>NC_090933.1:1264444467-1264763587 GCF_040938575.1 Ambystoma mexicanum | reverse complement strand
GTGATGGAATGATGGCCATTAGGGTCTTTTGCTCTTTGAGAAAGCCCACACTGAGTGAAACATATGCACGTGCCCCAATAGGTTGATGTCTGCACTTTGGAAATTTAAGTTCTGGCACTTCGGAAATGTAGCTTCTTGGGAAAGTTAATTCATATTTCAGCTGGATATGTAAACACCTGTTGTTGTATCGGTGCCTTACACATATCCAATAAATAAATAAATAAATAAATAAACTTTATTCCAAATTTAATTTTGGTTCATTTTATTAAAAACTCATATTAACTAACTGTTTATAGTACAAACACTATTGATTTTGTTTTAGTTTTGGATTAATCAGGGACTGCTTCATTGGGGCACATTATGAGTTTAATGGTATTTCCACTGGGTTGCAAGACTACGAGTGTGGTAATGGCAGTGTTAGTCATAATTTTCTGAGTCCACAGGACTGTGGGGATTTTGGAGGAAATATTGGGCCTATTACAAGTTTGGTGGTATCTCGATGGTAAATCTGTCGACCACCAAAAAGAATTTCTGTTGCTGCCATTTGGTCCGGTAGTATTACCGCCGGATTACAATTGGTGGTAGGCAGTGTTAGTCCTCATTAATTGGAGTCCATAGGACTCCATGGAGGGGATTTTGGCAGAATTCCCACTGGTGGTATTTCTGCCCATGGTAATTCTACCGAAATTGCCATATTGTGGCAGAAGGTGGTGAGTTTACCTCCAGCTCTTAGTTGGAGGAGAATCCTCCAGCTCTCTGTCAAACTCATAGTTGGGTGGTGCAGTAATGCAGCAGTAGCAGAATTACTGCCGCATTTTTACCACACTGCAGAACTTATAATGAGGCCCACTGTATTGGTGATCTGTTGGCAGAAATGTCTCTATTTGACATTAAAGTGGAGGATACTGCGCCAGAACTTGACCAAAGTCAAACCTGGAATTTGGTGGTGTGATACAAATGGAGGTTATTCCTTTACCACCAAAGGAAATAGTGATAACAGAATTATCAAAATGATTTACTGCATCGCACAACGAGCCACAGTAAGCCAGTGCTTGGACATCAAGCTGCCTTTTTTTTCTGTACTATGTCTTCAATTCCAAAAATATGTCTTAAAGGTAATTTGTTATGCTTCCAGTTTCCCTTACTCGGATGAGGCGACTCGACAAAGTTTGAATCAATTGTTTGCTACGGTTCAAAAAAGACTAAGCTGATTAAAATCAAGATATCTTTATTGTTCAAAAAAGCTTTAACCCAATACAGGCCATAGTGACCTATTGGCTTGAAAGGTATTGGGCCTCATTCCGAGTTCGGAGGTAACCACGCCGCTATTTGCGGCATGGCTGCCTCCGAACTCGTCCAAACTCCGGCCTGGTGAATGGAGTAATTAGCGGTCCATTCCGATGTCGGAGGGACCGGTAATTCCCCATTCACCAGGGCCATTCCCCATTCCCATTTGAGCCCCCATAGGGCTCAATGGGAAGGCGGCAATAACAGTACTGTAAATTAAGGTACCGTTATTGACCCCGGAGTCCCTTTGCGGGTCCCGTCCTTAACGCCTGCTATAAGCAGGCGTTAAGGAAGGACCCGCAAAGGGAACTCGTAGTAGGGCGGTAAGGTTTTAACGGCACCAGTCTCATTACCAGTGACCGTTAACCCTTACCGCCCTACTCGGAATGAGGCCCGTTGTGTCTATTCGGGCAGCGTATGAGTCGAATCAGACATTTACCAACTCAGCTCGATGTCACCGGCTCGAGCCAAATCATACCATTGTTCGAATTGGCATTCGAGTAAAGCACCATAAGGCGCACCCATCCCCACTGTAAATACCCCATTAATCATGGCTGCATCAGATGTGTCCACGTGCTGCATGACACACGTTGTAGGTTGTGTGGTGCTCTGTTTCTTGAATTGACTCTAAAGAAGACATGGGAGGCAGCATTTTATTGTGGCCGGGGGTGTGGCGGTTGTTGGCTGCAAAACTTCCTCCCACCCGTTTCATGCTGTGGTGTTTTACTACTGGCGCCGCCCTTTCAATTCTCCTCTCTCCTAGTTTCTGTGCAGTGTGTGTGAGCCCTACACCGCACACTCGGCTGCACAGGACCGCAGGATACTGGAATCGGAGAGCCAGTTCCTTGTGACGTTAGCGTCAGCCCTTTGCCCTGCCGTCTGTACACGTGCTGCCTCTGAGCAGGCCGTGTCAGTGATGAATATCGTGGCTTTGCATAGGGAGGCCTGCGCATGCGCACTGGTGGAGCAGAGTTTGCATAAAGGTGGATCGGGCCCACTGAAGGCCTGCACGTGGAAGCAGCGTGCTGTGTGCGTCAGAGCGAGCGCAGTGATGGGGGCATGGGAAGGCCAGACAGATGCCTGTCATTTGCCTTTCCTCGACAGAACCTGACTGACCAGTTACAGCAACACTGGATGCAAAGAAGGCAGGTGTTGCGACCAGATCAGTGAAGCAATGTCTTAACTCATTAACTGTCAGGCTATTATTCAAGTCTATGCAAAAAGGACGAGCATACTCTTCCCTGGAGTGCGTCACCACCACACTCCAGTAGGAACTATCCCAGCTTTCAATATAGAGCCAGAATATGTGATTATGCCAGTTTCTAAATGTGGGGGTGGGTGGGGCTTCCAACGATTTCTCTCATAAATTCAGGACAGAAATATACTCCCTTGTCACTTGCGGTGTTTCATACTTATCTGCAACACATTTTTCCTTAGCTAGGTAAGAAAAAAAATAATAATTAGGAGCTGTTAGGAATAGCTCTGCCGCGTTCCCTGCAAGAGACTCCTGTGGCGGGTCAGAAGAAGGAGTTGGACACACTCTGGACATGTTGACTTGCTCTTCATGAATTTATAAGAAGAAGGCCTATCTTTCCCAACTGCTAGAAGGGTTTCCCTGCCTATCTATAGGAACTATAGGTGCTCGTCTGCCGTCAGAAAGTCCCAAAGAAAGAAATGTCCTCAGTCCAAATCTAATTCTACCTGACCCTAGCACTAATATGACTAACCTAAGCAAGGCCAGCAGAATGGCTCCCATCTTCTGGTATTCTGTTATCGTCTGTTACTCTCTTTATATCAACATCTCTTTTTTGGGTTTGTCTCCCAACACGATCTTCTGTAAGAGTCTCTAGATATCTCCTTTATTAATTCTTGTAGCTCTTCCACAATATTCTTGGGCCTTGTACTCTCTTTAGTAATGCGTCTGTGACAACTTTCCTTGTGATATTTTGTCACATTCTTGTCGACTTTGTGTATCTCTCACAGTCCGTTAATCCAAGCTTTCTCAGCCTGGATGTGGTTTGATCCAATGTGGTATCTCCTCTCTCTTGATTCTCTGTAACTATCTTGTTCACTTGATAGTTTTATCTCCTCTCTGTTATTGCAGAATATTATGCCATACTTTCTCCATTCTTCACCTTTGAACTCATAGGGTCATTTCCCTATCTTCACTGGTCTTTGTTCCCAGGCTGTATATGCTTCGCTCACTGGGTTAATCTTTCTTCTCTTTATCTGCTTTGCACACTTCCAGTTACGCAGTTTTGTATTTAATCTCTCGTCGTTTTTACTGGAACGAGTTTCTCTCTCTGTGCAATGTTGCCCGGTGGCCTCCCTCTTCTCCCGTTCTCCCTGTTACCTCTCTGTATGCAGGGGAACATTGCAGGGCATGGAATTTTCTCGGGTATTCCTCTTTGGAGCTTGCCTTCGCCGTTCTCCCGTTCTCGGCTTCCCGTGCATACAATAATCGCTCCTCCTCCTTGGTACTCCACTCATCTCAGTTCAGTACACGTCTTTTCTGGTTGGTTTATTTCAGCATTGCTTTCAGCCACACATGCAGTGATTACATTATTCTTTGCAGCAGATAGTGCCATCTATACCTCTATGGTATGCGGCTTAGGGAGTTCCTCACAGGAACAGGAGTCCTTCGGTACTAAGGGGCAATTATCTCCCAGTGAGGACCCACTTGCCCAGAGCCCAAGGGAGAGTCTTGTGGGTGGAACAGGCTCACCTCCCTAGCCTCAATGGGGCTAGTTCAAGCACTTTTTGGTGTAGCGACTTGGGCAGGACGATACGACAGCCCTTCATGACGATTTGATCCTTGGTGGTGATGAGTTGCTCCTTAACCAGCAGCATTGCCTTAATGTCACACTGCAGTACCTCCTCCAGGCATTTGGCTGGCTCTGTCCTGTGCATGTCTCAATTTGCCTTGGCTGATGCATTCGGCAAGGATGGTCAGAAACGGGTCGCTGGCAGACTCTTGTAGAAGTGTCTTCCATGCTATCAGGAATGGTTTCTGCTGGTGAATAATGTACTGGAGGTAGGCATCCGCAATTGAGTGTTCCGGGAGTGCGGGTCTGGCAGGGTGGCGCAACCGATAGTAAGCCGGATTCCTGTCCTTGCCTGGTCTGTGGTGGATAGAAAACTTGTAGTCCTGAAGATGAAGTCCCATCTTTCTATCCTTGGTGGCATCTGAGCTTGAAGGTTGCCATAAATGGTGAGAAGGGCCTGATGGTCGGTGACCACAGTAAATGCTTTCCTGAATCGAAATAGTTGGAAGTGCTTGCAGGTCCAAACGACTGCTAGGCTTTCCTTTTCTGGCTGCAAATACTTCTGCTCAGTGGCAGACAGGCTGCGGCTTGTCTACGACACAGCTCTTTTGATGTGGGGTGTTTGGGGGGTCATATTGTGCTAGTTTTGCGCCTAGTCCTACCGGAGTGGCGTCCACTGTCAATTCTGTGTCCTTGGCGGAACTGAAGTATGCCATGTCTGACGCCGAGGCGATGCAGGAACAGATTTCTGCAATAGCAGCCTCACATTCTGATGTCCAGATGAAGTCCAGATTGTTCTTGGTCAATCGTTGTGAAATTTTCCAGGTAGTGCAAACAGTTGCTTGCAAGCCCCAGGAAAGATCTGAGATCGGACACGTCCATTGGGCGGGGGGTATCTTGTAGTGGTGCTTTGAGTTTTTCTGGGTCTGGACACATGCTCTGGTCTGGGAATATGTGGCCAAAGAATTTGAGAGTCTGCAAAACTCGCACTTGTACTTGTTATGTGTGATGTTGGCTGCTTCTAGGGCCATGCAGACCTTGTGTAGGTTGTGGATGTGTTCCTGGAGTGATTTGGTGAACACCAAGATGTCGTCATTGTAGTTCAGACATCCGGGGATGTGTTTGATTACCTGGTGGATCTCCTCCTGGAAAATCTCTGTTGTCCAGTATATGCCAAAGTTCAAACACTTGTAGCGATATCGCCTCATATGAAACACAGAGGTGGCAATGTATCTGGACTCCCAGGCTAGCTCCAGCTGGTGGTAGCACATATTGAGGTCTCGTTTTGAGAACACAGTTGCCCTCTTTAGGAGGTAGATCATGTCTGTTATTCTCAGGGCTTAGTGTTACTCTTGCTGGATGGCCATATTGGGGCGGCGCATATCTACGCAGACACGGATGGCACCTTCTGCCGATTTCTTGAGGCCCGGCATAATCAGGAAGACCCATGGGGTGGGGCCCACCGCCCGCTCAATGATGTGGAGATCTAGTAGGCGTCTTAACTCTTCCTCCACCTGTTTTTGAATGTTTATCGGGATGCCCCTGTAGTGTTGGTCTACGGGCTTTACTTCTGGATCAATGTGAAGACGCAGTTTGCCCCGGCCCTTGAAACAGTTTGGATATGCTTTATGACATCCCCTTCTGGGGCCAAGTATTACTGGGCCATCGAGCGATATAGGATATGGACAAGTCCCATGTCCACCGCCATCTTGAAACTTAGGCTGCAACCGCTATTGGCTTCCGTGTAGAGGACATGTAGCTGGATGCGGGCTGCGTGCGATTTGTGCGATTTGTGCGCACAGCTCGTGGTGAAAGTACCCATGCACGGCAGAGGCGTGCTTGAGCCATAGAGAAAAATGTCAACCTGCGAGGGCCGCAGTTTAGGTGGGTGTGGGAGACAATTGTAGGCCTCCTCACACAGGACATTCACTGTTGCTCCGGTGTCGAAGAGTAATTCTGTTGGTATATTGTGGACCTGGAGAGTTAAGATGGGGCTCTGTTTCTTCGCTGTCTCGTTCCCTAGCTCCCACATGTATCCTTTTCTCCTTTAGCTGTCAGGATGAGGACTCACTCCCTGAAGGTTAGCATACTTCCACGTAGCAGACACTTCGTTGGGGTCTATAAGAGACTGTTCTGTCGGGGGACCGTAGCGAGCGTCTGTGCTGTTGCCGGTTGCCTTCACCTATACCCGCGCCTCAACCCTCTGTCATCTGCCCTTCGATTGGGATGGCATCTGCTTTTTCTCAGGGAAGCGGCCGGGATGTTGGGCGCTGGGGCGTTCCTGCAAACTGCTCTAAAGTGGTCATCACCTCTGCATGCTGCGCTCTTATGGCCGATTGCCAGGCACGTGCCTTCATGTGGGAACTCGTAGCCACAACTGTAGCATGATTTTGTGGACTGGTTGGCCTTGTCGAGTATTGTCACTGTCAACTTCTTAATGACCTTGTGGTCTCTGGAGTCTGATGAAATCTTCACTCGACCCAGGCTAACCACCTGCTGTGTGACAGCTGAGTTGGTGCGGGCCATCGCTAGGCTTTCATCAAGGGTCTGCTGTTTCTGTAGCAGTTTCCTTTTGACATCTGCAGACTCGTACCCCACGATGATTTGGGAGCGAAGCGCTTCGTCATTTGAGTATCGATGGAAAGCGCAGTGCTTCATCCGGATGCACAGCCGCATGACATAGTTGTCCATGGCCTCCCCTCGCTCATGCATGGTAGTATGAAAAATATATCTCTCATAGCCCACATTGGTGTGCGGTGCGAAGTAGGTGTCAAGTGCTTCACGTATTTCCTGGTATGTCCCCCTTTCCTCATCAACAAGCTCATAGAGGATGTCCCTCATGGCGGCACCCACTGCTAAGGTATGTTTTTCCTTCTCTCCTCATCCATGGGGTCCATCACCCCTACGTATACTCTGAAGTCCTTCATCCATCGGACCCACCAGGCCCCACGTTACATGCGTCTCGGAGGTTAAAAGCTTAGGGCAGCTGCCATTGAGTGACTTCTCCCTGGCTCTGGGGAAAAGACGCATGAACTATGGCTGACATGTCCTCTACTGACATTGTTGGCCTCTACGGGTTTCCAACCTTCTTTCTTTAAGCTGGCCTGTATGTGCTTCCAATCTTCACTGTATTTCCTTGGGCCTTGTTCCTCATCAGTGACCCATGTGGCAGGGCCAGCGCAACCTCCTCCTGGAGGGAAGCCCTTCTTATCCACGTGCTCATGTTAGGCCTTGGCTTCGACCTGCACGGAGGCGTGTGGCCACTAGGGGGCTTAATTCGCCGGATTGCAACTTTGAAGATCACTACCGCAGCCTGGTTAAGGATGCTGCCTCACGAAAACCACTTATAGCTGCGGTCGCGGTGGGGGATTTAACCGCAACTCCCCCTGGTGTAGGTACACTGGGTGGCCCGGACCAGAGGACAGAAAAGAGGGACCAATACGGACCACGCCTCCTGCTCGTCCCAGGATGAAGTGCCACGTCAGGCAGAACCAGGCCGGGTCTGAGGTTCCATCGTCACCAATGTTGTAGTGGTGGGTGCACTCTCACTCATGCGCCACCGTATGCCGTGACACCAGACACACGCTTCTCAATGAGTAGGCCCACACGGATATCAACCGGTCTCAAGTCCTCAATTTATTTAATAACTTCAGTTTTCATTTCCGTCACTTTCCCTTTCCCCCAGCTCCCACCTCCACCCTAACCACGCCTTCCACACAACAATGTGGATTGCATTTCAATTAAACATAAGAGTATGAGGCTGACTGGTGGTTGGGGTTTCTGCACATGACAAAAGAGTAACTGGAACAGTAATTAGAGTAAATAAGACAACCAGGACTTTAACTAAAGAGAGATAGTCAGCTGCTAAGGGGTCGAGGTGTACGAAAAATAAGTAGTGGAACTATGTTTCCTGCTGGACTGCCCCGGCTCCCCACAAACCCCATTGTCATGCCCGCTCCCACTCGCAATCCAAACCCCCAAACAAACACACCTGCTATTTAAGGGAATGCTTAGTGCAGTGAAGGGTACGTTTCAACTTCTTCCTACACCTCTATTTTTAAAACTAAACCATTGCGGTTCTTTTGAAAAAAAAGTATAGGAACAATAAAACTTGAAAAAAACAAAGTAGAGAAGCATCGTTCCGCCCACTTCCACCACTGTCCTGCTACCATGACACCTGGAATCACAGCAGAGGGCCTGTCACCCTGCCTGCTACTGTTTGCTAAAGGCCTTGTTTGTGAATGCGGGCACGTGACCCAGCCCTGTAGAATGTGCCTTGAGGTAAATATGCTTCCATTGAAGAGGCCGCAGAGAAATTGGCTGGCAGTGCCAGGGATGGCTCGATGGTTGCAGTGTAGTGTTTACTGTGTAAATGTTACTGTTACACTGGCATAGTCACCGAGTAACCACCCAGCTAAACACACAGCCACGCACTCAGCACATCCGGGACCAGGCCTCCATAATGTGGGGCCCAGTGTAGAGGCGCTTCACCCGAAGATAACTCATTTATATAAGGGGACGAGCAGTCCTGTGACTCCGGGGGGACACTGACATAAGTGGGTGTGGGCAGCTAATGGGAGCAGGAAGCAGAGGGAGGTGGGAGCAGCGGACAGCGTCCAGGGGTCCCTGATAAATGTATAAGGGCAGCCCCTGAGTGTAAGCCAGGGAGCACTGGGAAGGAGTGCAGTGTTCAGGTTCTAGGCAACACGGCATACCTGCTGTTAGCGCCCGCCACAGGTCACCGGGGCAGCCCGCACCAGGGGAGCCAACTTATGAATTTCCCGGGGGGTGCCCAAATATAGGAAGTGACATCACAGAAGTTATATGACCGCATTTGCACGTAGTCGCCAACTTGGTGCGAGGGGTTGGAGGGGCTCAGAACAGTGGAAACATTGGCTGGCAAGTACTGCATACACTATGGTCAAGTAAGTAGGAGGTTTAAGCCTTCCAGTTGCATTCCAGTAGGCCAACACTGCCCCTACTCCGCCCCCTCTATAATCATCCAGGTTGTAGCAGACCTCAAAAGGCAGAGCAACACAACTAGGATGGGAGAACGAAATGCCATCCTGTGAGTGTGTCAAACCTCAGAGCAAAGACTGTGCGTGTGCCTCCTACCTTGGAGCACAATCTCTCTAATTTGGTGCAAATCACACAAGTGGGTGCATGGGAATCCCATGTGTGTGTGTGGGCTGCAGACCCCTGATCACATGCTCACTTCTTCAGTGTGAAACTCTGGACGCAGCTCTTTGGGCAAGCATTCAGGATGGGTCTCACACCTTTAAACAGTGTGATATATTGAGTGGGCACCTCACTCTTTGGAGCATAGTATACCCGTTGGTGGTAATCTCACAACTGAACGTACAGTTTCACTCTTGGGCATCTCAGTGACCCCATGTATATTAATTGAGACAGTCTCCCATCTGGGAAGACAATTATATTTCTGTTAAAACTCTCTGAATTCTCACTCCAGTTTTCTCGATCTATAGAGCCATACCATATTAATTAATTTTGTGTGCAGGTGTGATAATTTGTGTCTGAGAGAGCTCATTCTTTCATTCAGGAGAGATAAAGGGGTAACAACCCCCTGTATGTGGGATCAGGCTCATTTTGCCCCATGGCCCCTCACTCCAGAATGAGTGAGCAGGTTAAACCCTGCTGATTCTGCTATCCTACAGGCTTGAGCCTTCTATCCCTTGCCCCATCACGGCTTCCAACATCCTGAGCGGCAGTTTATGGACAGCAGGCAGCTCCGGACATGCCTGTTGCCAATTGAATGTAGCCAGTTCTACTATTTAGACACTGGGAGAGTGCCATGAACCCACATTGGTGGTGAAGAAGCACTCAACATACAGAACACAATGGTATAGTGTTGCAGTCCTGCTGAGAAATGACAATTCTGAACATGTGAGCAGTAGGCTGGATCAGTGCTGCCCCATAAAAGGTGTAGAAGCCTCTGTGAGAAGTGGCAGTACTGTCCCAGCGGTGAGAAGTGTAGTATTTTCACATTAACTATGCTTAAGCACTTTGGGTTATTGAATAGTGCTGCTACATTCTGAGTAATTCTATCCCTTCAAATGTATTAGCTCTTGTATAACCACAACAATGTTGAGTTATTCTGATGATGATGAAGATGATATCAGACTTGTTCAATAGTTCTGGTTCTGTATCATTAAATGTACTTCAGATCTTCAGAGTCTCGGGAGGATAGCTCAGGGGCAACATGCTCGCCTTGGAAGCAAGACGACACGGAGCAACACAGGTTCGATCCCTCAGTCCGCGCAACACAGGTTCGATCCCTCGGTCCACGCAACGCAGGTTCGATCCCTCGGTCCGTGCTTAGAAACCTCTGGGAATTACACGCATTATTTTATGAATAACCAATAAAAATAAAAATAAATAAATCTGGTGAGAAGTGCTGGGGCCTTGTCAATAAGAGTGTAGCAGCTCAACTGAGAAGTGCTGATGTTGTCCCGTCAAAAGTATAGCAGCCTCACTAAGATGAACTAGCATTGCCTCAACAAAAGCATAGTATTACAATTATAGAAGCCCTATTTAGCGAGCTAACTGAGGAGTACCAGCATTGTCCCATTTCAAATATGGCAGCTCTAGTAGAAAATAGATTACACAGCCCTGCTGAGAAGTGCTGTTACTGTCTCTTTAAATCTATAGAAGCCCATTAGCTCTGCACCATTAGGCCCTGCAAGTACTGTCCCGTTGAATGCTATTACACTGAACAAGGTCAACAGTGTGGCAAGGTCCATACTGGGGTCTATGTGATAATTCTGCATTTTGAAGAACAAATACAAAAAAGACGGATTTATTTTGGCCGATTTGTGTGGTCTTCAAAAGGCCGAATTATCACATTCTACTGCCCCCCACCCTGCTAAACCCACCTCACCCCACATTCCCACCCTCTCCCACACTGTTACCTTCCTTAGAATTCAGGGGAGTTGCCTCCCTCAACGCCTCCATTCCCCGCCCATAGCATAGCATTCACCCTCACCACGTACACACTCAGAGACATGCAAACAGTCTCATTTGCCCTCGCCCTGCCACCTCCCCCCGCAGATGCAATGCAAGAGGGGTGCACAGATGTACAAATACATCCAACCCAAAAAGATTTTTAGAAATTGAGGGACAGACTTGCTTTGCATCTGTGCCTCCATTTCTAAAAATCGTTTTGGGTTGGGTGTACCTCTACATCCGTGCACCCGGGTGCACAGATGTAGAGGTACACCCAACCCAAAACGATTTTTAGAAATGGAGGGACAGATGCAAAGCAAAAGCATCTTGCTTTGCATCCGTGCCTCAATTTTCAAACGTCGGTTTTTCCCCGGCTTTTACCCGGGCCGCCAGAGAGAGACACAGTATGGATGGAACAAAGGGCCATCCATACTGCGTCTCTTCTCTATGGCCCGGGCGGGGGCTCAGCCCCGACTTCATTCTGCTGGGGGGTGCCCGGGCCCCGGAGCACCCACGTACTCAGCGCCGCTAGCGCGCACCAGATGCCGGGAGCACCCATCTAGACAATGTTACTGCAGGCTCGCAGCGACCATGAAGTAAGGGGCAGCCTGCAGGACCCAGAATACTGGGTGCTCATACCGTGGCTGGGGGCAACCAGCAGAATGCAGCCTCGGCTCAGGGGGCGCCCAGGCTGGGGCTGCTACAGTAGGCCGGTGTCACAGGGCAGACAAAGACCAAAGAATGACACAGAAACGAGTTGCCGCTTCCTGCGGCTCTGCTGCACTGCCGCTCACGTGCCAGCAGAGCCCCTTTTATTGAGGAGCGTCATGGCAATGTCATTACACCCTTTCTTAAAGGGCCACACATCACACCTGCCACGCACGGTTTTTCATTTAAAAATAATGCTACTTTTTTAATGCCACCCGCCTAAAATAATTATAACCCCAATGCAATCCTATGGGAAAAATACTATCTCCCGATTTCTGTGGTGAAATCTCCCTCTCAGGGCTCCAGAATGTTGGCATGTCTGAACACTGACAGACATGTATGCGGCACATTGTGTGTGTGATAAGACCATGTAGCGCTAGGAGTGTACAGTGCGTGAGTTCGAGGGAACACTGACACAAGTATGTTAGGGCAGCTAATAGGGGCGGGGCGGAGAGCACAAGGGAAGCAGTGAATAGGGTCGGGATGACACTGGCACCTGTATGACGTAAGCTCCTGTAGGTGCGCCAATGAGTGCTGAGAGGGAGTGTAAAATATGAGGGTACCAGGAGACACTGACACAAGTGTGTGAGGGTAGCTAAGGGATGGAGGAGCCCGCAAGCACAGGGAGGCAATTAGCAGCGTTCAGGGTTGGAACACCTTGACTACTGTGTGAGGGATGCTCCCGAGGGTAAGCCATTGAGTGCTGAGAGGAAGTGCAAAGTGCTGGGGTTCCAGGGGACACTGACAGAAGTGTGTGAGGAAAGTGAACAGTGTGTGTGGACCAGGACCCGGGGACACTGGCGCAAGTTACTGAGACCTGCTCCAGTGGGAAGGCAGCAGAGCACAGGGAGAAAGTGATCTGTGTGTGTGGGCCATGGGGACACTGACACAGGTTAGTGAGAGCAGCTCCAGTGGGGAGGCAAAAGAGCACAGGGAGAAAGTGAACAGTGTGTGTGGACCAGGGCCCAGGGACACTGGCGCAATTTAGTGAGACCTCCTCCAGTGGGGAGTCAGCAGAGCACAGGGAGAAAGTGAACAGTGTGTGTGGACCAGGGCCCAGGGACACTGACGCATGTTAGTGAGAGCAGCTCCAGTGGGGAGGCAAAACAGCAGGGAGGAAGTGAACAGTGTGTGTGTGCCAGGGGACACTGACGCATGTTAGTGAGAGCAGCTCCAGTGGGGAGGCAAAACAGCAGGGAGGAAGTGAACAGTGTGTGTGTGCCAGGGGACACTGACGCATGTTAGTGAGAACAGCTCCAGTGGGGAGGCAAAACAGCAGGGAGGAAGTGAACAGTGTGTGTGTGCCAGGGGACACTGACACAAGTTAGTGAGACCTGCTCCAGTGGGGAGGCAGCAGAGCACAGGGAGAAAGTGAACAGTGTGTGTGTGTGCCAGGTGACACTGCCACGAGGTAGTGAGAGCAGCTCCAGTGGGGAGGCAAAAGAGCACAGGGAGAAAGTGAAATCTGTGAGAGAATGCACAGTGTGATATCAGGGCGGGTTAGAGAGTGTGATATTAGGGCGTGTTAGAGCGGGGGCTTGGCTTTCTTCAGAACATAACTTGCCCCTCAGGGAGAGCTTTCCGCAATCATGATCATTTGTAAAATGACAACACTACCAGTCCAGGTCCCCGCCTCCTCCCCTTGCCCTGCCTTGGTACTTCCTCGATTGCTAGAGCCACAGAAATAAGTAAAAAGACAACCGGATTGTGTGCAGACAGGGAGAGACAGACCGCTTGAAGAGGGAAGTCATGAACGCGCGAGGTCACGACCCTGCTTCCGCCGGAGACCCAGGCGTCTGGTTTATTTCTGTGCTGTGCCCATTGCGGCGTGACGGGAGCGTGAAATGGAAGAGATTTCGGGCAAAGGCGGAAATGAGCATGAAATTCAGAGCGGCAATAGGCGTCTTTGGGCGGCCACGTGCCACATCCTGGCTGTACGAAAAAACCCTATGCAACAGAATTGTGTTTTAAAGCGCCACAAGGCTAATTGGGAAGGGAACAGGGGAAGGAATAACAATGGCAAAAACTGAACATACAGTCGTGGTCCTCCTAGGTCGCGTGGCATTCGGACATGCAAGTGCAGTGAGGAGAAGGGCAGCAGAGCTAGGGATGGAGGGGGGCAAAGGAGTGGACAAGTGCTGGTGGCGGGCCCTGAGGGAAGTGCCAAGGGCAACCAAGGAGACCTCAGGCTAAGTGCTAGTGCAGGCGGCTCCAAGGGTGGGATGCAGAGCCCCCAACAGGGGCCTGCAGTGGCAGTGCTGTGTGGGAAGGGGCTGGTAACGATTGGGAAGAAGGGTCTGGAATCCTGGGGTCTCAGCAGCAGTGGGGTGATTAACATGGAAGGGAGAGAGGTAGAGAAAAGCAGAGTTTTGCGCAGTTTCCGGCATCACAAAAAGCTGGAACATATTATATTTATTTATTTATTTTTGACATTTCCGTCTGTATTTATCCGTATTTGTTTTTTGTCATTTTAACTGTATTTACCCACTTTTTGTTATCTAAAAAATAGTTGTGACCGATATTTAGTCCCCATATATTCAAATAAAAAACAAATGGTCAGATGAGTGTAACGCGGCGCGCAGCGAGCTGGACTCATGCAGAGCGGCATGCCAGCTTTATTTCCATCTTGAATGCAAATGGCCCACTATTATCCTCAGGCCACAAGTCCTGAAAAAAGAAACAGTGGGACGAATTAGCGTCTAGAAAGTGCAATACCCCAGGAAGCAAAGTTAGATGTCAAAGTACGGCGATGCCACCCCCTTTCAGTAAATAGGGTGTAAGCCCCTCTTTGAGTTAATTGACCTGATTGGCAGTAGGACATGCTTTCTCTTCAGCCACACATCAGTGTTCTGCATATAATAAAATATAGGAAGAAATACATAATTCCAATAGACTTATTAATGCTGAGAACCTACTGCCCACTTTTCTCACCTATCCTCGCTCCTTGTAATCATAGCGGGCAATGGAAGAGACAGAGTTCAACAGATTATTCCTTGGATGTTGTTTTTGGTTTCTTGAACGCAGGTAAATATTGAGCAGCCAATCATGGGCAGTGTGGATGTTTGCATTTGAGATGCAGATCAACAGATAACAAAACACGCATAAGGAGGATGATAATTAATGGCAACCCAGCATGAGATCGTCATAAGCCTCGCCATCATTCACAAGACATCATGGCCATGCACCCAACTTGAAGTTACCATTGGCTCTTTCAAAAACCTATCTTGTCACTTCCTGCTCTCCACAACAGACACAGTCACTTTTCACCTCATCTACAGGCTACCCAAGACCTACACCTCCTTCATCGAAGACCTCACAGAATTGGTCACCTCCATGTCTCTTACGTATGCCAATCTTCCTCAGGGACTTCAACATCCCTGACAACCTAGCAACCAAGTCAATAAAGGAAGATCTCGACTGCCTACACGACACACTGAACCTCACACAGCACATGAAAGACCCAACTCACAGGAAAGGTAATATCCTCAACCTAATCATCACTGCCTGGCCCACCCTTTATCACAGCTCCTCTCCTATTCCGCTCAACTGGTCGGACCATCTGGCAATCCCCTTTGAAATTAGTCACACCTCTCAAGCAAACCCATTGGAAACCAAGCCTGCAGATCCTTCAAGAATTTCCCAGTGGAGGCTCTCATGGGAGACATCACCAAACTCCACCTCACATGGGCTGATCTACCTTTGTTGAACCAGCACTGCAACTCAATTCTCCAAGAACTCAACACCACCATCACAAACAACATCTACCGACATGCGCCAGTGAACGGGCGTACCCTCAAGCCTAAACCTTACGCCCTGGTACACTCAAGAGCTCTCCAATATCTTTTGTCATCCCCACAATATACATCTTGTCAAAAATCCACAAATCTATGCTATGGTAAGGCCACCTAGTAGACCCATTGTTACTCTGCCTGGATCACTGTTGGAAAACCTATATAAATTTGTCGATGAGACACTGATTTCCTTTATATCCACATTACCATCATATTTACGAGACACAAAGGATTTTCTGAAATATATCAACGCGTTGTCGTGGGAGTCTGGTCTCATCATGGCCACATTAGATGTTGTCTCTCTATATACCTTGATAGATCATAAGGTGGGGATGACCGCATGTAAATATTTTTTGGACACACGTTCTTTGAATTTTCTTTCGCACAACAAAATGATTTTGGGGGTGCTGGAATTTTTTTGAGCCAACAATGTTTTCCTTTTTCGGGGGCATCATCAACAGAGGGGAAGCGCAATGGGCAGTACCATCGCATCACCTATGCTAATCTTACCATGGAATGGTGGGAGAATACTCTGGTTTGGAATTAGTCCAAGTCATCCTTGTCTAACTTTTAGGAAGTCTCCCAGCTTGAAAGACAAATTAGGTTCCAGTTTTTTAAACCCCATCAGAAATACAGAAGTCTCCGGAACATGGTTACGCAATCCAGTGAAAGGCTTTTACAAGTGTATGAACTGTAAAGTGTGTGCTAATGCGATACCTTCTAAAACCTATATACATACATCCAGTGTACGGACTATTCAACATCTCATCACATACAATACTACTTATGTTGTTTATGTTTTAAGTTGCCCATGCAAGAAATGGTATGTGGGCAGCACCAGCAGCAAATTAAAAGTCTGCATATTTCAACATTTGAGAGCTATCAAGACTGTGGATCATCCATGTCCCATTTTTGGGAATGCCATAACAGTAATGCGGATGAATTATCCTTCTTTGGAGCAGCACACGTACGGTCACATCCACGAGGTGGGGACAGGAAACTGAAACTTAGACAACTGGAGACAAGAATGCTTCTAGACTTGGACACAAAAATACCCAAGGGGCATAATGTTGATGAGGAACTATATACGTTTCTACGACTGCAGATATTTTGATATTTCTTCTGCACACTACCTTGCTTTTTTCTGTAATTTTGGTTTTACGGTTGTGTTCTGGGCAGCTGAAATTGTTGAATTTTATGATCACCATTTTCAATTGTGTCAGTCCGTCAATGGTTAATACGGTGTGATTCATATTATAATTCACGAGGAAGTGTGGTTTTATTGAATTGACATCAGAGGTATGTGTTGCGCATATGGAGGTATGACCATGAGAGTCATGGCCCTTTGATGTTTTAGTTAGGCAGCTACCCCCCTCACCACATTTACAATTGACTAGTACATATCAGCGATGCTGCCATCTGCTCACACAGATACATGGTGGGGCCCAATGATACATTTAGAGGGCAAGGTTTGAGGCGGGTCTTTTGCTTATTTTCACATTATTACAATTGGCTGCTATGCACTTTGCACTTTATATGGGCCAGTGATTACTGTCTACTTTTTATTGTGAGACGCCTTGCACTATGCACTTCATTTTATACCAGGTCACCATAGAGCGACGGACCTCTACAGGGGATCTAAGGAGCACTGGTGCATTGCAGTTACAGACTACTGTTACTACTGCGCTTGACATTTCATACATTATTATATGTTGACAGGGTGTGTGCTGAGGGCATCCATTCCGATGCCTTCTACTCCTCTGATCCCGGTAGTCCCTTGTTCCTGCCCGCTCAGGGCTCATTATCTGCACCGAGTCACTTAGATAACCCCCTTACCCCTGGTGTCCTCTTACCACTTTACTGACACATTCATGTATTATATAAACTTCTTTTTACACCTCATTTTCACATCCGACAGTTCTCACGCCGGCCATTTTAGATATCTACAGATGTCTTCTATGCAGGTCTCTGGCCGTAGCTCACCGCGTGCATGAAGCACTGTGATTCATCATATCCATATCATGGTCATACTTTTTCTGACACTGGTCAGTCATTTCATTCCCTTACAGTGTATTTTGATGTTGTGATTTTGTTATGTGGAATTAATTAGTTTATACAGTGTGTCAGGGTGTTCCATTGTGCAGTATGGACATTCCAATAAAAACCCTTGCAGCATGAGGAAGCGGTTGCAAATTCATATTTATTTTTAATTGAATCCGAATTGCGCTGTATTATTTTTTATTATTATTTTACTGTACATGCAAGGGGTATTGTAAAAGTGAACATCGGTGCTTTTACAGTTGACAGCAATATGTTAAAAAGCATCTTAAGATGGCCGACATGTTTTTACCAATGTAAGTGGCCGGCCAACATGTACTGTTAAATTGACAACGGACCATTCTACTGTGTAAACAGCTTTCGCACAGAAACCAGCCGTGTGGTCCTGCACGAAGCAGTGCGAAACGTGTAGCTTTTTTTTGATCTGCCTGCAAGGCTTGGGCTTTAATAAACTATTTGCTTTGGACTACCTTGTTTTGCCTTTCAACTTTGAGGTCTCTAGAGTGCGGTTTCTACCCGCTTCGTGTAGGTTGTTCCAGTCATACATACATACATACATACATACATGTATGCATACCTTTGCTACCACAACAACATTTTAATTTTTTCAAACCTATATGGAGCATACAGATGGTTTTCAAGAGAGTATTTTAAAAATAATTTTTAATGGTTTGATGTGCAGACCTAGCTTGTGAGCAGCGGAACACTGTATAAAGTGTGGGTAGCCAGCATTTGGACTAGCATTTTTTAATAGTAGCGCAGTACTGTGAGTTGAGGTTTGTGCGTCAATATGTGCGTCGATTGGAATTAGTCCTTGGTCAGGTATTGTTGAAAAAGCCATGTTTTGAGATATTTGCAAAATCAGAGAATTGTGGGAGAATTCCAAACCGACACCGAGATCGAGCTCCACAGAGGTGCAACTTGACAAGAGAAGGATTGTTTGCGGGTCCTTTCTTTGCGGATGAGTTGTGATTCAAGCTAGTTGGCCAATTTGCTGCACGAGGAGTGTGTGCCACCAGATATGTGGAGCTTAGATGCCAGGTATGCTGGTTGCTGGTGTGCTCCTCGTGGCTGCTTTGTAGATGATACATGCAGTCTTGAACTGATTTTGCGACGGGTGGAGAGTCAAAGCCGCTGTTTGGGCCTAATTGGATATGTGTTTCTGGAAGGACAGGCTGCTGTCAATGGTGAAGCCTAAGGATTTTGCTGAGACCAAGAGTTGTGGATCAAATCCTTCTAGGCGCATACGATGGTCGACAGTGCTGAATGCAGCTGAGAGGTCAATCCATGATTTGGAGAGCATCATCCACCACCTGGATGGTGGATGTCTCGATGTGTAAGAAGATTCAATTCAACACTACAGCTAAGTGAATGCCTAGTCTGGGATACTGAATGGAAACCCTTATTGATATATCTTTATGTCCAGTTCATGAGTTCTGGATGACTACCCCTATATAACACCCCTCTCTTAGAATCCCCCTGACCCCACTGAGCCAAGAAGTAGTTCTGTTTTGCAAGTTTAAAAGGTTTATTTGAGAAATAAGACAAAATATAGATACCACGCTTTTATAATAAATTAATAATCGATATCGCCCTTATAAATATAATGTTAATCAACAATGGGTAATCTGACACTAGCACACTTCTTTATAATCAATGAGGAGTTAGTATAGGATGGATCGAGTAGCAAAAATACTTTTATGATTTCAAGGGAAAAGCAATGAGGAATAAAAGTCAGTACAGAAATACTTGAGATGATTTTAGCAAAAGATAATATAATCACTTTTTCTCTGGCAATTCACCCCCCTCCCCTATGCAATGTAAGACATGGAAGTAGATGGAAAGAGGAGCACACAGTTCTCAGGAATGCAATCAAATACAATACGAAATTCAGTTCCCCCCCAGCAAGCTTAGAGAAAACCGGTATGAGTTTTAAAACACAGGCCCAAGTGCTTTGAATGTGGTGGCAATGAAGTGAGAAATATGCTGAAAATGCTTTTAATTCCCTTTAGGAGGTTCAGGGTGAGTGAGAGATACTTGGGATGAGTGCAGGCTCACTTTAGCAATGATTCAGAGATGGTGATTAAGCGGCAAACAAATTTTTAGCAAGGAAAGAAATGACTGCTGATGGTTACACGTGGCTGGATTTTTAACCAAATCGCAAATCGCGGTAAAATTCGCGAGTGCGTGAATCATGATTGCGGAACAAGTATGAGGAGGAGGAAGTCGGTTCTAGGCTTGTTGGAAAGCGTAAATTCTAAGCTTTCAGAGGAAAGTTGAACCAAGTTCGTAGCCCAAACGGTTCCAGAGATATGAACGATTTTTTTCGGATTTAAAGTAAACTCAAAATGACAGGTGACAGCTTTGCAGCTGCAGAATTGACAAATGACAGTGGTGCAGCTTTACAAATGACAGGTGACAGTTAGGAGGCAGTTCTACTTAGGTTAAATAGATTGAATTATATTACTTTAAACTAAGAGATTTGGTTTTGCCCCGTCCTAGCTGTACTCACAATATATTTGGAAGGACTGGGTCTCGTCACAAATCTGATCAATCAGGCTAGCGGCACTTCACAGCAATCTGGTCTCTGGGTCTGCGGTTCTGCACGGTCTGGTCTGGTCTGGCACTGGTCTGGTCTGTCCGGATACAGCGGTCTCTGCACGGCTCCTGGATCTCTGCACTGGTCCTAGCAAAAGTTCCTGGCAAGGGATTCAAGCAGCTCACCCGGCTGTAAGTAGCTTGCAGTGATTTGAGGCCTGCTGCAGAGAACTCAGCTTGTGGTTTTAGGCCTCTGATTTAGGTTCTAAAGTATAAGTTCTAGGTTCTGGAGTATGTAGCTGGAGTCATTCTGGAACTGGTATCTTCTGGATGTTGTGTGGTCCGGCAAAACGCTCCACAGCAACTGGATTTGAATGTCTCTACCTGTCCCAGCAGTCTTTTTTTATGTGTTTTGAAAATGGGTGTGTGCCTGGGCCTAGCTAAGCCTGCCCCTCTCTACTTGTCATTGGCCCAATTCTCCCCTCTCCCATGATTGGGGGAAGGAAATGTGAGTCAGAGTGATGCTGTAGGTTTTATGGGTCAGAGGATCCTCCCCTGGTCAGTTTGCCCACAAATCTATATTTGATTCAAATACATCCTTCCCAGATATACAATTTGTTGAAATTACATGTGCACATTAAATATTCCTTATGGTCCATGCTTGTCCGCCTCTGATCTTCCTGGGGGCTTGCATTAAAAAATGACAACATTTTGCGCTTTTTAACTGGTTTTGCAATATCGGACATTTACCCAAATTTACACACATGTGCGCAAGGAGTATGGACATGAATTGATGAAGTGTCAGATTTTTAACATGCAGACATTTGGAGTGAGACCCTATTTTCCGCTATCAACCCCCCAGAATACACCACAGGGTCCTAACGCATCTCAAAATGTTCACAGAAAAATCACAAAAATAATGATATTACTTATATAATTCTGACAAGTCCGCACTATGAGTTATCTATCTTTTTAAAATTATGCTCTGGCCCAGATGGGTGTGGTTTAGGTTCCAAAGCACATGGGGGAAGCTTCTGCCTGTCCCCGCCTCCAGCTCGAGTGGCTCCCAGAGGCACTTCTCCTCCCACTTCTCCCAAGAGGAAGCCACTTTTACGACGCCCCCAATATAACATTTGCCTGAGTCCAGGACAGGCCTTTGTTCACCTCCCTGTAGTCCCCAGCTGCTCCACCCCTAATCTAATCAGAGAGGTGACAACTCCTTTTGGCAAGGGGAAGAGTGGCTGAGCAGGTTTTAACTCCTGTGGGGGTAGATGTCAGGCAGAATTCAGTTTCATTAAGCCAGGTCTCAGCTAAAATGTCACTTTTTGTTCCCCAGTTTAAGTCAATACAATTTTTACATATGCAGCTAGAATGCTGATTCTAAGTTCAAAACTATGACATTTTAACAGTTACAAACTCTGTGACACTCAAAAGTAGGTCACTCAGTTAATTTAAACATTTCGATTTTGGTGGTTTTAATCCAGTTTCAGTTAGGCTGCTGACATGCATAGCTCAGCCAGTTTTGTTATGAACATTGTTTTGGGCTCTTCATCTTCCCAGATTTTGTATGCACACATACTTCATTCTGCCAGATGTCCACTGGCGTTCAGTGAGATTTTTGGATGTGTTGCAATGTTTGAAAATAGGCATTTTGAGCTGGCATTCAGAGAAACCAAAGGTCATTTTAAAGCGTTTTTGAGATAACAGGCGCTGCTGTTTTACCTTTGGCACCCATTCCACTCATGGCACCCTGGCCCATCATGCTCACACTGGTTGGTGGCGAGTTAGGCAGCCATTTTGGTGTACACGCACACTGCGTGGTTCTCCTGGATTCTGGCGCACATGTGGGCTTTTTGGCCATCTTGGATTTTCTAAGCCCACAGCACCAAATGTTGCAGCATGATAGCTCAAACGTGGGTCAGGACAACCAACAGATGCTACACTTGGTGCAGAACCCTGGCTGATAGACATTTAGGCTGTGAAG
Organism: Ambystoma mexicanum; assembly: GCF_040938575.1. Lineage (NCBI taxonomy): Eukaryota > Metazoa > Chordata > Amphibia > Caudata > Ambystomatidae > Ambystoma > Ambystoma mexicanum. Next base: position 1,264,741,493 of record NC_090933.1, on the reverse strand, counting down.
TTGTTGTGGCAAGTACTTGTGTAGCAACTACTTTTTCCAAGATGTTGCCAATGAATGGGAGGTTCGTAATGGGGTGGTCATTGCTGATAGTCATTTAGGATGTGAAGTTGTTGTGGCAAGTAGTTGTGGAGCGACTACTTTTTCCAAGATTTTACCAATGAATGGGAGGTTCGTAATGGGGTGGTCACTGGCCAGGTCATCTGGATCTAGGTTTTTTTTCTTTTTCAAAAGAGGTCGGATGAGACCAGTTCTGAGGGTGCCTGGAAATTACCCTTCTGTGAGGGAGGCATTAAGTATGCTTAGGAGCGCGTTGAGCTCTGTGCCCGTCAATTGTTTAATGATAGAGGCCAGGATGATATTGTCACAGTAAGAAGTAGGAACTTGGACAAATGGATTTCAGTTCAAGAGTGAGTCCCTTTACTGTGGGAAGGACAGACAGCAGCCATGCAATCCCCCAATTACGCAGGGTGTCTTGAAAGGAAATGCCATGTCAGAGGATTTTAGGATGAGGAAACCTTCCAAAACAGTTCTTCCGATGATAATCTGATTGCTATAAGTTCACTCGTCAGAAGCAGGTTCAGTCTAGCTTTCATGAATAAGGTCTGCAGCGCTTTGTTTGGAAAATTGATGCAATAATTTTGCGGTTCTTTGACTCTATTAAAGGTCGGGGGGAAGTGCATCAACAGTTTATTTGAGCTTGCTTTCTCAATGGTATCAATCCAGTCTTTTAGTTCCATTTTTTTTTCACTCTTTGTGGGTTTTGTCTCAAGTCCTCCTCCGAGCAGGCCCCCTCCTTCAGTTTTTCTTTTTGGCGGGCGATCCATATGTTTAGGCCCTTACATTTTTCGCACCTCAGTTCTTCTGCAATGATGTTGTAGATGGGAAGTGAGTCTGCTACTAGAATCTTTCGATACAGTAGCATTGCGCTTTGTTCCACTAGGCCTGCCAAGGAGACTAGCCCCAGTTCCCGTCTGATTGCTGCCATTTGTGTTGATTTAGGTAGTCCCAAAGTGGCCTTCCAGACATGCCCCTCAAGTTTATGCCAGATGGATGGTTTGATGCATGTTTACAGATGCGTCCATCCCATAGACTAGTGCCGGCACAACTTTTGTTCTGTAAAATTGGATGGCAGGAAGAAGTGAAAAGTTTCTGTATTTGTTGTTAACTAGTTTGGTCTGAGCTGTCGGCCGCTTTGTTTTCTCCCACAGCAAATCTTGCATTGAGGTTTCTCTGGCCGAACTGTCGAATGTCACTCCCATTTCTTACTACTTCCACTTTTGTTTTATCTAGATACCAGATTTGGTTTTTCTGGCTTTTTTTGCCCGCTCCATCCAGTACGAGTATTTTCTTTTTTTTTTGTTAATTTCCAAATTATTTTCCTCAATGTATCTGGACAGGTTTTCCAGTTTTCTTTGAAGACCAATTTGGGTTTGATCAATCAATATCACATTGTCAGCGTACATCAATCTTGGGATGGGTATTGACCCTATTTTAGGGGGGAAAGCCCTTGCTTTTAATTCCCACTGTTGGTAGTCGCCTAAGAAAGAGATAAAGAGCACCGGCGCCAGAGGGCAGCCCTGTTTGACTCCCCTGTTAACGGGAATTTCCTCAGAAAGGGTGCCTTGTCTGTTTAATTTTAGCCTGATCTGTGTATCTGCATGAAGAGCAATGATTGGCTCCAGGATCTCTTTTGGGCAATCCCAGTTTTCTAGTTTGGCTCACAGCTTTGCTCGGTCGATTTTGTCGATTGCTTTTGATAAATCCACAAAAGCTAGGTATACTTTTGGTGCCCCTTCTTTCACTTTGAGCTTTAAGATGTTTAGTATCAGGTTGTTGACTGCGGTGCTGCCATGTTTCTGAAAGCCCATTTGGAAATGATCGTTACATGGTGCGTTTTTGTACCACCTTGTAAAGAGTGCAAGTAGGCTTGAGGCATAGATTTTCCCTATGATGTCTAACAGGGCTATGGGTCTGTAGCTCTCCAGGTTTTCTCTGCTTCCTTTCTTGAAGATCGGAACTATGATGGCCCTCAACCATGTTTCTGAGATTGATTTCGTTCTACCACAATGGTTAAAGATTTTACTGATCACTGCCGCCCAGTCTTTCGGAGTTTGTTTCAGATCTATATTCGTCAACCCATCAGGGCCCGGTGCTCTTGAGTTTTTGAGTTTAGTGATCATTTTTTCGATCTCCTCGCTGTTTGTCACGTCAGCCCATGGAGTGGTAGATTCCCGTATTCTGATAGGTTGACTAGAGTTAGGGGAGTCGAAAAGGATCGTGAAGTGAGTTGTCCATTGGGCTTCCGACACACAATTTGCAATCTCGTTTGCTGATTGGGCTGTCAGCGTTTTAATCAAAGACCAAAATTCTCCGGATCTTTTCATACTCAGTCTTCGCAGCATTTCTTCCGAACCGTGTTGGTAGAGAGCCGCTCTTCGATGTTTTATCCATTTGGTGTATTTTTTTGTTTCATCTTTCCATTGACTCCAGGCTTCAGGAGTGTTCGTTTTTGTTGTGATTCGCTTCAATTTTCGCACGACTTTCCGTTTTTCTACAACCAACATGTCATATATATGTTTCGGTTGTTCTATTTGCTTTTTCTGAACAGTTGATGTTACTCTATGTGCCAGTAGGAAAGGGAGATAGTTAGGTCTTGCATATCCATCCGACTGTGTCGCTAAAATACCCTCAATGTTATATTTGGCATTTATCTTTTTTACGTCTGTTGTAGTAAGGTGAAGTCTTGATAGCTGATTGTTTGTTACAACATCATGTTTGTATAGTCATTTGGATATTCGTTTTCCTTGCCAGGCACAGTGAAGAAGGTTATGATCACTGTGCACAGTTCTCTGTACGTTGAAGGCTTTTATGATCGACAATAAACCTTGGCTCACATAGATATGGTCCAGTGTAGCTTTGGAGTTTAACCATTCCCACGTCAGGATTGTATCTTGGTGTGGAAACAGAGATGCTATATTATGGAGGTTTCTTGGACTTGTTAGACTAGTCCAGGCCTTTCCTCTTTCTGCTGCTTGGCCTTGAGGAAACGGATTCAAGGGATCATCTGTGGTTTTTTTCACAATTTGCGTTCAGGTCCCCGCAGATTATGATGTCAATCTTTTCATAGATCTTATCTATTGTTGCCTCCAGGTCCGAACAGAACGCTTTAGTTTTTATGCTTTGTGGGTTCCAGTAGATATTTATAACCACCAGCTGCGTTTGATAAGCTGCTTCTTCGTTAGTTGTTATTTGAGTCCAATTTAGTAGGATAACCAGCATCTCGTAAGATTTTTTCAGTGTAGCCATCAAGGTAAATCCCGAGCCTATTTTAATTATGGTCAGGAGCCCCGCCGATGGGCGCCCTAAGAGACCCTTTGTTGCCTGTGATATTTCAACCGTAAAACCATCAAGGGACGGTTTCTCCGTCAACCAGGTTTCCTGTAAGCACAGGATGTCAAAATGGCCCAGGTCCATGTCCTCTGTCATTGTTAGGTGAGTGTGTCTTCTTGTATTCCAGGAGCCCAAAGTATAGATGTCTATGTGGTTTTCTGGAGGATCTCTGTGTCCGGGAACAGAGGACGATGGTCGTTGCTATTTCTTGTTGGTTGGCATCATTTCCATGGACCCTTTGGAGTGGTTACTTGTCTCGTCCCCTTGACTTTTCGTCCTGTGTTTTTTCCTCACTCTGTCTTTGCCTCTTTGGAGAATGCCTTGTTCATGGGTTACTTTGACTGTCCTCTACTTTGTGGTATCTGTCACGCACTTGACGCTTGTTGCCCTTTCTGTATATTTCGCAGGAGTCTCTGAACTTTTCATCCTCAATTTCCGGTCTCCATTGCCAGTGGCGTTTCTCTTCATGGACTTTGTTTTCTTCGGTAGCATACTGTCTGTTTTGCCCTTGCCACTTTCTGCTTCGATATGGCTTATAGAAGACCTCTGTTCTTGAAATATAATGCTGTTTTGAGAAGGCCCCTTCTTTGTTTCTAGGGTCTTTTTTTTCTGGTGTCATCGGATCTCTTATTTCTGATAAAATAAAGCCTAGTTGTTCGATTTCTTGGAACACTGCTCTCGACAAGTCTTGTATACTGTTCGATTTCACGTGGAGGTAGGCTTTTGCTATGTCTCCTCTGTGGTAGGGTTCCACGAGTTTGAGGTCTTCTGTCCTTATTTGTCTTAGGGAGTTAGTTTTCCTTGTTATTTTAAGGACGTTTTTTCTGTTAAGGATCATATAACCTTCTGCTTGTTTAGATTGCTCTAGCTTGAAGATATGTAGGACTCATTTGTCTTTTTTTTCTTTGGGGAGCCATTCTCAGCTTCTTTGGGTTTTATTTTGTTGATCCGCTGCTCGTTGTTGTCCGTTTTTTTTTTGTTTGAGTTTTTTCTGAGGATTCTCTGATAACAGTCAGAGTCTTTGTCATCTTGGCATCTACGGGTGCTGTTATCAGGGTGGGAGATGGAGTTATGTGTTGTCTTTACTTCTGCCTCATTCCTACGAACTCTTGCGGGGTCCTGCCCGGCTTTGTCATTTCCCTTCGGCATTGAGTTATTGTCTTCTTCCCTAGTGGGAGTTGGTTTTTCTCTTATCTTGGGCTCGCTTTCCCAATGCTGTGACAGGTTTATAAGATTTGAGTTCACCAGGAATTCGTCCGCTGATCTGGGCGATCTTGTTAGGTCTACAACTTGGGTATCGGTCCTTGTGTCGCCCTGTTCTCCTGCTTCTTCATGCTTACTTTTAAGACCTGTCCCCATTAGTTTTGGTCGTTTTTGTTCTGATTTTTAATTTTATCTGACTCCTCCACTTGATTTGACAATTTCAAGACAGTTTGTTGTTTCACTGTTTGTACTAGATCTTTTGGTGCTTTGTCCATTGTTACCATAGATTTGGTTTCCACTGTTTCTTTAGTTCGTCTTATAATTTTCGTAACGTCTGTGCTGTCTATAGGTGAGGCCGTAACCGAACCTTTTCTCAATCTTTTATCACCATTGAGTAGCTGATTTTTAATTTCTGCTTGTAGCGTGTTCACAAATTTTTCAAGAAGTGACACTTTGAGTTCCAAGGCTTTTTGTTGTTTAATGTTTTTGTTCTCTGTTGCTGTTATGTATCCTTCTATGAAATTCATTTTCGTGTCCATGCTAGTGAGGACAGTGGTGTTGTCTTGCACGCTATCTCTCATCGACTCATATGATTTGCCAAACGGTGCTAAGGCAATGGTGATGGCCGACATTATCGTTACCATATCTGTTTTTTTTATGGTGAGTCTTTTTGGGGTTACTAATGAAATTTCGCTGAGGCGACGATTCTTTGGGGAGGTAAAAATATTTGGGTGTTTGTTGTTAATCCGAGGTGAATCAGAAGCCTCCCAAAGAACTGCAGAGTTTAGCTCATGGCGGGGCTCTGATACCCGTACTTGGGATGACTTTAGATTGATAGTGTTCTGTTCTTGATGGTCGTGCAGATTAAGATACATCTGTCCCCAAGTACCACACTGGTAGAAAGTAAATCACTACCAGTGCAATCTTTGAGGCCACAGGTGTAGAGTGCCGTCAGTCTGGAACCAGGAACACCAGAAGGACCCCCTGACCACTGCAAGGCAATGAATGATTAGATCAAAACAGTAGCAATGGAAACGTGCCATAGGGCTTACCCAATATGTGGTGGCAAGACAACCTTGGGTGAACAGCGAAAGCAGGAGGGCCGGTGGCAGCAGCAGGTGGGCAAGGTTCAAGCAGCACTCTGGATGGAAAAACACCCGAACCAAAACATGTAGCACAAAAGATGATCCGTGAGCAATCCAGTAAACAGTCCGAAGTCAGAAGCCAGAAGGAAAGCCAAAGTCAAGAGTTCCAGAATCCAAATAGCAGAGCCAAAGGTCGTAATACCAGAAGACAACGGTTCGACTTAACTCCAGAGGAAAAGAGCAAACCTTAGAACGTTCCATGGTCAATGAAGTTCAAGATATCCGAAAAAGAACAAACGCTATACAGTACTCCAATGAAGCAGCTGTGAAGCATTCCTTCCGCGTTTCCCCGATCCTTTTGACTGCGTAGAATAGTCACATGACGCGAGTCACAAGGGAAATGTGAGAACCGCGTCACGTAACCCACGATGTGGACGGAAGCAGTTGCTGGCGTTTGGTCACGTGACATGAGGTTCTCCGTGTGCCCGTGGAATAGCGCTGCCTCCATGCGCCCATGGAATAGCGCTGCCCAGGAGACAAACGCCATGGCAGATGCCAATGCAGGAAGGGCTGTAAGGATCCTGGGTTGCCTGTTAGGCATCTCCCCTGTCTGGTGAGTGGCTGCCGCCCTAGTGCGTGCGTGGTTGCGGGGACTGCAGGGAACTCGACGGGTGACGGGTGCGGGGCCAGGAGGAAGGGTACTAGATGTGGATCTGGGAGACGTGACAGAGCCCCTCCCAGTAAGTGACTTCAATCCAGCACTCCAACTAAGTCAATGCCCAGTCTGGGATGCCCAATGGAAGCCCTTATTTATATATATTTTTATGTCAAAGTTCTTAAATCTGGATGATGAACCCTTATATAACGCTCCTATCTTTGAATCCCCCTGACCTCACTGAGCCAAGAAGTAGGTTTGTTTTGCAAATTAAAAGGTTTATTGGAAAAATTAAACAATATATATATCACACTTTTATGAACAAAATAATATCTGATGGCACACTTATGAATATAATAGTGGTCAACAAGGGGTAATATTACAATAGCACACTCTCTTTAATCACTTAGGAGTTGGTATAAAAAGGATAAGGTAGCAGAGAATACTTTTATGGTTCAAGGAAAGGCAATAGTGGGAAAGAAGGTAATATGATCACGTTTTCCCTTGTGACAACTCACTCCCCCCTTATGCAATAGGAAGAGATGGAAATGAGGACACATAGGTTTCAAGAATACAATTAATAATGCAGTTCAAATTTAAAGCAGGCAAAGTCCTTTTAGATGTGATTGCAATGAAGTGAAAAATATGCTAAAAATGATTTTAATTGACTAAAGGAGATTCAGGGTAGGTGATAGTTACTTTGGATTGATACAGGTCAACAGTAGCAATATTTCAGGAATGATTATCAGATTGAAAACAAAAGTCAGCAGTTGCAAGCAAAAGACAGCTATTTTGACAGAAAAGGAAATGGAGCTAAATTGCAATTCGCAGCACTTTTTCCGCGTGCGTAAATCACGATTACAGAAAAACTATAAGGAGTTGGAATGTCGTTTCTAGGACATGCAGTTCAAAAGATACAGACATTTTTGTGGAGGTAGATTTTCAAAAATAAAGTCAAGATTTCAGAATGACAGATGACGCTTTTACAGATTTTAAATCACAGGATGGACACATAATTCTGAATGCAGTTCTGGACAGGTTGAAATGGATGGGATAAGATTACTTTAGACTAAGAGATTGGTTCTGTACAGTTCTAGACTGGATACTCACTCCTAGTTTTGGAATAGAATGGACCTCGTCACAGATCTGGTCAGGTTTGGGCTGCGGTTCTCTCGCCACAAGACAGGTCTCAGGCCCTCTGGGCTCTGCTCACAACACAGCGTTTGGTCTGCTATCGGCACTGCACGGCGGTCTGGTCTCTTGAACTGGATCTGATGGGTTCCGGATACAGCTCTGCTTTGTCTGGATCTCGGTTGTGGCACGGGGTTCTGGGCTAGAAGCGAACAGCACGGCAAGGCTGTTGAATAGTTTGGTTAGGTTGCTGGATTCTGATGCCTGCTGAGAAGAGTTTAGCTTTTGGGTTAGGCCCCTGCTTAAGGTTCTAGAGCTGGGTTCTAGAGTCTGGTCTCTGAATATATCTGGAATCTGGAGTCTCTGGAGTCTGGAGTCTTTGTCTGGATCTGGTCTGGCAGAGCGCTTCGCAGGATTCGGTGAGTAGTTGAAAGAGAAGTGTCCTTGCCTGTCCAAAGCAGTCTCTTTTTATGTGTTTTCAAAGTGGGTGTGGAGGCTGACTTTCTATGCCCAACCTCTGAGGATCCTGATAGGTTAGAGGATTCTGTGTGCCCTGACTGGAGAAAGGGTAGTGAGTCGGAATGAGTCAGAGTGATGCTGCCATTTTACAATCTAGTGAAGAAATTCCCCTTTGCTTTTACTTAGAAATCAATTTTTCATAACAAAACATGTTTCCCAGATACACAAGTTGTTGAGAATACATGTACACTTCACAAATTAATTAAGGTACATTCTGTTCCAACTCTGATTTTCCTAAGAGCTTTAGTTCAGAAATGACAACTTATTCGCGATTTCGGTGGGTTTCGCAATATTGGTCCGGCCCCCAATTTTACACAGACCTACACACCCTCTCTGAGCATATTACTGGAAGTTCTTAGGTTTCTAGCATAAACACTGCATCCACAATATTAATAATTACGGGGCTTGACCTTAGAACATCCCACAGCGTCCAACTTAGTCTTGAACTGTGAGTGCATTTTTCATTTTAAGACTCTCAAAGTTGTACATTTCTGTCAGCTTGAAACACTTTGTAAATTGCAATTTTATAAAACATATATTTGCTCTCAATTGAATTCACCCATTGGTTTATCTCCGCCCCAGAAGCTTGGCTCTGACTGAGAGGTCACATGTCTTGTTTCTCCCAGAGCAATGTTTTTCAGGCACACCCAAATCAGCATATTCTATTCAATTGAAAGAGTCTATTGTCTTGACTGAGGGCAGCAGACCAGGGTGCCACTCTCCATCTGATTAACATGACCATGCAATATCCTGCCTTCTGGTGTATGTTACGCTCACCTGGCTCCCACAGAGGCGTCGGTCTGAATTGGACAGCTGCGGTCTCCACCAATGTGATGCGCAGGGCCGAGATGATGGACTGGACTGGCCAACCTAGCTTCGTTTGCTTGGCCCGTGGGAATATTCTTCTGCAAATGGAGAAAGGGAATTAACCACCCGTGGAGTTGAGCATAAATCCCCCCACGCCCTGCTGTTCTCCCCACTGATCACCTTTGATGTCCCCTCTTATAGTCTCAACTGTGGGTTTGAAAATATGAGCTCTCCATCCTGCATTGAGTGCAGGGGCGCATAGATAACCAGTTGCTTCACTGGCTCAAAGGAATTGGTGAGTTCCAGAACAATATTGACTCTGAAATTCCCGGCAAGACGCCGTAAGTATGTAGTTCGTAAGAGTTCAAATGCCTGACTTTCACTCCTGTCCGATTCCTTGCAGGTTACAGCTTAACCCTAGTGAAGAGTTCCTCGTGGCAACCGGTAATATTCTGGTAAGGATTTGTATCATCCAACACAGTTCGATAAAATAATGTCAATATGTAACCTGTTGCTTTCTCCCTTATTCAGGCGCTGAGAGAAAGTATGAAGTCTCGGGGAATAATGCCTCCGGCGGTAAAATCAGGTAAGTCTATTGTGGTGAGGAGAGTTCCCCTTGTTAGTCCCTTTGTTTCATCTTGCTGTCCTTTTGTTTCCCCTTAGGGGCCGGGGTGTGGCGAAGATGCAGTGGAAGCTCACCGACCCGTGATGAAGAATAGTACCCCCGGTGGTAAAATCAGGTAAGTCTATGGGGGGTAACTAATATTCCTCTGTGTATTCCCTTGGCTCACCTTGCTGTTCTTGGCTTCTCCTTAGGTGCCGGAGTGCGGCGGGAACATGCAGGAGGATGCGGTGGGATGTGAAGATGCTGCGAAGGCCGGTGAGTTCAGCGCGGCGCTGCAGCAGGCGAGGCGACGTGCATAAAATAACTTCTTTCTTCCAGCTCGAAGGCGCGATGGATCGGGAATTCAGGTAAGGATCAAAGGTATTGCTCTTGTTCTAACCTTTTCTCCTTCTTTCTCCCTTTTTTTTTAGGAGCTCCAAACTCGAGGCGGGCGTGGCAGAAGACTGGATGCAGACTTGCAGGCACGGTGAGCGTTACGCTGCTGGATGCAGAATAGCCTCCAAAGTAGTCCCAGGTAAGTATTCCTCCCCAGCCCCACCCGAGTAAAAAAATAGTCCCTAGGTAAAGTAGTCCCTTCCAAGCCTTTTTTGGCTTGAAGCTCTTGCAGCATGGTCTGCATCAGGTAAGTTTGCTGCATGGTCTGCATCAGGTAAGTTTTAATCTATGAGCCTGGCGCCTATGGCGCCAGGACTGACTCTTCATATGAGCCTGACACCATAGGCGCAAGGACTGCACCCAAATAGCCCCTAGCAGGGGTTGTTGGGCTTGCTTGGGATAACTTGATGCCTGCTTCCGGGGTTGCTGGACTTGGTCTGGTTCCCCGGGGGTAGGCATCATGACAGTGTAGGCCTGAGGTGTGAAGGGTTATCATGGGAAAGCAAACCTTTTGAAGTCTGAACTGCATCAGGCTGCCTTCTAGTCACTTGCAACTTAGTTCCTTATAAAAAAAAATATATAACATTATAAACTTTAAAATAAGCAATATCTCCTTAAACCAAGTCTTTTTCAACATGAAATAACTGGGTGGCACTCTATATGGCATTTTGATGGAATTCTCTTGCTTGGCATATTTAGCTTCTGAAATACAGTTCTCCTTTCAGGATTTAGATCGCCAGCGCCTGTCGGAGTCGAGCAGCGGTACGGCACCCATTTTGACAGCTGTCTATTTTTTAAAAGGGGATTTTACTTTGATAGCATAGGATTCTTGCTAATATTGTACTGATGTGGATTCTTTCAGTAGAGTAATGTGGAACACCCCCCAAGAAGGTTGGATCTTTTTGGTGATTTTGTGAGCCATGATTTTAGCAATTTTTGACACCAAATAAAACAGATTTTTGAACAGATCTGTATTCCTTTGCAATCAGCATTGCTTTTTCCAAGTGGTTTCAGGCTACTGTGTGGGTATCCCAATGTGTCACAACCACAGGATCCTGGCGGCTGTGGAAGAGGTGGAAACATGGCCGCCATCTAACGGTGCCACAACGTTTCTTCCCTAGACGTAGTTAACGGTCTAGACCTTTCAAACATGGCCGCCCCTGAGTGTATTTAACATCCTACACTCAGCGGTTTGGCGCGTTGCAACTTTAATCTCTCTCGTTGCGCTGCGCTCCGTAACCTTTCTTAGCGATGGTCCGCTCTATCCCCTGTTTTTTCCTTCCCGCTCGCCATTTCCCTTGTTCCTGTTTCCTTGACTCCTCCCTGGCTCTTTCTGGGTTTTCTGTCTGGGACAGCCTCCTTCTGCCCCCTTCTTTTTTGTTTTCCCTTGAGAATCTGGTTTCATTCTCTCAGCTTGGAATTTAGCTACAGTCAGATTCCACTTGTCGCCTTGGTCTTCATCCGGTGTGGACTCTTCTCACTCATCCTACGATCCTGAAGGGGTTTTTGTGCCGCAAGGCTTTTCCCCGTACTCCGTTGTTGGCTGTCGCGGAGGGGAGTCACTGTTGATTCTGGACTCAGAGTCACAGTGGCTTCCTTTCAAGGCAGACCTTACCTTCTAAAGAAGAAGAAGCCACAAGCCAGACACACCCGAAGGAGGAAACTGGACTACTCTTCCACGTCAGGTGAGGAGGAAGGGGAACTAGGAGATATCCTGTGTTTGAGTGAAGAGGAAGATTTAACTGACAAGCCCACTATTGTATTTGGGCAGCCCGGTAGCCTTGATACAAGGGTGGTTTTAGGCAGTGATCTCCTGTGCTCACTGACATGGCAAACGTAGATGGCAGCCTATCTTTCAGATTTTTACTGCGCATTTTTGGATGATTTCTGGCGAGCAGCATGCTTTCCAGTGGCCATTCTGATGTTTCTGCTACCAGCAATTCACAGTACTGTTGTAGGGCTTGGATGCCTGGGTGAAAAAATCCCACAAGCCCCCCTCTTGCGATGGTGTTGATTTTCCATCAATGGAACTCGGAAGACTGGGATGTTAGCCTCATCTTCTTCTGATTCCGCAGATGGCAAAGTTCAGCATCTTTTCCTCCATCAGGGTGGATCGATCGGTTCTCCTTGCCGGTCCTGATGGGAGTATTGGGCGGTACTCCGGGCTCCTCGGATCTTTGCTCCCAGTCCCCAGGTCGTCCTCCTTGGTCAGTCTCCATGGTTTATCTCTCCTAGAATGACAAAGCAAAGCGGCAGAAACATATTCGTAGACATTTCCCCACCACTATTAATGTAGTGGGGCGAGCATGTACATTTTATAAATCAGGAGACATTTGCATTCTTATCATTGGCCCTCATTACGACCCTGGCGGAAAGTGACTGACCTGACCGCCACAGCGTAAATAGCGTTTCCGCCATTGCACGACGGAGCAAAGTGCGGCTAATTCCGACCCATCGGGCACGAGCACTACTCCATGGCGGAAGTGCAATGTCCGCGATGGCGGAAATGTCCCCAAAACGCCCCCCACCGCCGTCGTACGGCGCCCTAAGTGCAATTCCGCCACCCATCTTAGCGGTCACCGTAATGAGCGGTAATCGGAAAGTACGGTGACCGTAAATATACGGAAACGGAAGTAAAAACATGGTCCCGGAACGGGAAACAGCACGCCGTACACCTATAAAATCAGAATTCCCACACAACCATTAAAAATACTACCCTGAGACACATCACAACCCGTCATCCACCCTAGTGAAAACAATAACAATGAGAAAAGTAGCGAAAAAAGCGTGCGACCGCAAGCGGCAGGTCCACTTCTCCCGTGAGGAACTCACCGTGCTCACAGAGACCCTCCAGGAGAATGCTGCCGTCGTCTTCTCGACGCAAATGACCAGGACGGCACTTGCGAACAAGAAGGCCATATGGGCCCTGGTGGCACAGCGGGTAAGTGCGGTGGGGACCGCACCCCGCAACCCACAGCAATGCAGAAAGCGATGGGACGACCTGCGGATACGCGTCCGGAGCATACTTTCTGCCAACCGAAACATTGCCACAGCTACCGGGGGAGGATAGGAATCACCCATCAAGTTGACCCCCTGGGAAGAAATCTGTGCCTCCACCATTGGAATGGAGAGTATAGAGGGAGTCGGAGGGATGGAGAAAGGAGTGCAGACATCCGAAGAATCAGGTAGGTGGGCCAAATAAAACAATGCTAAATCCACAATGTCCAATCATGTGAAGTACCATGTGTCCACATAGTGCAACAGTAACACATGTCCAGGAGAACGTCCACATACATTGGCCTGATAGCGCACTTTAAAACTCACAATAAATACATAAATAATTAAAAACCCTAAAAACACCCTCTACACGTGCAGCATGCACACCCTAACTGCCGGCTGCAAAACAACTGCATCCTCAATCCACACAAAAATGAAACCACCTCCAAGGCCCCGACCCAAATCACCCTCAGGTACCACCCCAATGCATGTGATACATTGCCATTCCAATTTCAACAGACCCATTAATAACGCTCGCCCTCCTTTACTCCACCACAGGGTCCGATTCAAACGACGAGCTCCAGGACACCCCTACCAGCACACCTGCAAAGAGGGCCAAGACCAACGGCCAAAGACCCTCCACCTCAGCTGCACGCATCAAGACACGGCAGCAGCACAAATCAAGTGACAGCACACAGGAGGGAACTTCAACAGGCACCCCAGCAGCCAGCATGCCCACAACAGCACCACCACAGGTTTCCCCAATGGATGCCACAGAAGGCACTGCTTCTGGTGGCAGCAGCACCATAGGTGACACTGCATTAATGGCAGCATGCTCCGACACAGAAAACGGGGATGTCGAAGTAAGATCCATCCATGACCTGTCTCAATCCCCCTGTTTGTTCCATCCCGTACACCATGAGGATACCACGCAGGGGCACCCACAAGACGACGACTGGCCATCCCCCACAAGCCCTGTGGAAAGGCAACATGAGGTGACCAGCCCCTCTGTGACACCACCGCAAATGGCCATGGCCCAGCAGAGGCAACAGTCCCTCGACCAGGTGATCGTGCAACAGCAGCAACTGGCCACGCTCCTCAAGGACCATGCTGATGAATGTGGGGGTACTAAGTCAGCCATAGAAACATCTACTGAGACACTTAGGGCAGAAATGGAGAGAAGTACAGAGACACTAAGGGCACAAATGGAGAGTAGCACCGAGAGCCTGAGAGTACAAATGGAGAGAAGCACCAAGAGCCTGAGAGTACAAATGGAGAGAAGCACCGAGAGCCTGAGGGGGGAACTGCATGCGACGTCCAAAGACGTATGTGCTGAACTTGCCGCTGTGCGCCGTGTGCTCACTGAGTTCTCACAAACCCTTAGGGACATGCATGGACGTGAGCAGGCAGAGACATCATCCGTTGCAAGTTCCGTCCAGGGCAGCCCCCAACGTAGATCTGGGAGGAACCTGCGCTCCACAGGCAGGGGTGCCCCTGATACCCGGAGAGGGAGCTTGCAATAGCGTCTGCCCACTGACAATGAGCATCTTTGGACACTGGTGTTCGGGGGGGAGGTAGGAGGGTGGAGGGGGTGTGTTGGGCTCACTTGGGTGGCGGGTCGATGGGGTGTGTAACATAATTTCACATATGCGATAAACATTTCACTATCATCCAATGAGATGTGTGGACATTGATCTTTGTGTACGAGGCCATTATAGGCGTACAGTCCATATTGTGCATGTTCCAGACACACACAGTGCCACAAGTCCCGTGTCCATGTATCAGCCACCAGGCGTGAGTGCTAGAAGCATGAATCTATGAGAATCTGACCAATGTCTCGGCCCTCCTGTGCCTCGCGGACTCCTTGAGGTGCTGCCACATCCCCACCCTCATCATGACCATCTACAGGTGCTTGCAGTTCTGCGTCAGGGGGCATGGGCACATTTCTACGTACGCACATGTTGTGTAGCATGACACATGCCATGACCATCTTTGCCACCTTCACATGGCGGTACAGGAGTGCCCCGCCAGACCTGCTGAGGCAGCGTAAACGAGTCTTCAGTAGGCCGAATGCCTGTTCTATGACTACACGGGTACGTGAGTGGGCATGGTTGTAGTCCTCCTCATGCTGGTTCTGTGGGTTCCGGAGTGGTGTAAGGAGCCATCTCTTCAGTGGATACCCGGCATCACCTGTATGTGGACAATAAAGGATGTTTGTGGAATGACATTGCTACGTACGGCCCCCCCCCTTCCTGCCAGGTCATTGCCGCATCACATACCCCACATTATCATGCATGAAATGAGACTCACCGAGTAGCCAGGATCTGTTCCCTGCGTGTCGCTCCATGTAGCGTGGTATTGTAGAGTTCCTCAAAACCATAGAATCATGGGTTGATCCAGGAAATCGGGCACAACAATGTGTAATGATCCTGTTGGAGTCACACACCATTTGTACATTCAGAGAATGAAATTGTTTTCGGTTGCGGTACTGGGCCTCCATGGCATGCGGGATGACCAATTCCACATGGGTGCAGTCGATGGCACCAATGCAACCCGGTATGCCGCCAAGTGCATGGAATCCCACTTTTGTGTTTGTAATTTCCTGCTCCGAGCGTGGTAGAGAGATGTAGTCATCTGCGTGCTTCAGGAGGGCATTGAGCACTTGCAATAGTGTCCGTGAGAACACTGGCTGTGAAATGCCATGCAACTGTCCGACTGTGTGCTGGTAGGTGCCTGTGGCCAGGAAGTGGAGTACAGACACCACCTTCAGTAGGGGTGGAATGGCGGTTGGGCTATCTATCATGCTGACAAGGTCAGCCTGTGTCATATCCACAATGGCGGTTATGGTGTCCCGGTCCAAACGGTAGAGGGTGTGGATCTGCTCATCCGTGAGGTCGAACGGATGTGCTCGGAGGCGTGGGATTGCGGGCTGCCTGCGTGGTGGTAGTGGCTGTGCTGGCGGGCCTTGCTGGCCCTGCCTTGCCCTCCTCCTCCTCCTGCGTCTCCTCTGTGCGGCCGGTTGTTGTAGTAGTTGCTGTTCGTCTTCTTCTTGAAGTTGGAGTACTTGCAGTGCAATCAGGTCCCCCAGGGCCAACATCGCTAGTCCTGCCGGTAGCATTTTGGTGTGTGTGTGGGAGGGGGTTGGGTGTGCAATTTATGTGTTTTCAAGCTGTATTGCCTCCACCTGTGGTGATTCATTCCACCTGTGCAAGCTGCAATCCCCTTTGGGCGAGCACGTCCCGCACACAACGCTGCAATTCGACGCATGGCATCTTGCTATTACAATCATGTATATGATCCCGATGGCAGTGAAATATTGGTTCATATGTTCATTCTGCTATGGTCCCATTGTTTCACATACTATCTTTGCAGTCGAGAACAAACTTGTGAAGGGTCAGTGGAATGTAGTACTCGATTAACGGTGGACCCTCATGCAGCACTGTACCGCGGTTCACCGACGAGCGGGGCGTCCCATTTGTGAGTGAAGCCAGTTTGCATTTACACACAATGCCGCACTACATGGATGAATTTGTGATTTCAAGCGGTCACAGATGCCTTTTCGACGTGATGTTGCAAATGAGGTATTCGAAGGACGGCGCTTTCGGTCTTCAGCTAGCGGCGAGGAGACGCCCACAGGTCTGACTGCAAATATAACGTTCTATTGTTTAGTGTCCTTGGGACAGGGGCCATGGCGAGAATACAATGATTGATATGAATAGTATGGGATGCGCAATAGCGTAGTGGACGATGAGGCAGGACGTTCCCAAACACATCTTACTTCACAACACTGGATTCCCGGCCTGGAGCACAGTGGATTTTGCAGACTGCATTACGCACAGACTCAATGGAAATTTCACATGTGATGTGAGTAAATAATCAGGCGTTTTCATACCGGGATGAGGAAATGATGTATGGATGCATGGACAGATGATTTAATGGAGAGTTTGCCATGTACAGGGCTTTTTGGAATCTATCCACCTCCCCTGCGCTATGTGATGCAGAGCTGCCATAGTGGGACCATCGTCTATCTGCCCTTGTTGTACCCTCCCTGTCTCGACGCGCCTTCATACACTTGTGTCTATGCACGTTACTAATCCCATCGAATGGATTCTGTTTTGACAGACGCATGCACACAAGCACTCGTGTGTAATAGTGTTTCCAGCTCGATTTTTATAGTTATGATTCGCAAGTGATTTTTGGGTGGGAATAATCCTTTGGCGTGGGCTAGCATGTATATGGCTGTAGATTTAGTGTGATCATTGAAGTGAGTAATACGAATCAAGTTCTGATGGCCTACTATTCTTTTTCATTTCATTTGGGTGACATGTATCTCCTCCCCTTTTGCCGCTGCCATCTGTATGCCACTCCTGCAGATGGCTTTTACTCCCGGCACCTGCTGCTTCGAGTTAATCAGTGGAGCACCATTACGATCTTATGGGACGATCGCCAATGGGCCACATGCCCTTACGCAGTACTAGTGGCTAGGAGCAACATTTCGAGCTTTCAGCTGGACTAGTGCCTACCTAATGGGACGGCCCTGCGGTTCTAGGCGCTTCCATGTTGCCTTTTTGAACGTGAATGTAGCCCCTGTGTACCATGAAGGAACAGGGCGTCACACAAGAAGAAGCTGGTCATTTATTGCGGATGCAGCCCACAATGATGAAATGTATTTTGGGGTTCATGACCTAATGGCTGTATGGGCTTGGTGATTTTGTGGTGCATTAAATGTCTATTCTGATTTTAACCGTGTAGCGTTCTTCTTTGCAAGTAATGTAGCATATTCCTATTTGTGGTGTGATGTTTTGTGAGAAGATCTGCATTGGGTTCCGGCTTCTGAGTATAGTTGCGTGGTACTGTACTGGCCGCGTTTGCCTACGAAGCCCAGTGTGGTCAGGGATAGGGGCTACCATTGTGACTGTTTTAATGATGTCCTGCTCATGGGCGGGGGATTTGCTTTTGTGTAACAGATGCCGGTCAGCCAGGTGGATTGGTGAAATGATGTGATTATCTGAATATGGCTGGTCACAGGTGCCTGTGTTTGCGTGCGTTTCTTGGAGGGAGACTGAGGTCATGTCCATTGGAATAGCTTCTGTATTCGTGCCATCTGTGCCCTGCAGCTCCCATTGGCCCCTCTTGAGATGTGCCTGGCTGCTCAGTCACTCTGCCAACTTGTGTGGTCCATGCTTATGCTGATGGTTGGTTGGTTTACTGGCAGGAGTACAGGGCTGGTGCAGTCTCCCTCAGGATACTGCTTTGTATGTTGCCTTACACTGGTGTCAGTCGATGGGGGGGCCTGTTTTTGTTTGTCTCATTTTTCTGCTCATGTTGCTGTACTTGAACCTTCACATGCCTGTGCTGCATCAGTGCGGCAATGGTGCCATGGCATAAATGGATGGCCACTCACAAGGCACTTGGAGCCCCTAGATTCATTTGTTCATTGGCATGCATGGGTGGCTTGTACATTTCACTGGTTGCATTTGTGTCTTCATTGCACCTACGAGGAGTTGTGCAATGTGGCCAGGGAGTGGTGTACAGGCACTCAGTGGGGCCGTTTACGGTTGATTCGCGAAGCCGTACTTCTCACCATGGCGGAATGGTACTTTCCGCCATGCTTGATGGCGTTAGGTACATGTCCGCTTGGATCGGAATTCGCGTACCATTACGCCATGGTGGTAATTACGGTTTGGCATGGCGCACGTGCGTGTACTTGGTGCAGTTAGCGTTGGCGTTCACTAGGGTGTCGCTAATGGCATCGTACTTTACGGTGACGGGTCATAATCGCACCGAGCGCTATTCGATGGCGGTATTGCATTTCCGCCATCGTTTTTCGATTTCCGCCAGGGTCGTAATGAGGGCCATTGTATTTTATGGACTATGTGTGGGCTATTTTAGGGTTGGAAATTTTATTGATCTGGAGGGGCCCCCTCTGGGGTTCCAGAGGACTGCTCCAGTTGCTGCAGAGTGTGCCTGGGATGGCAACACTTTAGCTGATTAATATGGACCTACTTGTCTTCCCCCTCCGCCAAACTGCCTTTGGGGATGCAGATCTTGTAGGCGACTGGTGAGATCTTGTCTACAATTTCAAAAGGTCCCTTCCAGGTAGGCAGAAACTTCCGCTGTTTGGCCTGGTTCCTTTGGAAATTGTACAGATAAACCCGGTCTCCTACATTGTATTCCTTTCTGATGGTCTTCAGGTCATAGTGGGTCTTCATGCTATCAGCTGATCTCTCTAAATTTCGCTGAGCATAGGCAAAAGCATGTTGGAGGTGTTTTCTTAAATTTTCAACATACTGATGAGTTGTGGAGGCATTGATCAATGTCTGCTCTTGGGTCCTGTAGAGCAGATGCTGGGGAAGCACCAACCTGCGTCCAGTCATCAGCTCAAACAGTGACATTTTAGTTGCAGATGAAGGGGTAGATCTGATGGCCATTAGGACAAGAGGTATTCGTATATTCCAACTTGGCCCAGAATCTGCCACAAACTTTTTAAAGATGCTCACAATGGTTTTTTGTAACTTTCTACTGCACCAGAAGAGGCTAGCCGGTAAGCAATGTGTAGCTTCCTTTTAACCCCCGGTATCTCCCACATCTTTGTCATTACTTCGCTGGTGAAATGGCTACCTCTGTCTGACTCAATCCTTTGGGGTAGTCCAAAAACGCGAAAAGATATGGTTGATCATCAGGGCAGCTGCTGTGTCTGCCTTGCAGTTTGGAGCCGGGAGACATTCCACCTATTTAGTAAATAAGCATGTCACTGTCAACATGTACTTATTCCGCCTAGAGGAGTGAATCACGGGCCCTATGTAGTCGACTTGCAAATCTGACCATGGAAATGTCATCCCCCTCTTTTGGAGAGGCGCACGTGTGAGGGATGTTGGCTGAAATTGTGCACACACAAGACACCCCTTCAAGTATTGGTCGAGGTCCTGCCCCATGTGTGGCCAGTATGCAACCTCTCTTAAGATTTCAAGTGTTGTATGAAACCCCCTATGACCGGCTGTGGCCACATCATGGGCGTGACTTAACATCAGGCTCCGGAATGAGGTAGGAACCACCCACTGATCATGGCCAGCTTGTGATTTCCTTAACAACAAACCGTCTTGGAGTCGGAATAATTGGACATTTCATCAACACTCTGAGGTCCTCTTTCCCAATGTAATCGGTATCCGTCAGAGGAAAGTTCTCAGGGTCCTCAATGTGTTGGTAAAACTTACCAATTATTGGATCCCCTTTCTGAGCTGTAATCAAATCAGCATCTGGGATCTCCTTACTCCATTGTGCAGTTGAAAGATCATTGTGAGCATTTGTTTGGGACCTAGTGATAGCAGCGACCTGGATTTCCCCCAACAGGGACTCAATCTCTATTAGATTCCCTTGGATGACCCCGGTTTTGGCCAGCTGATCAGCTAAGTCATTTCCAGTTTTGTCTGGTCCTTCTACTTTGGAATGACCCTTGATCTTTTTCCAGTAGATGGTCATCCCATTCGAGGTGACCAGATCATCAATATTTTGAATGAACTTCCCATGTTTCAAGGGTTTGTTGTTAGTAGATAACATGCCTCTGGTTTTCCAATTAACCAGGTGCTCCACAAACCCGTTCCGTACATAATCCGAATCTGTGATTATGACCAGTTCGTGGAGTTGATGTTGGACAGCAGTGAGGATGGCTTGATGCACAGCCATCAACTCTGCCACCTGACTACTTTGGGGACCAATCTTGTACCCAGAGGAGGGTTCTGGGGACTCATTCACCCATGCATTCCCTACGCCGGCCACAAGTTCTTTTTCCCCGTTGTTGTCAACATGGTAAGAGCATCCATCCACATAGACAGTGGGCATTCCCTCACACTTGTCTTCTTCAAAGTCTTTGTGTGGGGAATTGAGGTATGCCTCCATGTTGTCCTTCATTTTTAGACTTTCGTCCTCTAGACAGTTCTCTCTGGCACAATCATGCAAGTCAGCCAGACCTTGCGTGAGGGGACTCTTCTTTTTTTGGCCATATCTGACCTCCACAGGAAAGCCTTGCATTGACAGAATCCAGGAAGAAATTCGGGAATTACTCACATTTCCGGCCCGGATTCTGTCACTTTGGAGATATTGCAGAGGCTGGTGTGGAGTCTCCACTATGATGTGTTCCCCCTGGATAAACAGGCGGTAATTCTTCAATGCCCACACCATTGCCAGGAGTGCCTTCTCACAATCGTTGAATTTTTCCTCCACAGAGGATAAAGTTTTACTCGCATAGGAGATTACTTTATTGACCTTGTAATGCTTTTGATATAATACTGCAGTCAAGCATGTATTAGAGAACCCTGTCTCCAAGAAAAACTCCTTGTTTCTGACAGGGTAAGCTAGGCAGGGTGCTTGTGAGAGGCTTCTCTTTTGTCTTAGTGCCTCGGCTTGTTCTGGACACCATTCCCACTTGACCCCCCCCCTTCAAAAGATGAATCAGGGGTCTAGTGATCTCTGTGTAGCCCTCAATGAACTTTCTGCTGTAATTAGTCAGTCCAAGGAGGCCTCTTAGTTCCCGCAGAGTTGTGGGGTCTTTCAGTTTCTGAAGCGCTTCCACTTTCTTTTCCTGGGGACAGAGACCTTGAGGAGTAATCTCATGCCCCAAGAAATTTACACGGGTTCTACACCACTGTGCTTTCTGAAAGGAAAGTTTTGCTCCGGCGGCCCTCAACTGTGTCAGAACATAACGGATCTCCGCTATGTGTTCCTCCACAGATTAATTTTTGATGAGGACATCATCTACATAAGTCAGGTTACCCCTCACACCCAGGTCAGGCATGGCCTTGTGTAGGAAAATGTTGAATTCATTGCCGGAGTTGAGGTATCCGAAGGGAGTCCGGGTCCATGTGTACTGTTGGCCCCCAAAGGTAAAAGCCAGCTTTTATTGGTCCTCTCTACTGACAGGCACGGTCCAGTATCCATTGGTCAGGTCTATTGCAGTGAATACCTGTGACCCCTGGATCTGGGCCAGCCCTTGGTCAATGTAGGGAAGAGGCCACCGGGAAGTATGGACCCGTTTGTTGAGCTCCCTAAGGTCGGCGCAGAGCCTCCACTGGCCGTTTGGCTTCAATATCCCCAGCACCGGATTATTGAAGGTGCTGTGGACTGGACGGATTATCCCGCGGGACTCAAGGTTCTTAATTATTTCAGTAAGGGACTCCATTGATGCAAGAGGCAAGCGATTTTGGTTCACAAACACTGGAGTCATGCCAGGGTCCGTGGAAATGGTTGTTGTGTGGACGTTGGTGCAACCACAGTCGTATGAGTCCACCGCAAAGAGATCGTGAAAATCCAAGAAAACTTGTTTCAACTTTTGCTTCTGCTCCAGAGCCACACAGGCATCAGCTAGGTCGACTCTCTCTTCAACCATCTGCCTGAAGCCTGGAAAGAATTCTGGTTTCGCTATCTCAGCGGCCTCTTCCAGCTGGGTGGAGAAGACCCTGGTCAGAGTGCTGATTTGGATTGGTGGCTTCAAAAGGCAGCCCTCATGGACCTGGAAAATCACCTCATCCCTCCTGAAGTCACAAGTCACATTTTCCTTACCATAAGGGCAGGAAGTGTACACCAGGAAGTTCCCCCCATGCCGGGTAAGGATCCTGTCTGGTGTTGTGTTGTCATCACTGTCACTGTCAAAACAGTCCTTGGGGATCAGTTCTAACAGTTCATTCCCTAAATCAATGGAAAAATGTCGGTCATCAACTGCCATTCCAATAATGGTGCCTGTGGCTAGAGTAGTACTCTTTAAGTCGCTGTTATCCACCTCTATTGGAATGGTGTCATGTTCTAGATTGACTAATGGTGTTGCAATTACCCGAAACCCTTGCTGTTGGAGAGTAGCATTTAGATGAATATAAGCATCAGGGTTTTTCCATTTTTGTCCTCTTTTAACTTTCACTTCCAGGGAGAATTGTCGGGTCCTTTCTGGGATGGTGACTTCCTCTTTAATCTGAATTTCAACTGCATAAGGTAGCAATTGAGCTGACCTAAATGCTTTCTCTGGATCATCAAAGCCCATGGGATTATCTGGTAATCGGGACCAAGCTTTGAAGTTTATTAGGTCCAAACTAATGGCAAAGCGATTGAGAATGTCACTTCCTAAGTAAAAGGCAGCAGTGACGTCTCGCACAACCCAACAATTATGGACTATGCTCTTGTTGCCAATGGAGATTTTGAGCATACACCTGCTTGGCAGGAGATGTTTGGAATTGGGTGCTTCCAGGTCCATTTCCCATTTGTCTATCAGTTTGAATGTGGGGATGGCTGGTTCTGCTGAGCCCTCAGCATGCAACCCAGATCCTGTGCCATGTTTTGGACCTGGCGCTCGAGCTGTGAAACCCGCTCAGGCTGATTCGGGGTTCTGTTTTCTCCCCTGGGCTGATCCCGAGAAGGGTAGCTATCCCTTCTCTGGTAGTACCTGTGAAGACTGGAGGGGGGTGTCTGTACTTCCGCTCTCTATATGGTAGAGGAGAGGCACAGAGGACCCCAGCCACGATTCTCTATTATTGGTAACGTAGTCGAGCAATCAAGGCCTAGCTTCTCAGGAGGTGATGCAGGCTGGTTCTTAAGTACAGTGTAGTCCCCGAACCCCCACAAAGGAATGTCCACACACTGTATTACTGAAAACACAGTATATATAATTAATATTCAAAGGTATGTACACGGTCACAATAACGCACTTGGTACTCGGAAATCAACAATGATAAATATATACAATTCTAAAGTGGTACCACCAATGTCATCAAATCTCATTAAAGTGCATCAACTGTACGGTTAAAATGTCACACAGATCAATAACGAGGAAACCAGCAATAGAGATAGGAAGGAACGTAAGATGGTTGAAACAATAGGCAGAATACCGGCCCCTACCGATCGACACAGTTCTGTGTGGAGATCCCCCCCACCTGGGCAACCTGTAAAATAAAGATATATAGCACAAGCCCAGTCCATATATTGTTCAATAGCCTTATTTCCTCCTATTAAGGTTTTACCCCCCCAATGTACCTGGTGGAGTAGAGTTCTTCGAAGACGCGTCAAAGGATCCTTCTTGAGTGACTCCCTTTAAAGCAGGAGCCACGGATCGTCGAGAGGCGTCGAAGATCGTGAACTTGTCGTCGACGGCGGCGATGAGAAGTTCAAGGGTGCCGAGACCCCGATGTTGATCCAGGCGGTGCTCATCAGCGACGTCCTGCGAGGATGAGGTGTACGGGGCACCTCGGCGACGGATTGTTCAGGACCGCAAAGAGTTTCAGAAGAACTGTGGCCCAACAAGAGCGTCGAGTCGTCGAAGCCTTTGTGGCCTTCAGGTGGCGGGAAACCCACCGGCGGATTCTCTTCGGCGCGTTGGTCATCATCGACTTTCTCAGGCGGGACAAAGCGGTCGACATTGCGGGCAATGGAGTCCTTGGATTCAAATGTTTTTAGGCAAAGGAGCGGGCAGCTCCGGTCGTAGGCGGCACGGCATCAAGTGGTCCCCACGGGTGGGCAACACCACTTCGACGGGCCTCCAGCGGTTACACAAACCTGCGAACCCTGGTCGACGGCAATAGACTTCAACAGCGGCGAAGCCCGGATGCTTTGCTTCGTTCTCCTCAGCGGTCCCGTCTCGGGTCAGCATCCCTTCGAGGGTCTGACTTCCAGGGAGCTTCGGCGAAGGTTAGCGGTGCTCGATGGTCCCTCGGAGCACGGGAAGAGGGCGCCTTACCAGGTCCTCTCTCGGATCAGTCCTTGACGAGTTCGGCAGCTTTCAGATCAGGTCGACGCAAATGCAACAGCAAGTCTTCGTCTTCCAGCTGCGCGTCGAGGATCAGCAGTTCCAGTTACTCTTCAAGTTTAGACACAGCTTCTGAACAATTTTCAGTGGTGAGAGGTCCCCAGATATACTATCTTGTCTCTCATCCACTCTGCTGGGTCACTCTCAGCAGCCAATCATACAGAAGGCATTCATGCAGTCAGTCAGCCAATCAGGCACACAGTGCATTCAGGCCATCCTCCTCCCTCTAAGACACTCACAACAAGGAATGTGGATCGGGACAAGTACCTAGCCATTCAACACTACACACTGCATTCAGGCCAGTTTCGGGCAGTGCTGTATCATTCATTGTGTTACATACCAGAAACCAGACAGCCACAACAAGAAGTGCATATTGGTCACACACTCCATTCACCCAGGTCCCACCCACAGGAGGTACCCACAACATACAGTCACTGGGAAGGCTCCAGTCAGTCTGGACTGGACTTCACAACAACACCATATATGGAACTTCCACCCAACAGCCGATCAGGGGGAAGGGACAGAGTCAGGGCTTCCCCGGACTTTGGGAAAACAAGGTAATAGGTAATAGAAAGCAAGAGGCCAGAGGGGCCATCTTGGTTTCCATCAGGAATCAACTGATTCCAATGGTAGGGCCTGGGGATCCCAAAATGGAGGATACTCAGCGCACCTGTCAAAGTCAGCATGGAGCTGCCACCAGCCCATACCCTGCTCTGTGGGCCACCCCCAGGTGCCCAAAAACATACACTAGGGGCACAGGGTTGTACCCCCACCCATGGGTGCCCTAAGGGTATCCCACGGGTCTGTTCACCAAACCAAAAGAGAGAGAGCTGCACCGCCAGGAGTCCCACATGAACTCCTGCGCGGAAAATATGACAGAACACACGATAAAAAGGCAGTAAAGGACAAGGATACGGAGGCCCTGTCCCTCCGATGCATTTCCAGCATCACAGTACCCTGGGTTGGGAAGATTTGGGTACCCCTCCACCCTTGGCCTCCCCTCTCCCGGATTAGGTGGTCTGGGCTCAGGGAAGTGGGGAAAGAAGGATGGATGATTTTGGGGTTGGAAGTTCTGTGGGTACCTGGGGAAAAAGTTCTGCCCAGGATTTGGTGAATTTCTGCCCTCCTGGAGGAAGTTAGGAGGGAAGTTCCCTGGGTTAGGTGCTTGGCTGGATCCCCCCCCCCTTGGGCTGGAGGAGTTCACACATAACCCAGGATGGGTCGGTTTCCCTTGTAGCGGGGACTTACATAGTCAGGGGAGTGAGGGACCCCATTGGTGGGACTACCTCCTTGACTCCTGGTCTGTGACTGGCCCGAGGGCCTTCTGGGCTGTGAATTGTTTGGTGCAGGCAGGTTTTTAGGCCCCCCCATCTCCAAATCCAAAATGGGGGCAACCTTTACCTCTGCCACCTTGGCAGCAGCAGGGGTGCTGGTCGGTTTGGGGTTTTTCTGGGCATTACTTTTATTTTCTATGGGCTTCTGCACCTCATAGATTCGGGTGGTCTGTTCAATGACCCAGTCTAGTGACCTTTTCTCATGAAAATCTCTCACTAGCTGGGTCATGATGTATTTGGGTAAGGCATGGAAAAAAGTGTTAACAAATTCTTTGCTATCAGTGCGCACCCTTTTGGTAGTCTGCGCAAAGGCATGCTTCAACTCCTTCACAAATTCTTGTGGGGCCTGATCCTCCCCACATTGCAAATTGTAGGCTGCCTTGCGAGCCTCTTGGGCATTTCGGTGAACATAAAAGTGTTTCAAGATGTCCGCCCTATATGTGGACCATCTTGAATGGTTTTGGTCCTCCAGCCCCGCAAAGAAACTGGAGTATTCTGGGGAGAGTGTCCATTTTACGTACTGAATGCAGCTACTGCTGTCTTTCAAATGGAAAGTCTCCATCATTTGTTCAAAGAACTCCAAGTGTTCCCAAACAGAATACTTGGAGTTCTTATGGTAAGGAGTGATGACGCTCCTTATTGCTTTGATGTGTTTTAAGGGGTCCTTAAGCAAGGCCCTTTTTGCCTTATTGGCCTTCTTGGTTCGGGTAACCCTGGTCCATACATCCTCTGACTCAGAAGCACTGCTCCCAGAGGTGCCCGTTTGATCTTCCAGGTTTTCCCGGATTCTGCAAGCCTGGGAATGGCTGGCAGAATGTGGGGACCTAGTCTCTTGTGTCCTGGGACGCACAGAGGAGTCTTCAGATTCCTCCTTGCTGCCCGGATTTGATGGGTACCCCCCCCACTGACCTAACTGGGCAGAGGTTTTCAGAATGCCCTTAGAGGGCCTACTCTCCCGGGGTTCCCCACTAAATTGCACTGTACTTGGGTGCCCATAACCGGATGCCCGCCCATCCATTCCTGGGAGGTACTGGCCTATGAGCCCCATACTTCAGACTGGATAGTAATCTGCCATCCCTGTGGCCCTGGGCTCATGTGCGCCAGGGGACATTGGGGTGGCAGAGTCCAGGGACTGGGAGAGGTGAAGGCCTCTGGTACCAGGGCTCCTGAGGTTATGCTCAGGTGTTTCCCTTTCCCAGCGAACCTCATCTCTATCAGCCCCTGCTCCCTGTTGCCATGCAAGAGCCTGTGCTTTCAGTTCCTCAATCAAGGCCTTACTAGACTCTATCAGTCTCTCCTGCATGGCTACCTGTTGCTGGAGCCTATCATTGTGCTGACAGAGAGCCTCATTTTCCCCCTGTGCTTCCAGGTTGGTCCTGGAGTACTGGGTCAGTCTTTGCTGCAGGAGGGTTACCTCCTGGGTATCGTCCCTACTGGCCTGCTCCTTTCTTGCCAGAGCATCTTCCACCCTCCTGGTGTGCTCTAACAAGTTCTGATGCTCTTTTTGGAGGTCACCCAGTCCCTGGAGGGCCAGGTGATTTTCTTCCATTTTCCTTTTTAAGTGGCAGGCTTCCTGGCCTAAGGTGTCCCTTTTCTGAGCAAGAGCCTGTCTCTGTGCCTCCAGGTTGTCCCTCTGCCTTTTGATCATCAACTTCTGCTTGGGTATCCAGGTCTTTCAAAATCAATGTATTGCTCTCCTCTTTTTCTTTATCCAATTGGCTTTGCAGGGTGGGTACCTGCTTTGTGTATGACCTGTTGAAATCTATCTGTTGCTCCAGCTTTTTCTGGCTCTGCAGTAGGGAGTCCAAACCTTCTTGATGCTCCTTCTGCAAGGCCAAAATTCTAGTATCCTGGTCTGCCCTTTCCTGTTGCAGGATAACCATATCCTCTTTTATTTTAATTATATACTGCCTACTATCATTTTCTGACTCCTGGCTCCTCTGCAGCCTCTGCTCAGAAGAGTCCACATTAGATTGGGCCTTCTCTAATGCCAACAGTTGCCTACTTGCCAGATCTTGGCCTTCAGCACATTTGTCCTGTATGGCTTCCATATATAAATATAAATATGCCGCTATCCTGACAATCTTGTCATGCTCATCTTTGGCCTTAGGGGCCATGTATAGTTCACTCAGGGCCACGTTTAAGGGACCCTGATCTCTCCAGGTATCTAACCCAGTTGCAGTGACCTGTTGTGTGATTGCCTGCAACCACATATTCTGGTCCTGCTGAGTCCACTCACCTCTCACAAATACCTTATGTAAGAGGTGCTCTCTCGCTATCTTGATATCTACCAATGACTTCATTCTGGAAATTGATTTCCTTCCTGATTTACAGAAGTTTATTATTTTATTTTGCAAAACAGACAATTTCCTGAGAGTGTTCCCTTTTGAGGGGTGCTTTTACAGCGTAACACAGCGTGGTGATCCAACAGGATTTATGTATCCTATCAGTTAGCACACTGTCTTAAGCTGCACAAGTGGTAGAACTAATCCAGAAATCCCGGACGAGCCCCCACTCTGTAAATGACTTCAATCCAGCACTCCAACTAAATCAATGCCTAGTCTGGGATG
The DNA here is from genome assembly GCF_040938575.1 of Ambystoma mexicanum. Lineage (NCBI taxonomy): Eukaryota > Metazoa > Chordata > Amphibia > Caudata > Ambystomatidae > Ambystoma > Ambystoma mexicanum. The sequence continues at coordinate 1,264,713,020 of NC_090933.1, read as the reverse complement.
CCCAATGGAACCCCTTATTTATATATATTTTTATGTCAAAGTTCTTAAATCTGGATGATGAACCCTTATATAATGCCCCTCTCTTTGAATCCCCCTGACCTCACTGAGCCAAGAAGTAGGTTTGTTTTGCAAATTAAAAGGTTTATTGGAAAAATTAAACAATATATATATATCACACTTTTATGAACAAAATAATATCTGATGGCACACTTATGAATATAATAGTGGTCAACAATGGGTAATATTACAATAGCACACTCTCTTTAATCACTTAGGAGTTGGTATAAAAAGGATAAGGTAGCAGAGAATACTTTTATGGTTCAAGCAAAGGCAATAGTGGGAAAGAAGGCAACACAGAAATAAACTCGATATGGTTTCAGCAAGAGATAATATGATCACTTTTTCCCTTGTGACAACTCACTCACCCCTTATGCAATAGGAAGAGATGTAAATCAGGACACACAGGTTTCAAGAGTACAATTAATAATGCAGTTCAATCCCAGTTCCCACAGCACGCTTAGAGAGAACAGGTATGATTTAAAGCAGGCAAAGTCCTTTTTGATGTGATTGCAATGAAGTGAAAAATATGCTAAAAATGATTTTAATTCACTAAAGGAGATTCAGGGTAGGTGATAGTTACTTTGGATAGTTACAGGTGAACACTAGCAATAATTCATGAATGATTATCAGATTGAAAACGAAAGTCAGCAGTTGCAAGCAAAAGACAGCTATTTTGACAGAAAATTAAATGGAGCTAAATTGCAATTCGCTGCACTTTTTCCGCGTGCGTAAATCGCGATTATGGAACAACTATAAGGAGTTGAGTGTCGTTTTGGTTTGTTGCAAAGCTTAGGATCTTAGCTTTAAAATGACAGTTAAATTCCGCTTCTAGGATGTGCGTGTTCAAAAGATACAGATGTTTTTGTGGAGGTAGATTTTCAAAAATAAAGTCAAGATTTCAGAATGACAGATGACGCTTTTACAGATTTGAAAATCACAGGATGGACACACAATTCTGAATGCAGTTCTGGACAGGTTGAAATGGATGGGATAAGATTACTTTAGACTAAGAGATTGGTTCTGTACAGTTCTAGACTGGAACTCACTCCTAGTTTTGGAATAGAATGGACCTCGTCACAGATCTGGTCAGGTTTGGGCTGCGGTTCTCTCGCCACTGGAGGGTCTCAGGCCCTCTGGGTTCTGCTCACAGCACTGCCTCTGGTCTACTATCGGCACTGCATGGCAGTCTGGTCTGGTCTCTTGAACTGGATCTGATGGGTACTGGATACAGCTCTCCTTTCTCTGGATCTCGGTTCTGGCACAGGGTTCTGGGCTAGAAGCGAACAGCACAGCAAGGCTGTTGAATAGTTTGGTTAGGTTGCTGGATTCTGAGGCCTGCTGAGAAGAGTTCAGCTTTTGGGTTAGGCCCCTGCTTAAGGTTCTAGAGCTGGGTTCTAGAGTCTGGTCTCTGAATCTATCTGGAATCTGGAGTCTCTGGAATCTGGAGTCTTTGTCTGGATCTGGTCTGGCAGAGCGCTTCGCAGGAATCGGTGAGTAGTGGAAAGAGAAGTGTCCTTGCCTGTCCAAAGCAGTCTCTTTTTATGTGTTTTCAAAGTGGGTGTGGAGGCTGATTTTCTATGCCCAACCCTCTGAGGATCCTGATAGGTTAGAGGATTCTCTGTGCCCTGACTGGAGAAAGGGTAGTGAGTCAGAATGAGTCAGAGTGATGCTGCCATTTTACAATCTAGTGAAGAAACTCCCCTTTGCTTTTACTTAGAAATCAATTTTTCATAACAAAACAGGTTTCCCAGATACACAGGTTGTTGAGAATACATGTACACATCACAGATTAATTAAGGTACATTCTGTTCCAACTCTGAGAGCTTTAGTTCAGAAATGACAACTTATTCACGATTTTGGTGGGTTTCGCAATATTGGTCCGGCCCCCAATTTTACACAGACCTACACACCCTCTCTGAGCATATTACTGGAAGTTCTTAGGTTTCTAGCATAAACACTGCATCCACAATATTAATAACTACGGGGCTTGGCCTCAGAACATCTCACGGCGTCCAACTTAGTCTTGAACTGTGAGTGCATTTTTCATTTTTAGACTCTCAAAGTTGTACATTTCTGTCAGCTTGGAACACTTTGTAAATTGCAATTTTATAAAACATATATTTGCTCTTAATTGAATTCACCCATTGGTTTATCTCCGCCCCCAGAAGCTTGGCTCTGACTCAGAGGTCACATGTCTTGTTTCTCCCATAGCAGTGTTGTTCAGGCACTCCCAAATCAGCATATTCTATTCAATTGAAAGAGTCCATTGTCTTGACTGAGGGCAGCAGACCAGGGTCCCACTCTCCATCTGATTAACATGAGCATGCGATATCCTCCCTTCTGGTGTAGGCCTGAGGTGTGAAGGGTTCTCATGGGAAAGCAAACCTTTTGAAGTCTGAACTGCATCAGGCTGCCTTCTAGCCACTTGCAACTTAGTTCCTTTTAAAAATATATATATATATAACATTATAAACTTTAAAATAAGCAATATCTCCTTAAACCAAGTCTTTTTCAACATGAAATCATTGGGTGGCACTCTATATGGCATTTTGATGGAATTCTCTTGCTTGGCATATTTAGCTTCTGAAATACAGTTCTCCTTTCAGGATTTAGATCACCAGCGCCTGTCGGAGGTGAGCAACGGTACTGCACCCATTTCAACAGCTGTCTATTTTTTAAAAGGGGATTTTACTTTGATAGCATAGGATTCTTGCTGATATTGTACTGATGTGGATTCTTGCAGTATATTAATGTGGAAAACCTCCCAAGAAGGTTGGATCTTTTTGGTGGTTTTGTGAGCCATGATTTTAGCAATTTTTGACACCAAATAAAACGGATTTTTGAACAGATCTGTATTCCTTTGCAATCAGCATTGCTTTTTCCAAGTGGTTTCAGGCTACTGTGTGGGTATTCCAATGGTGGTTTTAGGCAGTGATCTCCTGTGCTCACTGACATTGCACAAGTAGATGGCAGCCTATCTTTCAGATTTTTACTGCACATTTTTGGATGATTTCTGGCGAGCAGCATGCTTTCCAGTGGCCATTCTGATGTTTCTGCTACCAGCAATTCACAGGACTGTTGTAGGGCTTGGATGCGTGGGTGAAAACATCCCACACCCCCCAAAGGCCTACGACCCCGTGGGCTCAAAGGATGATCCCGATGAAAGCGAGCAACCAACTGAGGGGCATGGACATCCCCAAGAACGATCCTCAGGACCATAACCCAACCAGTCCACAAGGTAATGCAAGCGACCCCTACAGAAACGGGAACCCAGAATGGCACTGACCTCAAACACATCAGGGGAAGACACGGAAATGGGAGCAGGAGGGGTAATGATACGGGTAGGTTCCGGGCAAGGCTTGAGTAGGGAGGTGTGAAACACCGGATGGACCCGCCAGGCAGAGGGAACCGCAAGGCGCAAGGCCACAGGGTTTATGATCTTGGCAACCAGATATGGACCAACAAAACGAGGGAGCAGTTTACGACACCCAGGAATATGCAAGTGCCGGGAAGATAACCATATCCAATCCCCCACATGGTACTCAGGAGCCGCCACTCGTTTCTTGTCAGCTGCCACCTTCATGGAAGCTTGGGCCTCCCGTAGATGTACGAGGGTCTGGGCGTGAACTGCGACGAGATCGCGGGCACAGGCATTGGCAGCAGGGGTACCTGTAGGTGTGAAATCCGGGAGTGGAAGGGTGCAGGGATGCTGGCCATACAGAGAGTAGAACGGGGAAAAACCAGTGGAAGAGTGTAGGGCATTGTTGTAGGCGAACTCCGCAAGATGTAGTAGATTGAGCCATGTGTCCTGATACTGGAGGGTTAAGCAGCGCAAGTACTGCTCCAAGGCCTGGTTAACCCTTTGCATCTGCCCATCGCTCTACGGATGGTATCCGGAGGAAAACCGTGCATCAATGTCAAGTAGTCTGGTTAGGGCCTGCCAGAAACGGGACGTGAACTGCGTACCACAGTCTGATACTAAGACCTGTGGTAGCCCAAAGAGACAAAAGACTGATTTGAAGAAAAACCGGGCCAGTGTAGGAGCAGAGGGTATACCTGTACAGGGTACAAAGCGTGCCATCTTGGTATAGGAATCAACAACTACCCAAATGGTATCATAGCCCTGCATATGGGGTAAGTCAGTAATTAGGTCCATCGAGACCGTATACCAGGGTCTTGGGGGAATAGGTAGTGGTTGGAGTAGTCCTAGTGGGCGGGCCGTGAGTGACTTACATTGTGCTTACACCGAGCAGGTGTTCACATAATCCTCGACGTCACGTTTCATCGATGGCCACCAGCACCACCATTTCAACAGATCTAAGGTGCGGCGTTGCCCCGGGTGACCATTGATGGTGGCGGCGTGAGACCAATCTAGAGCCTGGTTACGTGTGTCGCTTGTGGGTAAAAAAAGCTTTCCATGTATGAACGGCAACCTGTCCTGAATGATCAGGTCCCACTCTGCCAATGCGTGAGGATGTTGAGAGACCCAGTGGCGTATGGTGGTTAACATGGATGGAGAAGGGGTAGAGGCACAAATAACATGACCCTCTTCCAACAACGTGTCCGGAAAAGATGGAAGGGATTCCCTCCCTGGGGAGCGAGACAGAGCATCTGCTTTCCCATGGCCTGCCCCCCGCCTATGCTTGATCACGAAATCATAAGTAGAAAAAAAAATGATGCCAGCGTACTTGTCGGCTGTTCAAGCATTTTAGGGAAGCCAGGTCTTGTGATCTGAATACACTACAGTTTGATGCTTAGCCCCTAGGAGGTGATGCCAGGTCTGCATTGCGTCTTTGATAGCCAAGAGTTTCTTTTCCGTAACTGTATAGTGCGGTTCAGATGAGGTGAATTTCTGTGAATGGTAAGCCACGGGGTGCAGTTGACCCGTGGTCGGACAGGGTTGAGAGAGTACTGCACCTAATGCAAATGATGAAGCGTCCGCCTCTAGACAAAAGGGAGCTCAGGGTCAGGGTGTTGGAGAACAGGGGCAGTAGTGAACCTCGTTTTTAGGGCATCGAACGCTACCTGATGGTCTGGTGTCCAATGGAAAGGGACGAGGGGACTGGTTAGAGCGGTTAACGGGGCAACAATGGAGGAAAAACCAGCGATAAAACGCTGGTAGAAATTTGCGAAACCAAGAAAGGACTGCAGCTGCTTAAGGCTAACCAGGGCGGGCAATCCGTGATGGCACGGACCTTTGATTGATTCATGGACAGACCCCCGGGTGTTATGTGGAAACCTAGGAACTGAACTTCCTTGGTGTGGAACAGGCATTTCTCGGGCTTAGCAAACAATAAAAAAAATTTAAGACGAGACAGGACTTCCCTGACGTGGATGACATGTTCCTCCAGTGTAGGGGAGAAGACCAGAATGTCATCCAGATAAATCACCACATACACGTCTAGGATGTCACTGAACATGTCGTTTATAAAACGCTGGAAGGTAGCGGGGGCGTTGCATAGCCCAAAAGGCATTACTGTGTATTCAAAAAGACCCTGTCGGGTGCAGAACGCTGTTTTCCACTGATCCCCCCTGCGCATACGGATCAAATTGTAGGCCCCACGAAGGTCCAACTTAGTGTAGATGGATGCATGGGACAGTCTGTCTAATAGCGTGGAGATGAGGGCAATGGGGTATCGGTTCTTAATGGTGATTGAATTTAGCCGCCTATAATCATCACAAGGGCGTAGATCCCCCTCCTTCTTCGGAACTAAGAATATGGGACTTGCAGCTGGGGAGGAGGAAGGTCGAACATGACCCAGCCGTAAGGCCTGTTGGATGTATTCCTTCAGGGCCTGTTCCTCTGATTGGGACAGAGAGTAAATTCGGCCTTTTGGTATCGGGGCATTCAGAACTAAATCAATGGGGCAATCAGACGACCTGTGTGGTGGCAGGCCCTCTGCTGAGTCTTTGTCGAATACAGTATGGAAGTCTTGATATACTGCGGGGATTCCGGCTAGAACTGCCCCAACCGTATGTGGTGTAGTGGCCGTCGGGTCACTGTCTTCCAGGGTTAAAGAAGCCACGGCTCCCAGAACGCTTGCAGGATTGGACATGGTCTCAGGTTCCACTAGACAGTAGTGCTGGCAGACCTCGGACTCGAAGAACACCTGCCCAGTACCCCAGTTAATCAACGGATTGTGTTGTCTTAGCCAAGGTATGCCTAGGATGATTCCAAACTGTGGGGTAGTGATGAGGTCAAAAGACAATGTTTCCTTGCGGGTACCTTGGATTACCACTTCCAGAGGAGTGGTTTGCTGTTTGATTGGGCCAGAAGCGAGGGAAGTGCCATCCACGGCCTGCACTGGTTCAGGCCGTTCTTTGGTTATCAGTGGTAGGTTGAGGTGGTTGGCCAGCGTGATGTCTATGAAGCAACCAGTGGCCCCTGAGTCTATTACGATGTGTACTGAATGCAAGCATTCTCTGGTAGGGATCAGCAGAGCCTCGACTACAACTGGCTTTATAGGACCAAAAGCGGCTTCGGAGGTGGTCAGTGGAATGCTCGTCCGTATCCCCGATTTCAAGGGCGAGCCTTCTGAAAACCCGGATTCTTGTTTCTTGGGCGATGGGGGCACTCTTTGACATAGTGACCGTTGATACTGCAGTAAAAACAGGCATTGTCGGTCCGTCTGCGTTCTCGTTCAGCATGGGTTATGGGGCTGCGGATCCCACCTACTTGCATGGGTTCTGTGGTTGGGTCTGCCGAGGGGGTAGGTTGGTGACTAGAAAGTCCAGCTTCTGCCCTGCGCTCGGTTCTCCGAGCATCCACCTGCAGAGCCAGATCTACCAGATCTGAGTAGATGGCAGGAAGAGACGGTACGACTTAGAGGGCATCTTTCATGGCACTACACAGACCTCTATAGAACACAACAGCTTTTTTGTTCTCAGGCCAAGAAGTTTCCGCAGACAGCTTATTAAAGCGGGTTATGTATTCAATGAGTGTCTGTCTACCCTGAGTGAGATCTAATAATTCCAAGTCCCGGGATTGTGCCTTGTATCTGGTGTCGAAAACCTTGGCCATCTCACTAACTAAGAGGGCGAAATAATAAAGTGCAGGATGGTCGCTCTCTAACAAAGAGTTTGCCCAAGTAGCTGCCACACCTGACAAGTGGGATAGCAGGAAGGCGGCCTTGATGACGGAATCAGGGAATGCCTGGGGTCGACATAAAAAGTGGAGCTTGCACTGATTCAGGAATGTACGATACTTCCTAGGGTCTTCCTGGTATCTTTCTGGGGCTGCGAGGGGAAACGGGGATTGGAGTACCAAGGGAGTAGACAGTGTGGGGTGCGTGGAAGGTGCTGGGTTTTGGGGTGCAGCATCCCCGAAACTCGGCATCATCGGGTAAGGGGTGGCGGGCACTCTGTAGAGCGTCCAGGCGGTGGTGGATCGCGGTAGTGGCTGTGGTCATGTTGGTCCTAAGGGCCGCGACTGCTTGCATTAGAGCGGTCACAGGTTCTCCGGCGGAGGTATTCATGATCTGGACGACCAGAAGGCTTCACAGTCTGTTCTGTTCTTGATGGTCGTGTAGATTAAGATACCTCAGTCCCCAGGTACCACACGGGTAGAAAGTAAATCACTACCAGTGCAATCTTTGAGGCCACAGGTGTAGAGTGCCGTCAGAAGGACCCCCTGACCACTGCAAGGCAATGAATGATTAGATCAAAACAGTAGCAATGGACAACAATGCAAGGTGATTATGGAAACGTGCCAGAGGGCTTACCCAATATGTGGTGGCAAGACAACCTTGGGTGAATAGCGAAAGCAGGAGGGCCGGTGGCAGCAGCAGGTGGGCAAGGTTCAAGCAGCACTCTGGATGGAAAAACACCTGAACCAAAACATTTAGTACAAAGTATGATCCGTGAGCAATCCAGTAAATAGTCTGAGGTCAGAAGCCAGAAGGAAAGCCAAAGTCAAGAGTTCCAGAATCCAAATAGCAGAGCCAAAGGTCGTAATACCAGGAGACAACGGTTCGACTTAACTCCAGGAGAAAAAAAAGCAATCCTTAGAACGTTCCGTGGTCAATGAAGTTCAAGATATCCGAAAAAGTCCAAATGATATACAGTACTCCAACGAAACAGCTGTGAAGCATTCCTTCTGCGTTTCCTCAATCCTTTTGACTGCGTAGAATAGTCACATGACACGAGTCACAAGGGAAATGTGAGAACCGCGTCACGTGACCCGCGATGTGGACGGAAGTAGTTGCTGTCGTTTGGTCACGTGACATGAGGTTCTCCGTGCGCCCGTGGAGTAGCGCTGCCTCCATGCGCCCGTGGAATAGCGCTGCCCAGGAGACAAACGCCAAGGCAGATGCCAATGCAGGAAGGGCTGTAAGGATCCTGGGTTGCCTGTTAGGAATCTCGCCAGTCTGGTGAGTGGCTGCCGCCGAGTGGTTGCGGGGACTGCAGGGAACTCGATGGGTGACGGATGCGGGGCCATGAGGAAGGGTACTAGATGTGGATCTGGGAGACGTGACAGATAGCCTCTTCTTGTGGTCTTGCCTCCATATCTCCCTTCTTGCCCATTGAATGTGAAGTATGGCCTATGTTTATATGGGCTTTTGTCCACGCATAATGGTGGACCGTTTCGTGCTGTTCTTGTAGGTTATCCACTTCATTTAATGGTGTACTTTCTTCTATGGAAGTTTGCCTTGGTAGCATACAAAACCCAAAGTGGGAACCTCAGCAGTCACTGGCACCTTGAGGTAGAAGCATACAATGAAATACAAGGTGGTGCCAGGAGAGCGGGACTAACTAGGAGAAGGAGGGCAGAAAGCTAAACGAATCAAATCATTATTTCATTTTATTTTGATTTAAATACAAAAACATTACACATTTTAATCAATTTGGTTATAAAAGCATTCTATAAAACATGCATCCAAAACTTCATTCATAGGTATACTTTATTTGGAATGAACTATTGTTAGATGTATATGTGAAGAGATTTGGAAATGAATTGTACATTTCTCTGTTGTATCTTAAAATTGAAAACATTTTAGGGATTTATTTAGATTGAATGAATGAATGTGTGTATGCATGTTTTATAGAATGCTTTTATAACCAAATTGATTAAAATGTGTAATGTCTTTGTATTTAAATCAAAATAAAATGAAATAATGATTTGATTCGTTTAGCTTTCTGCCCTCCTTCTCCTAGTTAGTCACGCTCTCCTGGCACCACCTTGTATTTCATTGCCTTGTTAGCATAAACGCCTGTTCTGGTGTTATAGTATTCTTTGAATTTTGCAACAAGATGTCCTTTTGTTGAAGCATTGTCTTTGTAAGGTCAGTCGTTGTGGTCAGATGGGCTTGTTTTGACAGCGTGGGTTGCTCCATAATCCGCTCGATTTCCCTCGTCTGTGGTTGAGTTTGAATAGTTCTTTTCACCTGCTAGGAGACCTCTGAAATAGTATTTCGTTTCCCACTGTCAGGAGATTTCTCTATTGAAATATCGATTTTGCAGAGTTTGTTTGTTGGCGTAAGTTCAAGGGTGGCTTCCAGCAACTCTGCATCTGATAAGTCAGTGTCGGTGTCTAGTTTTCTTTTTTGATAGTTGGTAAAGAAAGACTTCAGATGGCAGGACAAAAGTGGCTTTGGGAGAAATTGTCCCGTGGTTGCACCTTTTTTTAATGTTTATTTGTAGCGTTGCCATAACCCCGGCATCCGTCCACCTGTGACCCACATATAACCATTCACAATGCCCTTTCCCCCCAGAAAGTGCAGAATGAGACTTGTTTGTTTGTTGGCATAAGAAGGCCGCAGATTTTTTTTCCACAATATAACAAAAACCAAACTGTACATATCTGTGGAAAAACTTTGTCTGCCAGATGCGGCGACTACTCCGTGTCCAAGAACCTGCTTCCCCCTTTTCTTTTCCCAAGAGTCCATTAGTAGGCCCAACTCTCCCTGCTTTGGTAGTATCCGAGCCTGCCTGCCCCTGCAGGTGCTCCTGAGCGGGGAGAGTGCCGTTTCCTTGGGGGAAGCTGAGCCGTAATTGTCCTTCCCCGCCGCCCCTGCCGCTTAGGCTCCCAAGGGGCGTTGGGTCTGGGAAGAGCGAAGACCCTTCCCGCATTCTCCTGGCTCTTCCGGAGTCTGTCTCCTGTGTTTGTCCGGCCAAACACCGCCACACCGCCTTGCCGTCCTGCGACGCCGACGACCAGGCTTTCTTGCTTGCTCTGTTCGTAGGGTTGGTGGGTGGGAAAACAAAGAACCCTCCACTGCAGTCCCGTGAAAAGCGCACGGGTGTCCCTCGGCTGCAGTTGTTTGTGTGCCCAAAGCGGGAACCCCGCTCTTTATGAAGGGGGAAACCCCTCCCCTTTCCTTTGTTGCCCTTCGCGGGCTTTTCCTTGCCTTTGCCGCGCTTTGCCTTTCGCAGGCTTTTGCGGCTCTTGCCGCGCAATACTTTTCGCGGCTTTTGCCATTTTGCCGCCCTGCCCCAGCCACCCCCTCCCCCTCGCAGAAGGGGGAGGGAGGGGCTGGGGACCGAGAAGTACGCCGCCCGGGTTATCGGGGGTGCCTCCTCCATTCCGCCGGGCTCCGTGTCGTCGGACCTGGCATAACCCCGGCATCCGTCCACCTGTGACCCACATATAACCATTCACAATGCCCTTTCCCCCCAGAAAGTGCAGAATGAGACTTGTTTGTTTGTTGGCATAAGAAGGCCGCAGAGTTTTATTCCACAATATAACAAAAACCAAACTGTACATATCTGTGGAAAAACTTTGTCTGCCAGATGCGGCGACTACTCCGTGTCCAAGAACCTGCTTCCCCCTTTTCTTTTCCCAAGAGTCCATTAGTAGGCCCAACTCTCCCTGCTTTGGTAGTATCTGAGCCTGCCTGCCCCTGCAGGTGCTCCTGAGCGGGGAGAGTGCCGTTTCCTTGGGGGAAGCTGAGCCGTAATTGTCCTTCCCCGCCGCCCCTGCCGCTTAGGCTACCAAGGGGCGTTGGGTCTGGGAAGAGCGAAGACCCTTCCCGCATTCTCCTGGCTCTTCCGGAGTCTGTCTCCTGTGTTTGTCCGGCCAAACACCGACACGCCACTTGTGGGTTTCCGCCCACTGTGGCTCCCCCCTTAGCTCCTCCCCTACATTTCCAAGATCTTTGTACAGATGTTCCAGAAAAATACTTCCATCCCCAGTGGTGATAGGTGAACCCCGTCATTTGCAAAAAACTCTGGCGATTTTGTTAATGAGCCCGTGTCTAATCTGCCCAAAACCCCTGCCCTTGCAAAATTTGGCCATCGCACAATTTAGTTTCCGCCTGGATCTTTCTATTGTTGTTGGTTGTCAGCACCCCTCCAATCTTTTCTTGGAATGATTTCTGACCAGAGTATTTCTGTTTCCCCTAGCTGACCTGCCAGATCCTGCAAAGAGTACATCATTTCCCGCATGAGAGCCCCTCTCCCTAAACTTGTTAAATCGTTCCCACCCAAGTGAATGATCAAGATGTCGGGCTTCCCCCTATTGTCCAAAAGTTTGCGCAATTTGCCCTGTAACTGTGCCCATTTCATACCAGGCGCCCCGTGCCTCCCAATCCTGAACTCGCCCGCTGTCAGTGCCTCTTGTTCTTTTGACCAACTGGCCCCTGCTCTGGACACAAAAGAGTGTCCCACCACCCATACGTCTATCTTCTTCTTCCGGGCAGGTGCTATAGAGAGGGAGAAAGAAGAAGGCGTGTCACCCTTACATTTTCTCCGGCCTAATGTACCTCCGAAAGCAACCGGATTTCCATCTGCCTAACTGTTTGATTGTAGCTTCACTCATTCCCATTGCCGCTGCTGATGTCGCTGCCCCTATCCTGAATGAATGTGTGCCAAACACACCCTCCTTCTCCCCAATTTTTTCCAATGCCATTTCCATCACTCTCTTAAATTGAAAACGACTTAGAGAGGAGCCATCCTCGTGTATTAGGAAGGGGGCTCCTTTCTCAGATGGGGGCCTTATCTTGAGAAATTCGAACACGGCCCCGACTGGGCACACCGTGCTCCCTTCAATGGGTTGTAGCGCCACCGTACACCCCTTCCCTTCTTGATCTGTTTTACATTTTTTCAGCCATAAAGCTAATCCGCCCTCAGAGGCCTGTACATCCTGCAACTGCAAATAATTTGAACCTTTTGCGCTCCTGTTCTCTGGGATCAGTTCGCTAACCCTAAACGCACCAAAGAAGGCTAACGAGAAGGTTGCCTTGAATAATGTTACCTCAAATTTCCCGTGGCAGATCAACCCTAGGATGGCCACCACCCTCTGTAATTTGACATAATCTATGGGGCGTCTTTCATCACCTTTAGGTTTTGTTTGCCTGGCCCACCCTTTCATGGCCATACAAATATAATGCTCTTTGGTGGGGTCTGGCCTCCCTTCTAGCTTCGAGAAATGGGCGATGGCCGCCAGGTGATGTGCCATCCATGACCTGGTTTTACCTGTTTGCCACCCCCAACCCACAAAAGCCCTCACGGGCATTTCCAGCGTGGTACTTCCCCGCTCCTCCTGTTTGAACCTTAGGTACCGCTTCCAGCATGCCTGATATTTTGCGGTCGTGCCTGGAGCTAACGCCGTCTGAATCAGGGCACTTAGATCCCCCAAATCATGTCCCACCACTTTGCATCGAACGGCGTCATCCCTTTTTCTGCTCCCGGGCAACACTCTCGAAATTTCCCCAACTGCAAACGAGAGAGAGCATCAGCGGCTGTGTTATGTACCCCTGGGATGTGTCTAGCGCGCACTTCAATATTCCACTTCAGCATACACCTGTTGAGCTCTCTCAATAATCGTAACACTTTGGAGCCCCTGGCGGAACCGTGGTTAATTATCTGCACCACCCCTAGATTGTCTGACCATAACATCACTTTGCTATTTCTCAGCTTTTCCCCCCATAACTTGAATGCTACCACAATGGGAAACAGTTCCAACAGCGTGATGTCCTTGGTGACCCCCCGGTCATGCCATTCCGCCGGCCATGCCGCTCCACACCATTGGTCTCCAAGAATAGCACCAAACCCTAAGGCCCCTGATGCGTCTGTGAACAATTTGCGCCTTTCCTTGCTGTTGCATAAGCTTCTCCACATGCAGACCCCGTTAAAACTGTCCAGAAATTCATCCCACATCGCCAGATCTTCCCTGATATCAGCCCCCAACCTGACGTGTTGACCAGCATGAGTCAACCTGGTCATTTTCAGCTCAATGCTCCTGGCAAACGCCTTCCCCACCGGGATGACTTTGCCTGCGAAATTCAGATTTCCTGCCATGACCTGGAGTTCCCTCAAAGTTGCCTTCTTTTTGGACCTTAAGTCCGTAATGGCTGCCTTCAACTTGGCTACTTTGTCCTGGGGGAGCCTGCAAAGCCCTTCTACTGAATCAATCTCGATTCCTAAGAACGTGAGGCAAGTCACTGGGCCCACTGTTTTGTTTTCAGCCAGTGGTACCCCCATCATACCCATCAAATCCTGAAAGACCCGCATGATTCCTTGACAATCGTCTGTTCCCTCTCTCCCAATGAACAGAAAGTCATCCAGATAATGTAACACCATCCCCTTCTGGCATTTGTGTTTGACTGTAAACTCCAGAAATGAGCTAAAGGCCTCAAAATACGAACAAGAAATGGCACAGCCCATTGGCAAGCATTTATCAAAATAATACCGTTCCTGGATTTTATAACCCAACAGATGCTGACTATCTAGATGAATGGGCAGCAGCCTGAATTCTGATTCAATGTCCGCCTTCCCCAGGAAGGCCCCTTTTCCTGCCGCCCTCACCATGTCGACCGCGTCATCAAAGGAGGCATAATGTACCCTGCATTTGTCCTCATTGATCCCGTCATTCACCGACTCCCCCTCTGGAAATGACAAATGATGGATCAAGCGGTATTGTCCCAACTCCTTTTTGGGAACCAGCCCCAGTGGCGATATTACCATATTCGGGAATGGGGGTTGCCTAAAGGGGCCCGCTACCCTGCCCAGCTCCACTTCTTTTGCCACCTTCTGGTCCACCACTTCTGGCATCTCTAAGGCAGACCGCAAGTTGCGCACTTCTGCGCCCTTTTTCCTTTCTGCACATGGGATCTTGAATCCCCACCTAAACCCTTCCCACAAAAATTTAGCATGCTCAATGTTGTGGTACACATTTAACCATGGAGTCATAGCCTGAATGTTAACTGGGGTTGGTAACCCATTTTTAATAGATGCCTTACAGAATTTATGCGCTGCAATTCCAGGCATTATGACATGCATTTCATTCCTTTTTGCTCTTGCTTTTGCCCTTGGGACTGGGTCTGCGCATGTTCCCGCTGCCTGAGGAGCTATGTTCCCTATTGCTCCCTCCCCTTGGGTGTTTGAATCTGCAAGATTTGCCAAAAGGGCAACCTTCTTCAGTGTTGACCCTCCAGCATTCCGCTTGCTCCCCTTGATAGCTGGTTCCGTTATTCCAGGAGGAGTGCCCGCGAAAGGACGCCCTTCCCCTCCTGGAAAAACCGCCTCTGCCCCTCCATACAACTTGGGTCTTCTCCCCGGTGACCTGTTCGCCCCCTTCCTTTGTAAGTACCAGCTTGTCCACCACTCCCCCTACATCCATTTCATCCCAAGCTAATGCTGGCCAAACTTGCATCTTTAAACGAAATGCCCTGTCATACCTAAGCCAGCCTCCCCCCCCCCTTTTTAAATAAATATCCTGGATGTAGTGGCAGTAAGCTAACATAGATGAGGCATCTTGTGGGTGCCTCTCTATCATTATAGAGGTGTAGATTAGAAAGGCTTTAATCCAGTTGTGGATGGACGCCTCAGTCTTAGGGGTCTCCTTCTCTTTTTTCTCCTTCTCCTTCTCAGATAACTCTTTTAACCCGTTGCCCATTGGCTCCATATCTATAAATTCCAAAATCTCAATAAATTCCTTCTTCCACACCCTTTCCTTAATTGAGACGGGTATGTGCCAAGATAAAGAATTCACTGTCACCCTTGTTGGAGCAAACCCAGGCATGGTCCTCCCATATGGGGTCATAACACCCCCTGTACCCCCTTGCCCCGTGGTGTTGACCTGTGGTGCTCCCATACTAGCAACCCCTTGACCCCACCATGGGCTGGCCTGCTGCACCCCGCTTGCTGCTGTGTCAGCCCAGAGCCCACTACCTGGCGAGCCAGTTCTCCCTGCTGGGCTTCCCGTGTTCCCTGCCATGGCCTGCTGACCCACAGAGCCCTGTAATGGTGCGGGGATCCCAACATTGGACCCATAATTTCCAGAGAAGTCATTTGGCCAGTGCACCCCTGTGCTAGCCCCCCCGTTAATTAAAGCTCCACCATTTACTTGACCCATGGCTCCTCCCGTTTGAACGGGCGGTACTTCCCTCTGTTGCATGACATTAGCCCCGTGCCCCAAGTGATTAAAAGCATTCACATTTCCACTCAAGAGTGGCCCGTTGCCCCCATTTCCCAATGCTTGCATACACTGCAGAACTATACCTTTCACCACCTCCATGGAAGGTGGTCCAATCTCCCTCACCGCCGCCGGTCTGGCCTCAAGCGTGTTAGTTGTTCCCTGGTTCCTGGGTGCCGGGGTAGGTGCAGGTGCTGGTACGGCTTCAACCTGTTGGGCACGTCCTTTCACCTTGTTGAGGCTTGTTTTCCCTTTCTTGTTGTTCGCTGCCTGTTCTCTGCTAGCTTTGGCTTTTTGCGTCATCACCCTTTTTCTTTTCCCAGTTGGCCCCATTTCTTCTCCCACTACTTCCTCCTCCTCCTGAATGAAGGCTTCTTCATCCTCCTGAAACATAAGCGGCGAACCCTCTCTCTCCGTGACACCCGTGTGGCTTCCTCCTGCTTGGCTTTTCAGGGCCTCCATCCAGCCGGTGCCGTGCTTAGCCATGACCAATTTGGTCATAGCCATGAATGCCTCCATGTCCATACTGTTTTGCTGGTTCCGCTGGCTTGTAGCTTGCGTATGCTCCTTCACCTTTCCCCCACTTTAGTGAGCGCTTTCCGAGAGCGGGCCGGCTCCCTGGCGTGGGAAGCTTATGCGCCACTGCGATACTGCGTCGAGTGTTCGTGAGGGTTTGCCGAGCCCCTTAGGCGTACTCCCTCGCTGCCGTTTGCTTTTTCGTTAGATGTTTGCTTTTTTGACTTGTCTCCCTGTGACTTGTTTTTTAGAAGGGTTCCGCTGCCATCTGGATCAGTGTCTGTATCCGAGTTTCCTTCCTTGTGACTCCTTTCTACATCACTTTCTCTTTTCCCATCATTCGCTTGGGCTTCCAAGGGATGCACGCCACTAATGTTATTTTGAACATGTTGCACATTTTCTGGCAGTGTACTATATGAGGGTGAGTGCAGTTCTGGGTGTACCATCGCTTTAGTGCATGTTTGATTGCCCGCCGAAGGGGGGCTTTGTTTACTAATCTCCTCTGATATTGATGATGAAATCGGGAGGGCCTTTCCAGCTCTCCCTGGTTCTTGTTCCTGGACGTGAGGGGGGTCTGCTCCACCACTGCAGACCTCCCTTGTCTCCGCCGGGGCTCGCTCCTTGCCATTGATGTTGTCTGTGGCGTGTTCGGGGGCTCTGCCCATCTGAGGCAGAGCCGGCCGAGAGCCACTGATTCCAGCCTCCTCGCGACCGCGGTCCTGCTCGGAGTCCTGCAGGGGCCACCCTCCGGCCGCCTCTGCCAGATACTCACTCGCCTCTGCGGTAAGCAGGACGGTGGATGCTTCAGGAGGGCTCGCTTCTTTAACTGGCTCCACGTGTTTCGGATGTCCACCTCCGGACATCGGCTTCGTCTGCGTTGATATTGGTAAGTCCTTTACTACCCCTTGTTTCGTAAGACTTACTTCTGAGTCCGATATGTTTTCATTGCTCCTTAGACGGCGACAGCCTGAGTCCATTTCACTCTCATGGAGGAAATTGGGTGTGATCTCCTGGGCTTGATGAACCGCCGTAGGCTTTTGTGTTTTGTGTGAGGTTTTATGTGTGGCCGGGCTGGCGGCGACGGGGGGGGGGGCCACGGTCTCTGTAGGCGCAGGCTCTCACTCGCCCTTTACATTTATCCCACGTCTCCCATGTCCTCCACGTCTGCCGCGGACTGCGGCAGACTGCCTTTCAACTCGCCTCTCAGCTCCGCTCACCGCTCCGTGGTGTGAAGGCACAGAAATAAGGAACTCCCACAGATTAGCACTGTAGAAAGACTGCTAGGCTGCTTGACTGCGGCAGACTGCCTCTTACCTCGCCTCTCAGCTCCGCTAATCTAAATTCACTAATCTGGTGGCCGCCTTTGTACACCTTTGATATCACAGCTCCCCTGGCAGAATGTGCTTTGAAATTTGACTACCCTTTTTGGATGCTACATAATCCAGCAAATACAGGGAGTTTAAGGAAAGATACCACATCTTTGTAAATCTTTAAAGATTTTACTGTACAACCTATATATATATATATATATATATATATATATATATATATATATATATATACTTCTCTAAGGATGTCTGTGCAATCGGGGAATGCTCTCATCTTTTAAAATCATATGTATGGTTCATTGTTACAAACATTTTAATGTTAGGGTGAGTGTTGTAAAAAATAAAATGTGCAACAAGCCCAGTTTATTCTATGTGCTTAGAGATTCAAGCATTCAATCCTTTTATTAGACACATGTTTGCCAAATATGATGATCTGTAGACATTCCTATACCTCTAAAATGTGCTTTTTTCATGCATAGCAGCCAGGAGCCCTCATTGGTGCTATTTGTCCTTTCTTATAGGGGTATTTTGAAATAATGTATATGGCTATTCTAAATTTTGATAATCTGCGTTGCGAAGTAAAACAGGTTTCACATTTGCATCATGTCACCAATACATACTGTACGAGATCATTAGAAATTAACATTATACAACTTTAATAAGAGACAGTTTTACAGTGTTAATACAATTAAATATTGTCCTTTATTCAGTAGTTTATTTTGCCAAAAATACTTACCATTTCATACCTCGACATGAACTCCCTTTATGGAAAGGGTAATGCTCATATTATAACCAATAATCTATTGCGTCTGTGTGCAGCAAAGCAATGCTTACTTTTGTGTGCTGGACACGGATTGGTAGATAACACTGCTGAACACCTGCATGTGTTAGTGTATGCACACGCACACACTGTTAATTAACAAGGTCTGTCAGAACCTCAGGACCCCTTTCAGAGACTATCCATGCTACTGCACCTCACTCCAGACAGACAATATTCCCTTACTGTGATGTCAATATTCTGGCAGGACAACAAATGTCTGCCAATATCAACCCGGGCCCCACCTCGGGGGAGGCTTCTGTCACTGCAGCTCTCATTCTTTCAACCATAGAAAGAAACACCACCTGCTCCCCACCTTCAAGATAACTGTGTTATTTTTAACCAGTTGCCCTGTTGTCAGCCACGGCTGTGGTGGCTGTAGCAAATGGAAGCAAGCAATGTGTTAGGGAAATAGAAGTGGTAGTGGAGAGGAGCGGGTGCAGGGTGGTTTGCATAAACCACCCCTTCCCCAGATGGAATCCCGAAAAGAACTGCCACTTGGATTACTGCTTAGTAGTTCTCTATCCTATACCTGGTCAGAACCCACCCACACAATACAGAAGTGTAGTCCTTCTTTTCTGTTGACAGCCACTGTCAACTTGTAGTCCTACTTTTAGGTTGGTGGACGGTCCTGATTTCTAATTCTCGCAAACTGATCTCCCTACATATGCAGCACTGTGGAGAGGTGCAGCCTCGCAAGATCACGACCCGGTGCATAACCTCGCGAGGCTGCATGCTCAGTTGCAGTGCGCTGTTGGCGCTGCGACAGAGAGCGAGAGTGCTGAGCGGACCGGGAGTGCAGTACTGTGCAGACGCTCCCCAGCGCTCCTCCTGCCCAAAGGCTTCGGCTTTGATGACAAATAGCAGTAGACCCCTAAGAGGCCCTAGCCAGGGACAGTGCATACTGGCAGTGAAGCAACTGCAGGACACTCCAGAGGGGACTTTAATTGGCAGGTCACTGTTCATCTCATTACTGCTATTTTTCTCATGCGCAATAAACCCTTCCTTAAATCAACATTGTGCGCAGAGTTTTATATAAGGCCACTACATATTTGGCAATGAGGATCCAGGACAGAACCTCTTCAGCCCCAACATGCCAGTGTTTCTCCAATCCCCAGATAGGCCTGTTATTCCATGGCCGATATGGGAGCCCTTGTTCAACATGTACCTGGAGGGTGTGGTGGCATGGACAATGCCGCGGGGAGGACGAAAGCGATGCTGTTCAATGCTATGGGGGTTGAAGGGCAGAGAAAATGCGCATGCCTGAGGCCTGATTAGCCCGCGGGGGCAATGATGATGTCTTCAAAGAAGCAGTGCGCAGGCTAGTAAAACAATTCTACAGCAAAGAGAATACCATGCTGTACCATCTAAAATTCTACATACGGAAGCAGGAAAGTACAGAGCCAGTTGACGATTATGTCACTAGCATGAGGGAAATTGCTGCATTGTGCAATTCTGACGACAATGATGAGAATATGATCTGCGACATGCTGGTGATGCACACGAATTATAGGAAGGTGTAGGACAAGTTCATCCTCGGGAAAGAACTGACATTGTATAAAGCTATTCAGATTGAAAGAGTGGAAGAAGAAACCTCCAGCTGGTGCAAATAATTGGTGGGAATGTCACGGCTGCCGATGTGACAGCGGTGCAGTCGAGAGGGTTGCGGGATAGACCCAGGCGGGACTTCATCAAGGAAAAAGGGGGGAAGAGACGAGAACCTCTGAAGGGTCACAGATGCACCAGCACACGGCACTTAGCGAACTACAGAGAATGCCCTGCGGGGAAAAAAGAGTGTTCGAACGGCAGAAGGTACGGGCACATTGATATAGCCTGCAAATGGAAAGGGAATAAAATCACTTACATTGAAGATGACAGGCACGCGAGTGGTGATGTAGAAAGTGACAAGGAGAGGCCTATGGTTATAATGGTGAACAGCTCAAAGGTGAGAAGAGAGAAGCCGCATTATGTCATAAAAGTAGATGGGAACGAGATTCTTGTAATTGTCGGAGTCAGGCTCTGATCTAACTATACTGCCTATTCAGACGTACAAGGACATGGTGGAACGTCAGGAAATGGAGGTCTGAAGAACCAAACACAGACCCGCAGTGTGCGGGAGCGCGTCAGTGGACCTATTGGGTTACATTAAGGCAAGCATTGAATTCAAGAACAGGTAAACGACGACCAGGGTTTATTTCTCCGAAGAAGGCCCAGCAGTATTGGGTGGGATGACCAGCACGAACATAATTCTGTATCCCAGCACCGACGACCAAGTACTGTCAATCAGCCGTAACAATCACAATCCACCATGGCTGAACAGCTCCTAATACATAACTTACTCTTGCATTCGCGGTTTGAAAACTACAGTGCAATCAGAATTGTCAAAGCATTTACGTTAGTTATTCGCAACACTAGGTTCCCTCATTATGAGGAGGGCGGTTTATGAACATTTCAGCCTGGAAGAAGACTGTTGGGTCGAAACATGTGTTGGCTACACTTCCTTGGGCTTTGATGACAAGCAGCTATAGACCCTTATGAGGCCCTAGCCAAGGACAGTGAAGCAACTGCAGGACACTCCAAAGGGGACTTTAATTGGCAGGTCACTGTTCACCTCATTACTGCTATTGTTCTCAAGCACAGTAATCCCTTCCTTAAATCAACGTTGTGCGCAGAGGTTTATATAAGGCCACTACACACCGGTTCCCCCCTTAATCCCCTCCTTTTCAAAGGTCAGGCATGCTCTTTGACTTGCATCCCACATCACAAACAATTACTAAAACCCAATTAGGCTCTCCAGACAGCTCCACCGGCCCACTCCACCACTCAGCATCCCCTCCCATCTCAGGATGCCTTCAGGGATAGTGGCGGGGAGAGCTCAGCCAGGCTTGCTTTCCAAAACACAGACAGGGAGAGAGGAAGAGAACAGTGAGTGAGACAAGAGAGAGACAGAGAGAGCGAGAGGGAAAGAGAGTGATAGACGGCATATGAAAAGCCCAGTCCAGCTAGTAGCTTACAATTACCTTTATTTACCATTTATGCAATTATTAAGGATTGGGTATGGAATAGTGGTGATGTTCATTTTTGCTTATCTGAAATAAAGATTTGTTGATTTATGTCAAAACATGTCACCACAAAACCCATTTAAAGAAAATTGTGTAAACTAACAGTTAATTTTGCCGCTCAATCTTTGGGGGTAATGTTGTCAAGCCAGACTGAGCAAAATTGAAAAATCATACATTCCCACACTTCCAAAACTTTGGGATATTTTGCAGTCCATGGAAACAAGGTGTACTCCCTTCAAATGTCTACAGAACAGGGATGCACTGTCCTGTTGTTCACCCTACTTATGTGTGCCTGGTGCGAAGAGTTGGCCTCTATCCACGTGTGGTTGTAATTGCATAAATGTATGTAGCGCAAATCTAGCAATTCAGTCACTCCAAGGGCGATCTGAAACGTGCAATTTAGAGAGGAAGTTGTAATCCACCGCTTGAAGAGGGATGTCCTCCGGTTATTTATTTATACATTTTTTGAGCGCACTAAACCCGAGGGAATCAAGGGGCTGGATACAGCAAGACAGGTTACGCTTTAACTTGAAATTAGGCAACAAGCATCACATCGTTGTCAGTTTAGAACAATCGGTTGACAACTGAGGGTGAGCATGGATGACGCTGCACTCAGTGTGAAAAGAGAAGTCTTGAGATGTTGCCTGAAAGACCAGTAGGATTGATCTGATCATCATTCGAGCGAACAAGAGTCACAGTTTTTTGCGACGATGACTGGGAAGCTCAGTCCTCCAGATCTCTACCTCCTGAATCTGGAGACTATAAGCTGGTAGGTGTAGTAGGAGCAGGAATGTTTGGCTGATTGTCCTTTTTTTTGTTTTTGAGAAAGTTATCTGGGGTCACGTCCGACAGGCATTTGTGTGTAATGGCCATGGATTTGAAGATAATTCTTTCATGAATTGCTAGCCAATGCGCTTTCTTTCTTGCGGCAGAGATATAATCCCGCTTGGGGATGTTTAAGGCTGGCCTTAGGGTATTGTTTTGGATAACCTGTAGTTTCTTAATGAATTGGGAAGGGGAGCCCACAAATAATGCATTGCAGTAGTCAAGCCCAGAACATATAAGTGCCCGGGTTAATGTCATGCAGCTGTTGGTGGAGAGGAAAGTTCTGCAGGTGCTGATTGTCGGGCCTATACGCGGCCACGGACATCAGGTGCTCACCTCGCGCGCGCGCCTCGCGGCGAATGATACGCGGGAGCCGGGGTAACAGAGAACCTTCTTTATTTAAGTGAAAGCGGCAACTGCCGAACTCCCTCCCCGCCCCTCCCCTTCTCCCGACGTCACGTCCTGGACGTCTTAACGTAACGGCCGCAACGGCGGCCGGCCCACGCATAACGATGCGGGTGGGCTGACATCTCCCCCCTTTTTAACCTGAGGGGCGCTCCCATCTCCTTACCCCATTTCTTCTATCAGGCGGAGCGGCTTGATGCGACTCCTCTGGGGGCACCGTGCCCCACACGGTGTCGAGCAGTTTCTGGCCGGGGTTGCGCCGTCCTTTTCTGTCTCTGATTCCTCGGCGTCTCCCTGGTAGGGTTCCTCTGAGAGGCCATCTCCGTCACTGTCTCTGTCCCATTCCCACCGCTCTCCATGGTGGGGTTTTACCCGCTTGAATTGCGAGCTGTTTCGGGTGATGGACGTGCAGTCACTTCTTTGTGCTGTGACCATTGTTCCTTTCTTATGGGTGATGATGAGGGGTTCAGGTGCGAATGTCGCTTCTTCCTTCCTGTGTTTGGGTTGTCTGACCCATACCTCATCGCCTGTCTGCATCGGATTTTCTCTCGCCCTTCTCTTTCTGTCCATTGCTTCCTTCATTTGCGCCTTGTTCCTCTCGTCGTTGACTCTTGCCTCGCGTTCGAGGCTTGTCGTGCCCTTGGGTCTTGGGTCCTCTGGTAGCCTTGTGGTGATTGGCCTCCGGAATAGCAGGTCTGCCGGGCATATGCCCGTGGTGCTGTGTGGGGTGTGACGATACTCCCTGAGCAGTTGATTGAGGGCCTGCTCGAACGGTTTGTTTTGGATGTGAGCAATCTGTAGTGTTCTTTTGATGTTGGTCATGAATCTTTCGACCATGCCATTTGCCTGAGGCCATCAGGGAGTTATCTTTTGGTGTTGGAATCCCATGTATCGTGCAAACCTCTGGAACTCGTGGCTTATGAAGGTGGGGCCATTGTCTGATTTTATCACTTTGGGGA
This sequence comes from Ambystoma mexicanum, assembly GCF_040938575.1. Classification (NCBI taxonomy): domain Eukaryota; kingdom Metazoa; phylum Chordata; class Amphibia; order Caudata; family Ambystomatidae; genus Ambystoma; species Ambystoma mexicanum. The sequence continues at coordinate 1,264,689,696 of NC_090933.1, read as the reverse complement.
TTCCGTATGCTGACAGCATCCGGTCGAGGGCGGGGATGACGCTCGATGTTGCACTGCTGTCCACGATCTGGGCGTCAGGGTATCTCGAGTGTTCATCCATGAGTACCACGACGTGAGTTCCGTCATTCAATGGTCCGAACAGGTCCACAGCTAGTTCCTCCCATACTTTAGTGGGCAGCGGTGACATTTGTAGCGGATTTGGGTGTGGCGGCGGAGCTACCTGTGCACATATGTGGCATCCTCCTATGATTGTTTCTACTAGATTGTCGAACTGCGGGAACCACACCTTCTGTCGGAGAAGCCGCTTCGTGGCTGCTATCCCGCGATGTCCTTCATGGGCCAGGTGTATCGTCCTTTCCCGGAGTGCTCTCGGAATGACGACCTTGCACCCTTTTAACAGTACCATGCCTTCCACCACTGTCAATTCGTCCCGGACTAGATGTAGTCCCTTGACTTCTTCCTTGACTGCGTCTGTTTCTGTCTTCGCTTGCTGTCTCATGAGGGTCCTTTTGTCCGTTAGAAGGCAATGTCTGACGATGCGTAATGCGGGGTCGGCTTCCGACTGCTCTGTTATCTCTGCCCATCCTATGGGTAGCGGCTGTAGGTGGTGAATGACATAGTTGATGTACGCATCTGCGATAGAGGGTTGAGATGCCGTGGATGCCGTGGGGTGACGAGAGAGATAGTCGGCAGGATTGTCCTCCTTTCCGGGCTGGTGCTTGACCGTGAATTGGTAGTCTTGTAGCCTCAGGGCCCATCTGGCTATCCTTGGTGGCATGACGGCTTTGGGATTTCCGTAGATGGTCAGGAGGGCCTGGTGATCCGTGACTATTGTGAATCTCTTGCCAAAGAGAAACAGGTGAAAATATTCGCAGGCCCATACTACCGCCAGGCTTTCCTTTTCCGCCTGGGAGTATGCCTGTTCTGTGGTCGTCAGGCTCCTGCTGGCGTATGCGACTATGTGAGCGTTTTGCGAGTCCTCCGGATCTTTTTGTGTCAGGATGGCACCGAGGCCTACCGGGCTGGCGTCTACAATCACTTCGGTGTCGCGCCGAGCGTCGTAATACGCCATGTCTTCTGCCTGTGAAATGGCACTTCTGATGGCTTCGAACGCCTCTTGACACTCCTTTGACCATACGAACGGCGTGTCCTTTCGCGTGAGCAGTCGAAGGGGGTTGCTGACCGTTGCATAGTCCTTCAGATATCTAGAACAATAGCTGGCTAGGCCCAAGAATGAGCGTAGGTCCGTGGTGTTTGTGGGGGGGGTGGCGGAGTTTAGCGCTTCAACTTTTTCCAGGTCCGGCCTCATGCCTTTCTCCGAGAAGATGTGACCGAAGAACCTCAGCGACCCCTTGGAGAATTCGCACTTTGCCTTGTTTAGCGTGAGGCCGGCCTCTTCCATTGCTTGACATACTTTGTGTAGCACCCTATCGTGTTCTTCTTGCGTTTTGCCATATACCAGGACGTCATCTGAATAGTTCAGACAGTTTGGTATGTGTCGAATTACTTTGTGGATCTCTTCCTGGAAGATCTCGGCCGCCGACGAGATACCGAAGCTGAGTCGTTTGTACTGAAATAATCCCAGGTGGGTGACGAACGTGGTGATGTATCTGGATTCGGCTGCGATTTCGATCTGGTGGTATCCTTTGGTTAGGTCCAGTTTTGAAAAGACTCTTGATCCGTGTAGAAGGTGGATCATGTCAGTGATCCTGGGCGCCTGGTGCCTCTCTCTCTCGATGGCGGTATTGGCTCGTCGCATGTCGACGCACAAGCGGATGGACCCGTCCGGCGACTTTTTGGGGACTGGGACAATGGGTGAGACCCAGGGGGTGGGCCTCGCCACTGGTTCAATAACGTCCATCTTGATCAGTTTGTCCAGTTCTTCTTCCACTTGTCTTTGGATGTTGAATGGAATGCCACGGTAGTGTTGGGCTACTGGTTTGACGAGTGGGTCTATGTGCAAGTGTACTTTCCGGTGTTTTAGTTTTCCTAGGCCGTGAAATAGTTTAGGGAATGTCTGTTCAATTATATCCGGCTTGGCAAAGTACTTGTGGGCCATCAACTGATAGAGGATGTGTACTAGGCCCATCTCCACCGCTGTCCGGAAGCATAGGATGCAGCCACTGTCTGCTTCCGTTTTGAGGATGTGCAGTGGGATTCTCGCGGAGTGCTGCTTGTGAGAGCACCACGCTGTTATGGTGCCCTTGCACGGTAGGGGCGTCGTGGATCCATATGGATAAATGTCTATTTCAGCCTTCTTGATTTTTGGAGGTGGAGTTAGTGCTTCATAGGTTTGTTCATTTATGATATTCACCGTGGCCCCGGTGTCTATAAGGAATTTCACCGGCGTGTTATTTACAGTCAAAGTGAGTATGGGACTGTGCTGTGTGGCTGACGTATTAGTCTTGACAGCCCATACATAGCCCTTTTTCCTTTGGTCATCCCCTGATGACGGAGTGTCGCTGCTGGTGGGGGATCGCGTTTCAATGTATCGGACGTATCGTCTTCTGTGGGAGCGACGCGTGTCCTCTGATGAGCGCCTGTCGTCCCTAGAGTAGTGGCCGGATCTGCTGCTGTCCTCTCTTTTTGTCGGCTTCCTGTCGCTCTCTCCTCTGGGTTTGGGCGGGCTTTGCCGGCTGTAACAGCGTCTGTCTTGAGTTCGGGGTCTCCCCAGTGCAGTCATGGGGGCGTTCTTGCACGTGGCCCTGAAGTGGTCCATGCCTCCACATGCCGCACACTGTTGTGCTAGGGCCGGGCAGTCCCCGACGTGCGGATATTCATACCCACACTTGTAGCAGGTGGCCTCTGTGCGTCTCCCGCTCTGGCTGGGGCTTGTGTATAGTTTGTTGACGGATTCTGCGGGTTCCCCTAGCTGTTGTATGGAGACTTTCCCCAGGTTGTCTAATTGTGAGTCCACGGCGGCCTCCATGCGAGCCAGTGCTAGGATCTCTTCAAGTGACCTTTGTTTTTGCAGGAGCTGTTTGCGGAAAGGTTGCAAGATGCAGCCTGCGATCACTTGCGATCTGAGGGCTTCTTCGTTTGAATACCTATGGAATTCGCAGTGTTTTAGTTTTATGCGCAGGCGCATCACGAAATTGTCGATGGATTCGCCCTTTTCCTGCCTGGTTGTGTGAAATACATGGCGTTCGTAGTCGACGTTTGTGTGTGGGGCGAAGTATTCGGATAGTTTGGTGTGGAGTTGACCATAGGTTACTGTGTCGACGTCGAGTAACTCTCCGGCTATGTCTCTCACTGCAGGCCCAACCGCCATGAAGAGGGTGTTCTTTAGTCTTGCGTCATCGGTAAGTCCTATCGCCCCCGTGTAAAATTTGAAGTCCCTGAGCCATATCGTCCAGCGGGGCCCCAGGTTTGAGGTGTCTCTGATTTCAAAGGGGTTTGGCATGTGAATCACCTGCGCTGCTTCAGTGTGAGGGGGCTGATTGTCGCCACTCCCTGGCACGGCCGCTGCGGTGCTTGCACCTCCCGTGGAAGAGGCGGGCGTGATAGCCGTGTCCGACATCTTACCCGCTTGCCGCCGACCGGTGCGCATTTATCGGTGGGGTGTGCCAGCGCCTCTTTGGTGGCTGTGGAGCTGTGCCTGCCGGTCCTGCCCTTGATGAGGCTGTGGTGCTATGGTAGCCGTTCCCGTGACCCTGCCGTGACAGTGGGGCAGAGTTTGCGGCCGTGGGGCAGTGTCTGCCGGTTCAGCAGCACCCCTGCTGTGATCGTGGGGGCGTCTGTGCGTGTGGTCCAGCGCAGCACCCCTGCTGTGGTCGTGGGGGCGTCTGTGCGTGTGGTCCAGCGCCGCTGTCGGCGATTTGCAGCTACCAGCTGTCGTGGAGGTGCGCCGACGCGCCGAGCCGCACGATTGCGGGCCTCCCTACGGCACATGTGGGCCGTGTTACCTCGTCGCCATTGTCGGGCCTATACGCGGCCACGGACATCAGGTGCTCACCTCGCGCGCGCGCCTCGCAGCGAATGATACGCGGGAGCCAGGGTAACAGAGAACCTTCTTTATTTAAGTGAAAGCGGCAACTGCCGAACTCCCTCCCCGCCCCTCCCCTTCTCCCGACGTCACGTCCTGGACGTCTTAACGTAACGGCCGCAACGGCGGCCGGCCCACGCATAACGATGCGGGTGGACTGACACTGATCAGCTTGGAAGTGTGTGCTGCTGAAGAGGTGATGGCATTAACCTGCCTCGTGAGTGACAAGGTAGTGTCTAGGTGTACCCCTAGGGTCTTGATAGATTTGGAGACAGAGAGGTTGTTGCTTTCTATGGGGAAAGATTCGTAGGCCTGGTCGAGTTTGTTGAGAGCGTGGTGTGTGCTCATTAGCAGAATCTCTGTCTTGTCATCATTTAGGCAGAGATGATGTGAAGCCATCCAGGCTGAATCTTCTGAAACTTGTTTGTAAAGAAAGTAGATCAGAAGCATACATTTCAGTAAGAGGGAGAAGGATCCGCGTGTCACCGGCATAGTTTGTGTAGGATATGCCAGAGGGGGCCAACAGGTCACATAAAGTCTTTGTAAAGATATTGTAAAGAGTAGGCGATACACATGATCCCTGAGGGATGCCGCATGTGACTATGGCGGGGGAGGCTGAGGCTGTAGCTGAGAAGACCCTCATGGATCTGTCAGACAGGTAGGAAGGGATGCATCAGATGGTCTCAGGGGGAAAATGTGCTGCTGAGGCGAGGTGTTGGCAGAGGACTTGGAGAGCAACCAAATCAAAGGCGCAGACAAGTCGAGTAGTAGGAGAAGGGCTACATTGCCAGAATCTTTCATTTCATCCATTTGCTTTTTTAAGACCAAGAGCGTGGTTTCTGTGCCAGGGTTGGGCCGGAAGCCTGACTGGCGCAGCCATAGCAGGTTGTTGGATTCCAGAAAGGCCTGGATCAGTAGGTAGGCTGCCCGGTTCAGGATTTCTAGGTGAAAGGGAACGTTAGTAATGGGTCTGTAGTTGGTAGGTATGTCTGGGTCCAGTGTTCGTTTTTTTATTAGCACAGGGAGGACCCAGGCCTCATTGAGGCTAGAGGGCACTGAGCAGGCAGAGCATGAGGCATTAGTAAGAGTTGTAATTAAGAGTGTCAGGGGTTTGGCACAATCTTTAATGACTGAAGCTGGGCAGATGCCACCCTGGCATCGGGAGGGCTTAAGGCTTTTTATAATCTGAAAGACATCTGTTTCTGATACTGGGTTGAAGTGAACGAGGGGAGCAGTGTGACTCACCATTGTAGATTCACTTTAGTTGAGGCTGGGCTGTCCGTAATCAATAGGTTTCGATTAGTCATAATCTTCTTTTGGAGTGTATCTATTTTCCCTAGGAGTGCATTTTGAATATTCGAGCACCAGGCGCTATCCTTGATGCATGTTCTTGGGGGGGATGTGGGAGATTCTAGTTCCCGCAGGATTGCGAAGAGCTCATGAGAACTCAAATTTTCCTTTGTGATTCTGTTGTTGAAGGTAGACATTTTTTCCACTATTATCTCTTTTTCCTAATCTCTAGCTGCATATGAGAAGCTGGCTTTGTTACCTTCGGAAGGGTTGTCTACCCATCTGGTTTCAGCCTCCCTTTTGAATAATCGGAGGGCCTTTAGCTCAGCCGAGGACCAGGTGTTGCAGTGTGAACCAGATTTAGGTGTTCGTAGAGTGAGGGGAGCAACCTTGTCAATCGCTAGAATGAGAGTTTGGTTATAGTCGTTTAAAAGACATCAGGTCGTCAATTAAGACCAGTTTGATCTCCAATATGTAGACGATGCTGAGGGCCCATGACTTCTCGATGAGGAAGGAAGATGGCTTTAGACCCCATTGCATTAAGTCCTGAAACAGGCAGCCTTCCATTCCCATTGGGGATCTGGAGTTAGGGGGGATCAAATTATAGAGAACAATTTGGGGATCTTAAAATGCGATGCACAAGGGGATGATGGATTGAATGTGGATTGATGCAGAGAAATCCAGACTGTGTGTGGTTTGTACCACTTCCCCATTGCATCCGTACTCCCTTACTTTCGGCAAAGTGTGCCAAAGACGGATGCAGCCAGGAGTCGGATTGCTCTGGAAGAGGACCTTCCAGGAAGGCTTCTGAGCTACTTCCATGTTTGATATTCGAAGAGGGCATGCTCCCAGGTGAGTCAGAGTCAACCCAGCTGAACTTTGCTAAGAGCCGAGAGGGGCAGGATGTGTGGGAAAGGAGGCATAGGTCACCGGGAAGCCGAATGTAGATTGGCACTAGGCAAGACTCCAGGATAGGCTATGTGTACCACCATCGTGCCCCTGGACCACTGATCCCCCATCTGCTTTCAATGCCCCCCAATGATGTACTTGGTTCCCCACCCAACAGTACTATCTGCCAGTGTAAAGGCGCTGAAACCACCAGACTTTTATTTTGAAGTTGTATTATAATAATAAAATTGTGTTTTTTTTAGAGCATTTTATGCCAGTGTGTTAGACTTCTTCCTACCAGTCACTGACCCATACCACAAACATAAATCTGACAAGCACCTCACACACGCAGAATACATGCGCTGTGGTGCGCATGCTTGTAAGATGTTAAGTGCAAGCAGGATGTAATGCCCAGTTCGGTGGAATGTTGAGTGCATTGCATGAATGGGTGTCCTGCGTACTCAACTCACAGCAAGTGCCATCAGCCATATCTCAGAATGTCTTACCAGTGCTCACTGCTCCCATCTTGCCTCAATCCTTGTTCCACTTGATCTCTAGTTTGCTTTCGACCCAGGGGATTCGGGCTCCCTTCTGTGCACTCCTCCCTCTCGCGACTTCAAGAATACTCTACTTGACTAAGTGGCCCCCGGTCTCTCTGAGCAGTCCTTCTCCAGCTCATGGAACACAGGCCCCTCTTACAGTGAGCGCTCCGCAAGGATCGGTCCTGGGCCCCCTCATCTTCACCCCACACCCCCGCTGCCTGATGGAATTCACTTTATTCTTTGGGGCTCCCCTCACATTTCTTTGCGGATGACACCCAGATCGTTTGTCCTTCCTCTCCTTCACCTCGGGCATCTTGGAGGGCATTACGCTCCGCTGAATGGCTTTACGCTGCATAATGTTGAACTTCTACAAGACCAAAGTCATCTTTCAGTGATCTTCTTTCCTCCTGACCTCCTCACCACATTACCCAAGGCTTCAACCATGATAGTGACCTTAACCTGAAAGGTTTCAGCACTGCCAATGCAGCCATGATTAACCTCCTAAACACAACAGATGGGGAACTCCCATCGCACTGCACCCATCACTCTGCCAACACCCTAATCTCCATTCTGTTCCCCAGCAAACTAGAAACTGCTCTAGGCTGCTCCTGGGCCTTCAACTCTACTCTTTCGCCCCCCTGAAGTTCTCAACTTTACCCTATGCACTCTCTACAAACTCCCAAGATCCTCTCCAACATCAGCGCACCACTGCCACCGTGCAGCGTGGCTATCAATTTAATACACGCTTTCAATTAAAGGTTCCACTATTTGTCTCCATATCTATTCATGGCCTAGCCCCCGTCACTACTTTACTGACTCCATAACCTCGGGAGGATAGCTCAGCGGCAACGTGCTCGCCTTGGAAGCAAGATGATGCAGAGCAACACAGGTTCGATTCCCGGGTCTGCGCTTAGAAACCTCTGGCCGTTAAGAGCGTTATAAATAACCTATCATATCATATCATATCACACTGTAAGGGACCTCAGCTCCTCTATTCTCAACAACCCCTCTGTCCACGACCTCCCCTGAGCTACCTCGCGCCCCCATTTCTGGCCCTTTGACTAAACGTACACCAGATTGATACATGTTCTTCTATCACCAAACGCCCCCTTTTATCTGGGAATTTGCAACACCCTACGCAAACCAGGCTCACCCCCACAAGTTCAATCAACGTGTATTTGAAAGGTTCCTTGCAAGGAGACTGCCTCCACCTTCTCTGGTTAATGCCCCATATGCAGCACTTCTGGTAATGCACATATTTAATTTGGAGGATAACTCAGGGGCAACGCGAATGCATAGCAACAAAGGTTCGAATCCCGGCTCTGGTATTAGACGGGTTATAAAAGAACACTTATAATTGTTAGTGTCAGTGAGAGCCTGAGTTGGGATTCAATGGAGATGGATAGAGGGCGTCTCCATGTCTAGAGTAACCAGGACATGTAGCTTATTTCTAAATAAGCAACTCATCTTTTCTAAGCCCGAGTCATGTCTAATGTGTGCGGTGGCTCAGTCTACGATGCAACAGTGCAGCAAGGATTTCATATGTTGCATTGACACAACAGAGTCCTACCACTTCTGGGGTTGCATTAAGGAATGTGATTGTATCCCAGCTTGATTTTACTTATTAAATGATTGAGCTTCCGAGCGTGAAAGGCTGGGATTGAGTCCTGGTATTTTAGATTGCACGCAGATCACAACAGTGTGCACTTAACGTGCTGAGCTATGTTACTGGCTTAAAAGAATGAAAAGTTATGTTAAAAATGACCTCACTACACACCAAGCCAGGAGCCTCCCAATCTGGCATGAAGGAGGGATTGGGCAGCTTGCTTCCAGGTCCAACAGTTGGTCTGGAAAGGAATTAAGGATAATTTGAGAAAATCCACAGAAAGACTGACCTTCATGTTGTGCTGTACACAACGAAGCCCTGATCTTCTGGCATGGCTGTGGAGTCTCTCCTCATTCTTTGTGATCAAACCATGTTAACTACCCACAAGCCAGCATGAAGGCATTCCAGGTTTAAATGACCACCAGCCAATTAAGCATGCTCATGGGCCTTCTCAAACTCCCCCAGACTCCCCCAGACCCTGGCCCAGGTGCTGCATGAAGACCACCCTCAAGTGCTGGCCTCTATCACAAGCTCTTTGACAAAAGGAAAAGTGGCCACATGTTGTAGCGTATCCTATTAGTATCCAACACAAGAATAGAGTGTTTCCTCCTTGAGCGGCCAGATGCCTCAGGGCTTGTGTGCGCTATACAAATGGGAAAATAAATAAATAAATAAGCTGTTCCCTGAAGTAACCAGCCTTTGTGCTCTTTTGTAACCACTTTGTATGCTGATTTTGTTCCTTTGGCCCCCGGGCTTCATGTAACTGGTTCTCTACAGTGCCCAGATGCCTCAGGGCTTTGTGTGCGTGATACAAATGAATAAATAAATAAATAAACGGCTTTGAAATTGTCTTCACCGTTTGTTCTCTGACTTCACAACTGAAGAAATCATTATTACATTTGAGATACAGATTAGCGTTCCCAAAACCTATGGAGGAATGGCCAGAACATGTGATGAAACTGGCTCCTCGCTGCAGTTGTATTTTATTCTCTGATCAGACATCTCCAAACTAGTTCCACAGTCGCGACTCGAACGCGAGAAGCGCGGCAGAAAAATCAAGAAGTGGCAGGGCCCATAATTCTGGCACACCCTAAAGCCACACCGGAGAGCCGGGCTCAACCTGGGGTCTTTCCTGAAAGCTCTCAAAACAAACCGTTTCATGGAGACCTTTTCCACTTATTCAGGCATCATCAGGACCACCCTTCTCCCCACTAAAGGGTATCTGTAGAAATGATCGAATACAAAAGTACCTAATGAGAAATGACTGATTTGTTTGGATCAAATTTATTAGGTATTTTTGTTCATAGATGTGGGGTGGGGTAAGGGGATAGGTTAAGGAAAATGGGAGTGGGGGAAGAGTGGGGGGTCTCTCTCCCTGCATTATTTTTAAAAAATCTATCATTTTTCAGTAGGCCAATTTTATTCGATCATTTTGTTTTGGTAATCCCACTTAAGGGAGGGACTTATTTTTCAGTAGGCCAATTTTATTCGATGATTTTGTTTTGGTAATCCCACTTAAGGGAGGGACTTATTTTTCAGTAGGCCAATTTTATTCGATCATTTTGTTTTGGTAATCCCACTTAAGGGAGGGACTTATTTTTCAGTAGGCCAATTTTATTCGATGATTTTGTTTTGGTAATCCCACTTAAGGGAGGGACATATTTTTCAGTAGGCCAATTTTATTCGATCATTTTGTTTTGGTAATCCCACTTAAGGGAGGGACTTATTTTTCAGTAGGCCAATTTTATTCGATCATTTTGTTTTGGTAATCCCACTTAAGGGAGGGACTTAACACTAGAGAATCCTGATCCACTCTCATCGATTATGGAGAAAAATTTACCAGATTGCATTAATAGATTGAAAGGATTCCTTACAGTATTTGGCAATGAGACGATTGATTAGAAAGACAAAATTATATCTGATTCTTAAATAACGGCACAATCCAGATTGCTCCTGCTTGTCAATGCTCCAGTCATAGCCGGTATTAAGGCTGATTGGAATAATACTCAGTTTTAATACTCAGTGAAGCCCAAGGGTGGAGAACAGCCCGAAGACTACATTACCCAGCAGGCCGTGTGCAGCACGAGCCTGCTGCGGAGAAGATAGCCACGCCCCCGGTCAGGCCCGCACAACCGCGCATGCGCGAGCCGCGCCCTGCAAGCGCTGCTCGCAATTCCGACCGCCAATCAGGAAGGACATGTTTCCCGAAGCTCCCAGTGGCACGCCTACATGGGACATCCGCCCACCTGCAGAGAACCCCAGGCCCTGTGTGACTAGCGAGATAAATACTGCTCTCTATTAACAGGCGCAGCGGTTGGCGAGAGGAGCCCACCCAGCCTTACTAACAGCAGCGCATAACCGGAGCATGTACAGAACGTCAGACTACATACTGATACGCATGCAGGCTTCCTAATGAACACGGCATGGGCAGCGCATGCATGAAGGGGCATTATATGTTGGGAACTTGGTGCTATGTTTTGAACTAAGTAAAGCGAGGTCAAGGCACGAGCTGACCGAACGCTTGAGAAGGGGCTAACCATATGAGGGAGCGAGCGAGAGTACGCGCACCCATCTGACTCCACTTTATATCCTTTCAGTGGCGAACGAAGCTGAGGGACGGCGCTTAGCCCAACCAGCACAAAAAGTGGGACTAGGAGATCCCGAAAACTCGCAGCAAACACGAAGCTAAGTGTTTATATGTTTTTATGACTTGGGGCATTCCGTGCATGACGTAATGTGGGGGTTTTGTCCATCCGCTTGGTGAAACTGCAAAAAACCTGAGGCCTACATGATGTAATGTGGGGAGAAGTGTTAAAGCCTTACATGAAGTAATGTGGGGGCACTGTTAAAGAACTAAGTGAGACAGTATATGTTTTAGTGCCTCTTGAGGCAGTGTTCTGGTTAGAGGGCTCCAGTACAAAGGCCCATTCTCACAAGGTGTATAGTGTGTGAGTGCAGTGTGCAGGAGTGTAAGGGTGGAGTTCTTCAGCTCAGAAGCAGAGGCCGAGGAGCATGTTTCCCTAACCTCCCCCATCCTGTCCATCAAGCTTCCCTAATCCTCTTTCCGGTGTTCCTGAAACCCCATACTCTACAATCCCCAACCTTCTTTCCCCAAAGGGTTGCGGTGGCCTGTAGTAACACAAGCTCAGGTACCAAAACCCAACGGGGAGCCAGGTGTTTGTGCTCCCTCTGCGCCAGAAGAAGAAGATTGAATATCCTGACAGAAATGCGAGCCCAAGTATATACTTAGGTGCCCAGGCAGCACAAATCATGGCTGAGGTGATAGCACTCCTACAGGAGCTAAAGGCAGAACTAGCAGCTACCAGGCAGGACTACCAGACCCTAGCAGGACAGGTCCATACCCTTAATATTCAGAGTCAAGCCCAAGCAACTCCCTTACCTGGACCACCCTCTCCCGCTCCAGTACAGGTGCAAGTCTCCACAGAGTCACCACTACCTTTGGCGGCCCGAGAAAGGTATCATGGGGATCCACAGTGTTTCAATCAGTTTGTTATGCAGTGTCAACTACACTTTCTTACTAAGTCTGCGATTTTCCGAACTGTGCAGTCGCGCACTGGGTTTGTGATTTCATATCTCACAGGAGACGCTGCTTCATGGCCCACGCCGTTAGTCTGTAAGGATGATGCCTTGTTATATGACTGGGACTTGTTTCTAGAGGAATTTGGCAAGATTTTTAATCGCAGAGCTGCAACCCTAATCAAAGACCGAGAATTGTTAACACTCCAACAAGGAGGTAAGGATCTAGTATCCTATGTAACAACATTCAACTGGTTAGCCATGGAAACTGACTGGCCTGAAGACAAAAGGATGGCATTTTTTTATCAGGGTTTGCACGAAGATTTAAAAGATTTAGTGTCCCAAGTCGACCCACAACCCGATGATTGTTCATCAATGATTGACCTAGCTCTGCGCTTAGACCAAAGACAGAGTGAAAGGCGACAGGATCGGCGCAGGTGGGAGAATAAATCAATAGTGCAGCTCAACCAGCAAAAAAGCACTAAAACATCAGGAAAAGTAACTGAAGAGCCTATCAAAATTGGGTCAATTCGAGGGCCTTTATCCAAAGAGGAGAAGGAGAAAAGATGGAGGGACAAGTTGTGTCTCTATTGTGGTAAGGCTGGGCATTTTGTACGAGAATGCACGAACAAGCCACCTAAGGGAGGGCATTCGGGAAACGCAGCAGCTCACCATTGAGGGTGGCCAGGACGAGCGGAGCTAAAGACACCCCTAGTATATTAGCTAACGTGTATAACGACCAGGCAAATCATGTCGTGATGGCGGGTCATTTGGGTTGGCGAGGGAAGCGGATACCAGTATCCTTGATTGTGGATTCAGGCGCCACCGGAAAGTTTGTGGACAGTCAAGTGGTCCAGAGGTTGGGACTTCCCTTACACAACAAGTCACATCCAGAAGAGGTAAAAGCAGTGGATGGCTCACCGCTGGTGTCAGGATCGATCACGCAGCATACTCTACCCCTTCACCTGGAGTGTGGAGCAATACACCATGAAACCATTAGTTTTGACGTAATAGCAGCCCCGCAGTTCAGATTCATTCTGGGCCTAACCTGGCTTCGACTTCATAACCCAACCATAGATTGGAGGACAGGGGAACTGAAATTTAATTCTGCTCATTGCCAAACCAGCTGCGAAGTCCCGACAACTGTTCCCCATTGTGTAGGGGGAATTACTGGAGTGGATTTGCCCAAAGGATATAAGGAGTATCGGGGTGTCTTTAGCAAAGTAGCGGCAGAAACCTTGCCGCCACACCGGCCATTCGACTGCCGTATCGATCTAGAAACTGGCGCAGTACTACCCTGCAGTTGGATTTATGCGCTCATGGAGGTGGAGAATAAACATCTACAAGAATATATCGAGACTAACCTAGCAAACGGATTCATAAGACATTCCACGTCACCGGTCTCCTTGCCCTTGTTCTTTGTGCCTCAGAAAACGGGAGACTTAAGGACCTGCATCGACTACAGGGCGATCAACAAGATAACAATCAAAAATCGATACATGTTACCGTTAATTCCAGTGTTAATGGACCAGGTGCGGGGGTCAACCATCTATACGAAACTGGATCTTCGTGGAGCCTACCATCTGGTTCGTGTGCGACAAGGTGACGAGTGGAAGACCGCATTCCGGACCAAATTCGGCCTGTATGAATATCAGGTAATGCCCTTTGGGCTTTGCAATGCCCCAGCAGCGTTCCAGCACTTCCTGGACGAGGTCCTGCACGGTTATCTGGACGTGCTCGCTGTAGTTTACATCGGTGACATCTTAATCTACTCACAGAATCCAGAAGAACATCAAGGCCATGTTAAAGCGCTATTGCAAAGGTTGCGGCAACACCATTTATACGCAAAATCGGAGAAATGCGAATTCCATCAAACATCCGTAGAATTCCTTGGGTTTATATTGTCCCCTCAAGGCATCACTATGGACAAAAAGAAGGTGCAATCCATTATTGACTGGCCCTCTCCAAGATCTGTGAAGGACATCCAATCCGTTCTAGGATTTGCACATTTTTACCATCGCTTTATAGATGGTTTTCCTAAAAAGGTACAACCGATTACACGGTTGTTACGTAAAGGGGTACAGTTCCAGTGGGATGAGAAAGCAGAGGAAGGCTTCCAGGCCCTGAAACAAGCATTTATCACTGCACCCGTTCTACAGCATCCAGACCCAACCAGCCCATACATCATTGAGACTGATGCTTCCAGTTATGCGGTAGGAGCAATTTTGTCCCAAAGAGACGAGAACGGACAGTTGCACCCAGTGGCATACTATTCCCGAATGCTATTGTCTGCCGAACAGAATTTATGCCATAGCAGATAAAGAGCTTTTAGCTATCAAGACAGCCTTTGATGAGTGGCGTCACTACCTCATGGGGGCTCAGCACACCATAGTAACATACACCGACCATAGAAACCTACAGTTCCTAAAATCAGCCAAAGCTCAAAGTCCCCACCAGCTGAGATGGGCAGTGCAATTTTCAGAGTATTATTTTGTGGTCACCTATCGTCCAGGAGTTGAAAACCGGAAAGCAGATATACTCTCACGTTACCCAGAGCCGAACCCGGATCCGGATCAACCAGAAACCAAGACAGAGATGCCCAAGCTTATGTTGGATCCAAGCCATGTAATCGGAAGTGTAGTGGTGGACACAATCTTTGAAGATGTCAGAAAAGCTATGTCCGCACACGACCTGGCTCAATGGGCAGCTCAAAGTAAGGGCCAAACCGTGAGGGATGGATTACCATTTCATAAGTCAGCATTGTATTTGCCCACAACACCTCTTCAACAACAAGCTATCAAGTGGTGTCATGTCTCGCCGTTTGTGGGTCATCCTGACAGGGTTAAAACAATAGAACTGCTTCTTCGTAATTTCTGGTGGCCACATCTGCATAAGGATGTGCAGCAACACATTGCCAAATGTAAAACCTGTTTATGGAATAAGTCAGAGCGTCAAAAACCAGCAGGTCCTCTGCAGCCACTTCTGACTCCTCCCACTCCCTGGCATACGGTGTCAATGGACCTAATCGTAGAATTACCCCAGAGCCACGGTTTCACTTCCATCTTAGTTGTAGTGGATTACCTAACCAAAATGGCACATTTCATTCCATGCCAGGGCACTCTCTCGGCTAGCGTAGTGGCAGAACTATTCCTACAACATGTGATCCGGTTACATGGTGTGCCCTACTGTATCGTCTCAGATCGAGGACCACAATTTACATCAAAATTTTGGCAAGCATTTTGCAAATCAGTGGGCATAGACATAAGACTTTCAACTAGCTATCATCTGGAAAATGATAGCCAGACCAAAAGGTTAAATCAAACCTTGAAACAATATCTAAGATGTCTAACACAAGGCCAAGAAGACAACTGGGCAAAGATGATATGGCTGGCTGAACTGGCATATAATAACTCGCTTCACACATCCACCAAGACCACGCCTTTCTATTGCATAGACAGTTATCTTACCCGTTTTCAGCCAGTACCTCAATGTGACATGCCAGAAGTGCCGGCGGCCGAAGAGAAGAAAAAGCAGTTAGAAGCCATCTGGAAGAAAGTGCAAAACAACCTGAACTCCACCAAACTGAATTACAAACAACAAGCAGATAAAAAAAGACGACCCAGCCCTCAGTATCAGGTTGGGGATAAAGTGTGGTTAACAACACGGAATCTATCCCTCCAATGTTCCCATAAATTTTTACCCCACTTCTTATGCCCGTTCCCCATTAAAGCTCTAATTGGCCCAGTAGCAGCAAAACTAGACTTGCCAGCACACATGAAGGTACACCCAGTGTTTCATGTAGCCCTGCTCAAGCCGGCTTCAGCTTCCATAAAAACCAGGAGGCCTCCACCTGTCCTAGTGAACGGACACCCGAATTGGAAGTAAGAGCAATCTTAGATTTGCGATACAAACGAGGAACACTGTGGTATTTGATAGATTGGGAGGGTCACGGCCCTGAAGATAGATCCTGGGAACCCACATCAAATATCCATGCTCCTCGACTCCTCCGCCAATTTCATTTGAGGTATCCCTCCAAACCAGGACCTGCAGGAGGGAGGGGGAGTACTGTCAGGTCTCAATCAGGAGTGGGCTTGGTAATCCCTGTGGTGGGTGTTGAGGGGAGGAGGGAGGCCCTGCGACATCCAACATTATTCTCCAGGTGTGTTCTCCACCCTTTTTGTAGATCTGAAGCCCAAGGGTGGAGAACAGCCCGAAGACTTCATTACCCAGCAGGCTGTGTGCAGCACGAGCCTGCTGGGGAGAAGATGGCCACGCCCCCGGCTACGCCCAATCAACCACGCACGCGCGAGCCACGTTCTGCAAGCGCTGCTCGCAATTCCGACTGGCAATCAGGAAGGATGTGTTTCCCGAAGCTTCCAGTGGCACGCCTACGCGGGGCATCCACCCGCCTGCAGAGAACCCCAGGCCCTGCGTGACTAGCGAGATAAGTACTGCTCTCTGTTAACATGTGCAGCGGTTGGCGAGAGGAGCCCGCCCAGCCTTACTAACAGCAGCGCATAACCGGAGCATGTTCAGAACTTCAGACTGCATACTGATACGCACGCAGGCTTCCTAATGAACACGGCATGGGCAGCGCATGCATGAAGGGGCATTATATGTTGGGAACTTGGTGCTATGTTTTGAACTAAGTAAAACGAGGTCAAGGCACGGGTCGACCGAACACTTAAGAAGGGGCTAACCAAATGAGGAAGCGAGCGATAGTATGCGCTCCCTTCTGACTCTACTTTATATCCTTTCAGTGGCGAACGAAGCTGAGGAACGGCGCTTAGCCCAACCAGCACGAAAAGGGGGACCAGGAGATCCCGAAAACTCGCAGCAAACACAAAGCTAAGTGTTTATGTGTTTTTATGACTTGGGGAATTCCGTGCATGACGTAATGTTGGTCTTTTGTCCATCCGCTTGGTGAAACTGCAAAAGACCTGAGGCCTACATGATGTAATGTGGGGAGAAGTGTTAAAGCCTTACATGAAGTAATGTCAGGCCCGGGTCCAGGAATGTTCATCTGGGTGGGCCAGGTTTGTGATCAGGGGGGCCCAATTTCTATTCTATGTGGGCGTTTGAGTACTCTAAAGAAAGGGCTGATATTAATCCAGATTTCCCAGATCCGTGATCCAGAAGAAAATGTCTTCCCAGATCCGGACAAAAATAAATGTGCACCACTCTATAAAAACAGCACAGAGCAAAAGAGAAACTAGGAAAGTAGTGTTGCAACATCAATCTACCTAGCTTCACTTGTCATCTGCTCCTCCCGTTTCTATTATGTACACTTCTCCTTCACCTTGCACACCCAATCACCTTCCATCAGGTCAGGTCCCCATGACCACCATTCCCATTTACCTCCAATCCCACCTACCCCAAAAACCCACACCATGGTCATCATTACAGGTTTGCCGGTCCGGAAATAATGGTGCCGGTAAGCTTACTAGCACTTTTGTTTCCGGACTGGCAAACTACGATTCTGCCTGCCAGAGCCGCTGTGTCTGACAGGGCAGACCCTGCCGGACACATCGGCCATGGTAGGCAGACCATCACGGAAGCACCAGCACTGTTAACAACGGTGCCGGTGCTTCCCTGGTCCCCATTCCCATGGAGTCTTACGGGACTCCATGGGAATGGGGACTTACAATTTACCGGCGCCTGACTTTCCGGAACGCCCGCGTTGTAATACCCCAGTGTTTCCGGCAAGTCTGGCGCCGGTAAATCATTAAGGGTCTGGCGGCAACCTACCGGTAGTTCCAGCACGGTTATCGCCAGACTCTTAATGAGCCCCCCATGTCTTTCTTGGCCTGGCTGCGGAGAATCAAGGGTGATGCTGCCTCTTCCTCTGCAAGGATTGGGCAGCGAGGCCCCCAGTCTTTGTTCCATTTCAGTTGGTGCGTGCCCAACAATGCCATCCTAAACACTGTGGCTACTCCCAGCAGGCCCAGAAGGAGGTGCTTTTTGTCCCGCCATTTAGTTGTAAAAGACAGTCCCCCCTCTCCAGAATACTGAAGCAAGGAATAGGACATCTTGTTTCTTACAAAATGACATTTCGAAGAAAAACATTTTATTTTTTTGTTACATTTTTGAAGAACACTTTAATTGAGTTGAGTGCACGAGGGAGTGGTAGCATGTAGGAGAGAGAACTTAGGGTTGGGGGGAGAGGTGCTTCCTCCCTGCCATCCCCCTGTACATCATTGTCTAGTACATACTGTTTACATGCAGGTTAGAAAATATGCAATTGTCCATGATGGCTTTTTGTTTGATGTGTTTACTTTGATTTGCTATTCAATTTCACAATTTTGTTCAATATATGTGGCCTGATATTTTCAAAGAATGGTGCGTGTGTGTTCTTGGCAGGTCCTGACACATGCGCTACTCATCTCTTAAACCGCGAGTGAGGCTTTTTTGAAATAGCTTATACTGTCAACTGAATGATTACATTATTGCCCAGGAACGCACACTTTGGTTAAGCGGGAAAGTTAGAATTTTAAACTTGCTTGAAATTTAGATAGTTGACTACGCATCCTCCAAGCTCAAGTTGGTACAAATATGTGTTGAAATTTGGTTTTGAATATCTAAAATAATACTTAATTTTATACAATTGCTTTAAAAAGTCACATGATAAACCAACCTGACAAGGTTATCATTGTAGAAACGTGTTGATGAAAAAGAGTAAGGGAGTAATTTTGTTTGCAATCCTAAATTGCACCACTCCTGTTTTCAGTTTTTTGCAAAAGTACACCTCCATGCAATTGTAATTGTTTCCACCAAGTACTGGTAAAATAAAGCATAAAACACTGGTAAATATCGCCTTTGATCTTCCCTTTTCCTCTATGTGTCTGGAAAAGTGTAAATACCTCCCACAATTAACAATTGTGGGAGCCATCCACAATGTTTTCTTTTGGAATCTGCCTGCTTTTACCAGTGTAAAAAAGTCAGGCGGATTCCATAGGAATCCATTGGTTTTGCAGCAACATAAAAATACATTCTGGTGGAAAACCAATCGGATTCGGGCAAAGGGACCTTTAAGAGCAGGCAAACTTGTTAAATTCAATTTCTCTCCAACTTCGCCTACCACACAATCCTGCAGTGAACAAAAAGTTGTGATAAATGCTTTTAGCGCAACCTTTTCCACTTCGCTTGACTTGGAAAATAATCCACCATGATTGTAGCTTTATTTTCCCCATCCTGAATGATAGCCTACAAACTCCAGCATAAAAGTTAATGAGAATTTAAAAGAAATCTGATAAGAGTACTAACATCAACCCCAGACAAGTGTTTCGGTCTGGTTGGACCTAATCAGTATGGTGGAGCTGTGCCTCTCTAAGAATAGTGAGAAAAGGGTCCACGTCTGGGGCTGTTGCTGGTACTCTTGTTCAGAGGAGAATGGATTAGCATTTCGGTGCTGGACTGCCCTAAGGCAGGACAAAGACTGATATGGTTTAGATATTTCTCCTTTGTGAAAGATAGTGAGCTAAAGACTCTGGGTAAGTCTATCATAACAGGGACTAATGTCCGGCAGAGATACTCCCAGGTCCCCCCTTGTTTTTTGCTTATTAAGTAACTTTGGGTCTCACCCTAAGTTACTAGGGGAATCCAGACGTGGACCCCTTGCTCACTATTCTTAGAGAGACACAGCTCCACCCTACTGATGGGGTCCAACCAGACTGAAACACGTGTCTGGGGTTGCTGTTGGTACTCTTGTCAGAATTGCTTAGTATTTCAGTGCTGGACTTCCTTAGGGCATGACAAGGAATTATATGTTTTAGATATTTCTCATCTGTGAAAGATAGTGAGCTAAAGACTCCGGGTAAGTCTCTCGTAACTGGGACTAATGTCCGACAGAGGGACTCCCAGGGCCCCCATTGTTTTTTTCACTTTTTGATTTTACTCCTCTCCGCTCCAGAATTATATTTTTGTTACTACCAACCTTATTTTTTCACTTATACTTAAGTTGTTATTGCAGCAGAATATATATTTTCAATGTAATTTGTAAAGGACCCCAGTTGATTGATGCACCTTCTGTAGACATCTGTGTGAAAGCAACATCATGGGGGTCATTACGAGATAGGCGGTAGCCATGGTGCTATTAGTCCGTTCTTGTTCAAGTCCATTGTCCAGTCCATTCCGCCCCAGAGGGACCGGTAAATCCCTATTGAACAAACCATTCCCCATTTCCATTTGAGATCCCATGGAGCTCAATAGGAATGGTGAGGACGCGACTAGCAAGCCTGTTATTAGCGCCCTGGTCCCTTAGCGGGACCCGTAAAGGACGTGTGGTCCGACCACACGTCCCTTACGGTTCCCGCTAAGGGACCTCGGAATTGGGAGGTAGGGGATTACCGGCACCGGTCTCCTTACCGGTGCCGGTAATCCCTTACCGCCCAACTCATAATGACCCCCATGTGTCATTTATTGTTTGATATAGTTAAACATTTAATAACGCATGATGTGAAAAAATGCTATATTCCCACAACAAAATAGACATGCTTTAAATGACAGAAATCAACTTTGTGATTTTAGGTTTGAGAAAATAGTTGTAGGCCCGCTTAAGTAAGTGTGATTGAGTATGCTTGAGTAAGTGTGCTTCTTCACTTAGTGGTGTTTAATGGCCCTTCATCTCCCTGGTTGTTTGTGCTTTCATGTCTGTGAGGCATAGATCATTGTCCAGGGCAAGCAAACAAATCCTGCCTGGGCCTCCTGCAGTGCAGCCTTTCAGAATGATAATGCACATTTAGGGCCTGATTCACAGAACGCTTTCCTATGGGATTGCGCCATTTTTCTATGGGAATGGGAATTCACCATTTTAAAACACTTCTGTGAATCAGGCCCTTTGAGTGAAATGCCCAGTGCTGGGATTGAGCCGGCTCTCTCCAGAACTGAGATCCGGCACCAGATGTGTAGCTGGATCTCGGGATCCGGCCAGAGCCAGCACTGGGGGAAAAAAAAAGGAAGCGCCTGTGAGCAAACTATAACTTCCTCTGGTGACCCTGTGCAAGGGGTCACAAGAGGGAGTTACAGTCCTCAGCCACAACCCGGTTCATTTATTTATTTATGCAATGTTTGTCGGATATATGGACCCAGATTATTATTTATTTCTGTAATGTTGGTAAAATACCTGTATCCGACAAACATTGCATAAATAAATAAATATGCAGGTATCCGACAAACATTGCATGAATAAATAAATACCCCTATTAACATTGAAACTATCACACATGATGCAGCCACCCAACTGCTTTCAGAGGGGAGCTGCAGGAGCTGTGCCGGGTGTGGTTCAAGTAAAAGAAAACCTTGCTTATAGCAACAGAAATCACCCCGTTTGAATAGTACCGAAGGGGAAGTTTAAAAAATAAAATGGGATGCAAACTGTCCATTTTAAAGAATATTTACTCAGCAACACTGGTCAAAACTATTTTTACGCATAGTGAAGTAACTCATCACCAGTGCCATGGAAGTGGTTTAAAGTGGATTTGATATATAGTTTAGAAAAGAAGCAGCATGAAAGTAATAGCGCTGTTTAAAACTATTATTTTGGACATTTCCTTTGATCGGAGGTCAACTGCTAACTACGCTCCCCTAAACCCTGCCTCCTCGGGCACTGTCCCCCCAAACCACTGCCCCCACCCGGCCCTTGTGGGATCCCCCACCAATTTCTTTTCATTTCCACCACTCTAAATGCCCCCACACCCCAAATTCCACACTCCCTTGGGTCCCACATTGAAGGCCTCCTTTCTAGGGGGGGGCAGGGAGGGGCCTTGGGGGGGCCTGGTCCCCCTGATCCCCCTGCTGTAGCTGGGCCTGAGTAATGTGGGGGCACTGTTAAAGAACTAAGTGAGACAGTATATATTTTAGTGCCTTTCTGGTTAGAGGGCTCCAGTACAAAGGCCCATTCTCACAAGGTGTATAGTGTGTGAGTGCAGTGTGCAGGAGTGTGAGGGCGGAGTGCTTCATCTCAGAAGCAGGGGCCGAGGAGCATGTTTCCCTAACCTCCCCCTACCTGTCAATCAAGCTTCCCTAACCCTCTTTCCGATGTTCCTGAAACCCCCTACCTATTCACTGTACAATCCCTAACCCTCTTTCCCCGAACGGTTGCGGTGGCCTGTAGTAACACAAGCTCAGGTACCAAAACCCAACGGGGAGGCAGGTGTTTGTGCTGCCTCTGCGCCAGAAGAAGAAGATTGAAGATCCTGACAGCTCTAAGAGCAGCACTGAGCATTTCCAAAAGAGACCACATTACACAAGCTAGGCAGGCAGCACACTGGGTTCCCTTAAGAGATCGTAAAACCTTCAGAATCCTCACACTCACACACAAGTGCTTAACCTTTACAGGCCCGTCGTACCTATCGGAGACCATCTCAAGCACTACCTCTACAAGCCCCACGAGAAACTGCTATTCTAAACAACTACACATCCCCCATATTAATAGGTCCAAAGCAGGTGGAATTGGATTCCCATACATAGCCTCTAAACTCTGGAATCCCCTACCCCCGGATCTCCGAGCCAAGACCTCCCTCAAAGCCTTCCGGAAAATGCTAAAAACATCACTCTTTAACTGAATACATTTCCACCCACCGTACCACCTTTCCAATTCCCCTTCCCTGCTCTATTCCTTTAATTTTGTTTTTCAAAGTGTAATTATGCATTGTACTATGTAACTAAGCATTCTGTCTGTAACAACGCCACGATGCCTCTGGGCTGCTGCACGCTCTATAAATGTGAATAAATAAATAATAAATACACTTGCTGCCTTTTGCAGAGTTGCTTGCATCTTTACTTCTCACAAGCCTCCCAACTTGTGGCCCAACAGTGATTATGTTTGCTGCAAAAGTCTCTTTAAAATTGTGCAAGACTTTTGTGCTATCTTCAAGAAGTGCCTCAGTTTTCCTAGACTTTGCTCAACTGACACTGGCTGTCCTCGCTCCCTGTAGACTCCTCTTACCCTCTGACTTGTGTTGATCCGTCCCTCCAAAAAGTCATACATATCTTACTTGTATAGCTGGGAAAGGGTTAACCTATATTTCATTGCGGGATTGTAAAGTACTTACCTGTTTGGAGAAACGTGTTAACCATTGTTTCCTTCCCTAACCTTTTCCTTTTTCCACAACTCCAGTATTGCATTTAAGTGTAAAGTGATATATCAATGTCCACAGTATCCTAGCAATTGAAGTCACCTTCGGGTGTAGGAAGTGTGTGTGTGTGACATCCCAAAAGATAACTACTTACTTAACTGAAACTGAAGGAGTGTATTTTTGAAGTGTATTTGATAGTTGCCAATTGCCCCCTTTCTAAAGGAGGCTTATTTTAAAACTGACTGTTAAATTAATAAATAATTATTTTATCAAGAAACCTTGAGTAAAATGGTTATTTGAATACATGTCACTGTGAATCTCTATGTTGCAACCCTACAGCTCACATTGACCCCTCTTGAGATCAGCCTGGCTGCTCAGTCACTCTACCAACTTGTGTAGTACAGGCCTATTCCAGTAGGTGGGTTACCTATTACCAAAAGGACAGGGCTGGTGCAGTCTCCCACATGGTTACTACATACGATCTCACCATCACCGTCTTGTGGCCAATGCTGGATTTGACTTTTATGGACTTCATTGATTCACGGTGCGTCAACCTTTCTCAACCCTCATGCTGGACTTCCTTTGCATCTTGTACTCATGGTGACCCTGAATCATGCTGTTCCCATCTTCATCTTGTATCCAGACTTGCAACATTATGTGTTACTACTGACTTCTGCTATTGTATTTGCTCTCCCCTCTTGCATTCCACTCTTTTTGACCGCTTACTCTCTGTTCTGTCCTCCCCTCTCCCTTTTCCTATCTCCTCCCCTTACTTTCTCTATCAGAATTGTCTCTCAACCTAGTATGATAGCAACTTCGTCTGTCGCTCCCCCATCCCCTTACTGTTGCCCCCTCCCTCCAGCACTATCTGAAATGTTTTCAGGCCTAGTACGATAGTCACTTGTTTTGTTCCTCTCCTCCCTTTCTGCACCTCTCTCCCTCACCTTTTGTTTTCCTCCAGCTCTACCAGAAATGTCGTCAGGCTTAGTACGGTAGTCACCTGTCTGTTTCCATTTCCTTCCCACTCTCCCGCGCCTTTCCTTATCTGTGTCTTAGCTCTTGCACTATCTGAAATGTCGTCAGGCCGAGTAGGATAGTTAATTTCACATCCTTACTGTTCATGGCCTGTAAGAATGTCGTTGTATTTTCCCTTGGTCCCTCCCTTGCCTTGAAGCGCTTTGAAACACATTGTGTATAGGCGCTATATAAATAAACTATCATATCATAACACCAGACTTCTTGGCAGTGTGTGAAAATTGGGAGAGAGTAAAAGGCTGCAACGGAGGGTCCTTCTGGATAAAATGTGTTGAATAGTTCTTAAAAAACACGCCAAGCAGTTAAACTGTGGGAATCACTTGGATCCCGGCTGTCTTGGCTCTTGTGGTGCCGGGACTCCCAATCCAGGGCCTTAGGGACACGATGAGTCCTTTTCTTGTGTTCCCAAACACAGGGAGATTGGCACACACCAGCAGGGGTGCAGCAACACAGTGAAGTCCTTGGTACCGCTGTGGCTGGCAGAGAGGCGGTCTTGCTCCAGCAGCAGATCATGTCCAATGGTCCCTGGCGATGGTTAGGGTACAGAGCTTGCCTCTGCCTTTGGAGCACCTGCCTTCACCTGACAACTGAAGGACTTTAAAAAGGGCTGCTTGCTCTGCTGGGTCCAACAAAATATTCTCAAGTGATGATCCAAAGATATGATATGATATGATATGGCATTTATAACGCGACTATACACAAGTGTTTCGAGGCGCGAAATGAGAGATGCTTCAAGATGATTCCAAGAAGTGGTGGGATACCCCATATTTTATAGGTAAAGGTCTCCAAGTGACTGGACTAAACTAAAGTTAGCCTGCATTAGGGGTCCAATCCCTGCTCTTGAAAATTGAGGATTTTCCCCATATGATGTCACACCCAAAGTGCTTTGCTCCAGAGTAAGTAGAGGCGAAAGGAAAGAGAAAGTGAGGCAGAGAGAAACAATATGGTAGAACCCTCCCAAAACTGTACGGATCCCTCTATGGCTACACGAACCCCACCCTCTTTCCTTCTCAATAGGACCAGAGGCCTTTAGAACCGCAGCCATCTGGTATGAAGCCTAGCTCTCTGTGAATGCTTGTGCCTCATGTTTTCTGTTCCAAAGCCAGCATCCTGTGGAGTGGCTGTCCTGAGGGAAAGGCTGTTACCTGCCCTTACAAAGCAACAAAGAGAAGCTATCCCTCGAGGCTACAGTCCTGTCAGTGGACAGGGGTGGGCCTTGTCTGAGAGGAATACACATAAACCTTCCACAGTTGAACAGGGCCCACAGGGCTGACACATGTGCGAAATCAATTTAATGTGGCTGGGATAACTCTTGAGAGATTCTGGCCACCATACCCTAACTCAGGAATGGCTTATTTTTACAGTGTATTGTGCTACCAGGACACGATAGCCAGAGTTATGCAGTCTATAGAACAGGGGTGCATATTCTAAAAGCAGCCCTGCGCTTCAGAGACTTGGCTGTCACTGCAGCTATTAAGAGGGCACATGTAACCTCTAACCCTGCTCTGTGCCACTGATAGAGCAGGTGCTGCAAATCAGTATACTGATATAGCAGGGCACAAGGACATACTATGCTTTTGGCATGGAGCTTATGACAGGGCAATCTGTTTAGCAAATTTCCCTTTCAGCAGTGGAATTACCTGCTCATTTTATTACCTAATAAAAATCAAAAAAGCCAGGGAATTCACACCCTTGCCAGATAGCAATTCATCACACAACCCTCTCCCTCTCTACATCTCTCCCTTTGTGCACCTCGCTCTACCCCTTTCTTACTCTCCCTTCCTCTCTACACAAGGTTGAGCTATGCGCAGGAAGGCAGAGTCTACTTCACACCAGTGATTTCTCACAAGGCTTGACCTCAGTGGAGCCTCATCTTCCTGCATGTAGCGGTAGGACGCAGTGATCCATGATAGAACAGATCTTTCCTTCTGCAAAGGGGAACTCTCACAAGCTCCCAGGAAACATGTGGTTTCTTGCGCGTCCTGGCTCGTTTTAAGTCAGGCTGGGATGTACTGTTCCACTCACGATACGTTGGGTGCCTTTGTTGTATCTGCTGCATGCCATCCATAAAGGATGGCCAGGATAGCAAGCATCTCCCAGGTGATACGGTGCAGTTGTGAGCACCCTGTGTGATCTTCTCTGGGTTAGGATCCACTGCACCACTTACCACCACTTACCAAAGCAAATAGCTACAGAGAGCAGAGAGGGATGCCAGAAGGAACAGAAACAAAAGCAGGCATACAGAATTTCAAAATGATTCAGGGCTCGATCACATGAGACCAAGGATAAAGGACTTACTCAGGGTGAAGTTGGGGATTATCCCTCCTTCTTTGGTACTTAGTTAAGAATGATTCGGTGTTGCTTGAAACTCCTTGTAGGAGGGAGCCTTCTGGCGGTGGCGTTCCCATGGATGTGTTACTCTGGGGAGGATGCGAGAACATAATTTGTGTTTGTCTAGTGGTTCTGATGAGGAAGAGAGAGAACGTTCTGTATCATTCGAGCTTCCTTGAGATGCCATGTTTGCAGGTCATCAGTTTCGTACAAGTATGGATGGGCTGTGAGTGGAGCGGGAGCCCACGAGTAGGCAAGTGGGCGGCCTCTTGATGGTGAGCGGCTTTAAAGCGACGTATCTGGCTCTGAAGAGTAGGTGGATTGGCCGTGGAGAATGACTAGTGTGGGGCTGAGTCCCTATAATCAGGTGAGTTGCTGTATAGGGACCTGCTTTTGAAGGGCCAGAGAGAAGTCTGGGAGACCTGTGAGGAGTGAATTGCTAACACTGATGCACCCGACATGCAGGTCAGTTCTAGGTGTGCTGTGTCTGAAAGGGAGCCTCTTGTGCCCATGTCACTGGGATATAATGGCCAGAGGTGTGATATGAAAGTTGTTTTTTACAGTTGTAGTGTAATGATGTGTTACGCTCACCTGGCTCCCACAGGGGCGTCGGTCGGACCCGGACAGCTGCGGTCTCCACCCACGTGATGCGTAGTGCAGCGATGACTGACTGGATCTGCCCTCCTAATCCTGTCTGCTTAACCCGTAGAAATATTCTCCTGCAAGTGGAGAGATGGATTTAGCCACTTGTGGATTCAAGTGATGGCACCCCCACAGTCCTCCCCAACTAATCACCTCCGAAATGCCCTCACAGCAATTTCACCTTATATTCTTGAAAGATGAGCTCTCCATCCTGCGTGGATTTGCAGGGGCGTGTCGATTCCAGTTACTTCACTGGTTTGAAGGCTCGGGAGAGTTCCGGATAGTATTGACTCTGAGGTTCCTGGTGAGGACCAGTAAGTATTAAGTTCATAGAGTTCAATATGTCCGATGTTCACTCTTGTCCCCCTTCCTTTCTTGTCCTGCAGCTGGCTCGTGAAAAGATGATCTTGTGGCAGCTGGTGGCGCTCAGGTAAGAGTCTGTATTACCCGACGCTGTCCGGTAAATGTTGCACGAGGAAAACGTGTTGTTTTGTCTCTCTTTACAGATGCGGCACGTGAAAATATGGAGAGTCACAAAAGGATGCCTCCGGTGGTAAATCAGGTAAGTCTATGGTGGTAAGAATTATATTTGTTGGTTCCCTCGGCTCACCTTGTGGTTTTCTTTTGTCTCCTAGGTGCCGAAGTTCGGCGAAGAAATGATGGAGGCAGCGCCGACCCGAAGGATGCGTATGGCGCGGCGCTGCAGCTGGAGGTGCAGCACGTGCAGAAATGATGTTCTTTACAGGTCCGGAGATGAGATGGATCCAGAAAGAGGTGTGGAATAGAAATAAGTTTGTTTTCTAACCTTGTCCCTTTCTTTCCTCTTTGTTTTAGGAGCTCCGGATTCGAGGCGGGCTTGGCAGAAGACTGGATGCAGGCTGCAGGCACGGTGAGCGTTACGCTGCTGGATGCAGAATAACGCGAAGCGTGTGTTGCTGGTCGGGCGGGGTTTAAATAGCCCCAAAAGTAGTCCCTGGTAAGAAGTCCCTAGAACCACACCCGAGTAAAAAATAGTCCCTGTAGAAAAATAGTCCCTTTCAGGCTTCATGTTGGATTGGAGTCATTTGCAGCATGAGGTAAGTAATGACTATGGGCCTGGCGCCTTAGGCGTCAGGACTGATTCCTACTATGAGCCTGGCACCTAAGGCACCAGGACTGAACCCAGATAGCCCCTAGCCGGGGCTGCTGAGGTTTTACTAAATGTCTAGATGCATGCTCCCTGGGCTGGTGGGCTTGGTCCGGATGCCTGGGGGTAGGCATCATGACATGATGTTTGATGCCGGTTGTGGGGGTGTTCAGTTACCAAGGGTGGATGGTTTAGTTGGTATACGTTTGGAGATTTAGAGCATACTATTTGAGTGTTCTAGTGTAGGGTGCAGTCAGAGACCTCTCTCTCTCCCTCTCTCTCTCTCTCTCTCTCTTTCTCTTTCTCTATCTCTATCCCTCTCTCTTTCTCTCTCAAATAGATACATTTTACCCTTTGTAATCTGGGAATTGGCAGAGGTGGGAAGGGGCCTGTCTGGAGACTCTACTCATAAACGAGGTGCTTTTGGGAGACACAAACTTTTGGTTCAGTGAAACGGCTCCTTGAGATGTGAAGACTCAAGGCACCCATTTCAACGTTCTTAGAACAGTATGGCAGTCTGAGCACCCACACTCTGACTCACTCAGGTGCTGTGCTCAGTGGCCAGCTGAGACGTATGCCCGTCATGGCATTGCCTGTCAGAGAATCAAACAGCGATTGTCAGGTGTTTATCAGGTGATCGAGCCTGGGGCCGCAATCCATGGTGGTTTCTGGCCAGTGTCTCCCACCAGCCTCAAACTCCTCTCACACAGTGCACGCAGCCCCAGGCCACAATGAAAACCTCCTTGCAACCACCTGTTAACCCACACCTGGTTTTGGGGTTGTTCATTAACTTGCAGGGAGTTCTTCATGGTGAAACGAGGAGCAGGAAATAGAAAAAGCCTAGATTCTTCAAAGTGGCCCCGTAGAACCATCTCTCGGCCTATGTTGGTGCCACGGCTGCAGGATGGTGAAGAGAAGCAGACAGACGGTGGAATAGAGTGGCAAGAGAGTCTTTGAGACGATGGATTTTCATTGGGTGCTGAGTCGATAAGTAAAGTTGAGTGCTAGGAGTGCATGTATTTTTGTTTTGCAGACATAGCTCTCAACCATTTGTGTTGCAATGGCGGGTGAAATCACCCGATTTTGTTTTTGGTGGGTGAGACGCCCATTGGAATGAATGGGCATGCAGGAGGCTTGGCGGGTGAGTCAGCCTTTTACAAGGCGGGTGACACCCGCCAAAAGCGTGTGAGTTGAGAGCTATATTTGCAGAAGGATTCCCATTGCTGGTCACGGCAATATGCACCACAACAGACCTATGGATGACTTAAAGCAAACTTGACCCGAAGGCTACCATTTGCACAGTGAGAGTGCGTCCAGCGAGGAATGATGTGAACCAGCTGAGGCCAGAGACCTACATCCCATGCCCGCTGCAAGGGTGGTGAAAACGGCAGTGGGGGCCGCCATTTTGAATGAAGTTGGCAGACCTAGGAAGGAGGTTCAGATGGCAAGGTCGACCGCATCTCCACCTCTGGCACGGGGCAGTTTTGGCGATGCAGTGGATTGGTTGCTGAAAGAGGTGCATATGTTTACCAGCTGCCTCTCGTGCAAACGTTTGCAGCCAAGCGCAGCAAATACAAATCTCACATAAGGTGCACAGCAATAGCGAAAACCTAGATGTCCCTTAATGTGGCTCGCATTCAAGGTAGAGTGAGTGGCACAGAGTGATAAGTGTTCATGCAAACTGAAAACAATAGCCCCAGGTCCCTGAGCACAGCAGCGTTAGACATGACTGGGAGGGGGGGGCTGGTTTCTGTCACGCCAAGCTGTTTACAAGGCACGAGCAGGCAGTGAAGCAAGGGGGTGGATCTGGGCAACCCCAGCCATTGACATTGATCAAAGGAGGCCCTTCAGACACACTGCGCCCCCCTTAACCCCCTCCCCCCCGCCCCTTCCTTTGTCCTCTTCTCTCTACCAACAAACATCAAACACAGGGGGCCTACAAGCCCAGCCGAACTCTCTCTAGTTAACCCTTTCAGCTCTCTGCAATAGTCCTATGAGGAGTGGAGAAAACATTTTGCTTTAGATCGAAAGCAGACATGTTAGACTATTACATTGATAGATTATGGGCTGCTCAGAAGCGTATGTAGTCATTTCACAGATGGCTTTTTTGAAAGCATACCATTTGGTTCACTCAATTTCGTCGAGTCGATAAATACATATGTGTGTGTTTGTGTGTGAGTGTATGATATAGTTGAGTACCAAGTTCCATAGGAAACCCGGAAACATGAATTGTTATGTTATGTGTTCTTCTACCGCGCACTGCTACCACTTGCATGGTCTATTCGCACCCTGGCGGGTCTGCAATGGATGGAGGGTTGGGGGTGGGCTGTTCAGGGGTAGACTGGCCTATAGGGAATTCTGGAGATTTTCTGGTAGGCCTCTGCACCCTGGGCCTCTTTTGTGCGTTAACCTATCTTATTTCCATATTTCTCCTAGGAAAAGGGTCGGTCTTGCTGAAAATGTGTAATATGGGGCCACTTGTTCCAGGGCCTCTTTTGGTTCCCAGTCCACCCATGGGGTTGTTAGTGGGATTGAGAGGGAAAAGAGCCAGAGAACTTTTATGTGCTGTTGGCAGCTTCAGTTCAGAGAAACCGGTCACTGAGCACTGGTGCATTTTTGGTTGGTAGCCGTCATGTGGTGTCAAGGTATGATTGTGCATGGGGGCTTTGTGTGTACTTCTGTTTGGTTTCCTGTTGGGTGTTGTGAGGTGTTTGTGGTTTGTGGTGCACTATAGGAAGGGTTGTGTTTAGTGTAGAGTTTGATCGAGGATAAGCATGCAGAATATTGAGTTTTTAGTACGGTTAGTGTAGTGCACTTTTCCTACCCACAAAATCGATCTAAGTGTAACATATTTCCTACACCCACACTGCAGCTAAGGGTGGCATATTTCCTACCCCCAAAATACAGCCAAGTGCAACACATTTCCTACCCTCAACAACCCAAATGTGACACATTTCCTACCCTCAAATACAGCTAAGTCCAACACATTACCCATTCCCCTACATCCATCCAAATGCAACACAATTCCTACCCTCAAATACAGCTAAGTCCAACACATTACCCATTCCCCTACATCCATCCAAATGCAACACAATTCCTACCCTCAAATACAGCTAAGTCCAACACATTACCCATTCCCCTACATCCATCCAAATGCAACACAATTCCTACCCTCAAATACAGCTAAGTCCAACACATTACCCATTCCCCTACATCCATCCAAATGCAACACAATTCCTACCCTCAAATACAGCTAAGTGCAACACATCTTCCCCCTCCCAGAAATCCACCTGTGTGCAACACATTTCACACCCCCTAAATACAGTTAAGTGCGACACATCTCCACCTCCAAGAATCTACCCAAGTGCAACACATTTCCCACCCCTCTGCATCCATCCAAGGGTGACACACTCTCTACCCCCAAAACACAGCTTAGTGCAACACATTTCCTATCCCCCAAAAATCCATCCAAGGTAGCAGCCTCACCACCCCGGCCTCATGGGAAGGGGCTTCCCCCATAGGAGCAGTGACAATACCCTGGAATTCGTCACAGTGCCCATGTGCAGTTGGTGTGCCGACATGCATCTGATGTACCCATGTGTTATAGCGCCATCTGTGGGTTGTGCCCACATGGGTGGTTGGTGCAGAGAAGAGAGCAATGATCCTCATTACCAGTTGTCGCCATTGCTTAAACATCTTAGAATTGACCATTGATTTTCACAGTCAGTGTCAGCCTCTAATTCTAGCTGTCCTTTCACATACTGGTCTGTGTAGCAAATGTATTCCATTTGAGCCCAGCAACCTTTAAGCATATAGTGAGCTGTGTAGAAATAACCAGTTGCCCACTTAAATCCCACGACACATCCCAGAAAGGCCTTCCTAGCACATGCGCAACCCCTACCAGCAAACGGCACCCCTGATCAAACACCTGAGCACATACCAACTTGGTGACAGGCTTCCAACCTGCAAACTCTTTAATAAACCGATCTAGCAACCGTAGACACACACTAGCTGGAATCGGCCTATAAAACTACAAATGCTAACATGCTGGTCTAAGAACAGATCACACAATAACTGTAGGCAGCCTGTAAGCCTTCAGGCTCATTAACAGATCCACCCAGCCCCAACCCCTACCCATCCTTAGCACACTCAAAAAAGTGGATTGTTCTATTCCTAGGAATGTAC
This sequence comes from Ambystoma mexicanum, assembly GCF_040938575.1. Taxonomy (NCBI): domain Eukaryota; kingdom Metazoa; phylum Chordata; class Amphibia; order Caudata; family Ambystomatidae; genus Ambystoma; species Ambystoma mexicanum. Next base: position 1,264,657,454 of record NC_090933.1, on the reverse strand, counting down.
TACATGATGCCTAAGGCACCCACACGGAGTCCATTCATTCACAAAACTAGAGTGTCCCCTACACAGGCAGGTGTTAAGTGACTGGGTGGTGGGGGCCTTCTAATCTACACAGATGCTGTTATTCCATTCCTTTGGTCTCACATGGCTGTCTCAAACTCTTAGCCAGAGTCTCACTGCCACTTTTCTTTGGCTTTTACCGTTATTCGGCAACAACCACTATCTTAATCGAACAGTCATGTTCCTCTTTCCTGCTTCTGTGGCCTCCCTATACCAACCCCACCTACCAACCCCGACCAAGCCATGCCTTCGCCATAAATGTTCTGAAAGCAGTTGCCTTGGATCCAAGCCTCTTTGACATCTACCTACTCCTGGCTGCTCTGAAGTGCAAGCCACACAACAACTATCTCCTAGACACCATCCGCTGACTCACCTATGAGAAATGAATCAACTCAAACACAAGAAACGCCTCACTGCGGTATACCATGGAGCTTTAGAACCTCCATATGGATCTATGTGATTAGTGCAAAGTGGGAAATTGCGAATCCAAAATATCGAGTTGCAAAATCCCACTGCGCAGTGTTCTCATAGATCACGTAAAGAGAAAAGATCCCACGTTGAGACTGCGCCCAGTTTTTTCAACAAGTGTTTTATTATATTGATGCCCTTTGTGATGACACGTGTTTCGGTCCCTCTTGGACCTTTCTCAAATCAGGGTTAAGTTTATATATCAATCAAAAGAGAAGGTCACAAAATTATACAGATATTTACAAAATAATATGAAAGCCAAATTAAAAAATAAAAAATATAAAAAATAATAGAAGTGTTCATTCACATGTTTAACCAATTATTACAGTATTTGGTGGTTTAAAGCAAACCATAATAAATAACAACAGTTATTCAATCAAAAGTAAACCAAAATGCCAGACAAAAAATGGAGTGGGAATAGGGAGGAATGGATCACGGTCGCCGACATCCCGCATACCTCCCCCTGCCCCCTACTTACCTTTTCGTCAGCACACACAGAAGTGTGCCGCCGACTCTCCTCTATCCCTGCGGCGTCAATTCCGACCATCTATCTGTTTTTTTTCTTTTTTCTTCCTTTATTGTACCCCACTTTGGCATGGAGGTGGGGGACAACCCCACAACCCCCGAAGTTCATAATGCTGAACATGGGGAGCGGGGAACACCCCCGAAACCCCTGTTCCCCATGCTCGGCATTATGGGATCCGATTTTTTGGTGCAGGCGGAATGCGCAGTGAATGCACATTCAGATTTTTTTCCTCGCATTTTTTAGCCAATGGCCCCCCAAATCAGTCATCCTCAATGCTCTGGGCAAATGATCAAATTAGGAGTCTTCTGTAATCAAGCCCTCCCACTAAACCCAATAAACATAGAACAAGAACCCCCCAAAAACAACCACTACCCCCAACAAGAGGGGGTAGTGGATAAAATGGCCACTGCCGCAGCAATACTAACACCACAGCCCTGCTCGGTGGAAGTCCTGCCTTGCAAAAATGCTGATTGGCCGGGGCACAACACAACTGGAAGTGCCCAAGGGAGCCGGCAGACAAAATCCGCCCCCCTCACAAGGACCCGGCACAAGGATGCACCCTGCCTGGCCCTGTCAGGCCACAGAAGGCCTTCCAGTCCAACGGCATCCCTTTTCAAGGTATTGCTCTGCTAACGTGATATGCATCAAAGTCAGTCTATGTATGTCTATGGACCTGCCATGCTCGTCCTCAATAACCCCACCAATTGTTTATTAACCATATTCACTTGTGTACCCTGCATTTCAGCCACAGCAAATGCCCAAGCCGCTGACTAGGTGAAGGCAATGCAAAAACCTGCATGTTTCCTGTAGAAAAGCAGTTTCCTTGGACACATATATCAGGTTCCACAGGTAAGCTTCATTCTAGTTACAACATAAGATGATACAGTGAACCACTGGGTGCCATCACTCTTGGAATCTTCACGACAGTCATTCTTGCACACACACACACACACACACACACACACACACACTCTCTCTCTCTCTCTCTCTCTCTCTCTCTCTCTCTCATTCTCTCAGCATCATCATGCACCTGCATTCACTCTGAGCACTATACAAGACATCTCCCTCCTTTACACTCACACACAAATCCACGAAAGGGAACACACAAGGGACACACTAACACTGCATTTTTTTATACGAGAGATGAAACTCAAATAATGCGGGAAGCGTCCCTCAACATTCTCCATATCCATAACACAGAAGGTGTCCCCCCCTTTCTATACTCACTCAGATTTCATGCCACACTTCTATAGCGCGGCAGTAATATGAACACATCCCTATCAACTGAGGTTAGTGTGAACTTGCACAACCTCAGACTTTGTACGGATTCACTCCACTCACTCCCACTTATATTACAGAAGGCATGACCCATACGATTTCCAACCACAAACAACAACGGAAGGCATGACCCCCCCTTTACTACCATGGTGAGAGACACAAAATTCCCACACACACACACACACACACCGGAAGGCATGACCCTCCTACCTGGTGGGAAACACACAATTCCCATCCACTCACAATGCGGGAGGCATGAACCCCTTACTACCATGGTGGGAAACGCACAATTCCCATCCACTCACAATGTGGAAGGCATAGCCCCCCTATCTACACTGCTGGGCAACACACAGTACCCAACCACTCACAATGTGGGAGGCATGACCACCTTACTACCATGGTGGGTAACACACAATCCCCAACCACTCGTATTGCGGAAGGCATGACCCTCCTACCCACCCTAGTGGGAAACACACTATTCCCAACCAGTAGCAATCACTGAGGCATGACCCCCCTATCTACAACTGCTTTTGATCACTATGTCAGCACTAGACACATCAAACAACTTCATATTCAACAGGCGTCCATGTTAAATGTTCTTTACCTCACATGACAATTAACATTTTCCTTTTCTCTTTTCTTTAAAATAAATTGGCAAGAGTCCATGCTGAGCAGCAGCTCTACACCTGAAATTCCTCAACAGGTTAGTTCTAGCACACTTTCTCTGGTTCTCGGCTCACAACACTTCAGGCAACTTCTCTTGCCTTTAAAAGCAATGACGTTCATTACCTTAATGTCCATAGGTGCCTTGCCCCTCTAACCTGAAACTCTTCTCAAAAAGTTAAAATGTAATATGCATCTAAACACAGCTATCCACATTGCCATTCATTGCCACAACAAATAAACACCACTCTACATGTTTAACATAGGGCGTATATTTAACTCAACAAGTACTTTAAGTACTTCTTACACAACAGACCATAAGATATCATGGGAAATAGCCACAAAAGGAGACCTCCAGAGACTGATCACATACTCAGACCCAGACGAAAGCACTAAATGTCTCACCCACTCCCCTCGGACAGACCATGTCCAAACCGGCAGACGCATCTAGATAGAAAGTTTGAGAGGAGTCTGCTACACCAGCCCCAGCACCCAAGGAGAAGAATAGACACCCAACCCAGATTAATCAATCCATCAGCATTAGAACACCTACAGAGCTGGCTAGAATAGAACGGCGTGGAGCAATCATAACATTTACAAAGCGTGTTAGAACAGCACAGGGAGCGCCTCATTTAAACCAAACCCTGCCAGGCGTAGCCCTTTTGCACAAACCGATGAAATTGGGAGGATTGGCGAGTGCCACACTCAGACAGATTTCTGAACTTCTGTTAACCTTCATACAAACCGACTAACAAAAAACTCAGCATTTCTGCAGACTTATCTCACTCAAAAATCTCACACAACCATCTCTCGCACAACAACCCGCACGCACTTCACAACACCGCAACAACACATAAGCAACACCAACAGCACACGAGGACTGACATCGATCCAATATTCGCACCAAAGCTCAGCACCGGTGTATACCGAGTTGAAGCTGCCAACAGAACACCATTCCTCTCACTATACTACTCCCGCTTCACCTACTAACCCATCCCACCTTCTCATTTGCAGATCCGCCAGAGCGCCTGGGGACCAACTCTGTTGGTGACGGTGCATGGTACAAATACCTTTAACATTTAACATGTAACTTCTTCATCGACCACTGTATGAAACAAGCAAAGCACACTGGTCATGTGTAGGCACACTATTGGACCTTCTTTCCGCAACTGTGAAAGCATATCAAGACACTCGAAAAACATGTGCACATGGAAGCATATCATATCTCTGGCTCCAAACCGATCAAATGACACTTCTTGCCCAAACGATCTTCGTCCACAAGTAGCGGTGCGTTGTATGTACAGCACTTCATTCTAACCGTCGCGGACTGCGCTTCATTCCGATCCGCTTCGGTCCAGCCTGCACAACACTTCTGCTTAAACCGGCGTGGGCTGCGCCTCATATTGTTCCGCTTAGAGCCCATTGTCCCTCAGTGGCTTGCACCTTTTTCTTCGGTCAGCAACGAACAACATACTCCTCAACATAAGGTTCTTTTCTTTGATCCTCTGCACTTCCTACTCGGATCACCACGCACCGACATGCTAGAAGGTGCTTTCCTCAAGGTAAAGTCCCTTAACTCAGAGATCAAGTCTCCCTCTCTGCTCACTCTGTACCGGGGTGCTCGGCATTCCAGAACTACAACGAGGCACACACCGGCCAAAGGACACCAGGGATTCCGAACAATCACCATACTGCAGGACATAACTTTCACATCATCATTTCATCTTCTGGTGACCTGGACCACGGAGCTCCCTCAGGCAACCGTCGCAGTGGCAACCGGTGAGTCCCTCAGCCATCCCACACATTGGCTTACCTCCTCGGTGCCTCTCGACCTCGGATTGGGTTTACTGCATCGTATTCTAGACTATGTGCACAACACGCTAAGCCTTCCCTGTTGCCCGCCATACTAACGATAAACTGCAGAAACATAACCCCAGAAACCCTACCAAACCCATCCCTCTGATTATCATTTTCTGAAATCTCACAAACCTTCCTACTTATTTCACAAACCGTACAAAATCTACCCTTCCGAGACCTCACTCAAGGGTTATAATTCCATGTATCACCTCTTTCCCTTCCGACTCTGTAGGATGTTTGGAAACTCTATTACCCGGTTTTTCCAATACTCCAACCCTTTCCTTTTATGACATGTACACTGGTTTAGGGACCTAATAGAAATGTGTACCTTACATGTCCCAACACAAGGGTCAGGCAAAGTCAGGCATTTAACTTGAACCACACACACACCTGACAGCCCTTCCTTTTCCCCACGGGGATAAAAGGTGGAGAAAGAGAGCGCAGTACGGGCAATGCGAGCACGACAAGATGGTTACTACGCGGCAGTTCAAGAGAAGGAGAAAGGCGGCAGGAATCGAGAGGGTGGTGAGGAGAGAAGTGACCTCGCCCTTTTTGTCCCAGACCCTCAGGACCTTCGTGGAAGAAAGACTAAGACCGCGAACAATAGCAACAGTGTCTTGCAGCAGATGTCAACGGTACACAGGGCAAGCTTACGCTGATAAGCAGGAGCGAGGGAAGCTCCTGCGCCCGTGGTACCGGCCTTGACTCCAGAGAAGCTAAAAGCTAAGTGGTTCATCACAGCTGATGAGTCGAGGGGAGAACTGAAAAGAACCAGGCAGCATTGAGTGAGAATTGCAAAGTGGCAGATTTTAACCAACTTTAAAGAGTTATGAATGAACTGTAAATGTGTTAAGGGGAGACCAACTACAGAGGGAAACAGGCACCATGTGGGTGCAAACCCAAGACACTCTGGTCGATCCCCATCTGTAACGCTCACCTGATTCCCGTAGAGGTGCCGGTCTTGTCTGGGCGTATACCGTATCTTCAAAGGTGATGTGTAACACACGGCTGGCTCTTTGGGCTGGACCTCTGTGCACTGTATGTCTGACTCGAAGGGTAAGATGTCTTAGGTAAGTGAACGCCGTGCTCTCCATCTGCCTCGGGGCAGGGTGCTGTAACCAGTTTCTTCACTGGATAAGGGGAGCAGGCCTCTTGACTTCAGAGGATTGCTGTCCGTCGTTTACTGCACGAACGGTAAGTTTCGAGTAATTCTAATGTCTTTAAAGTCTTTAGTAATGATGTTTCTTGTTTTGCAGGGTTCCGGCGATGGCGGATGACGGGCTGAAGTGAGTTGAAGATGGAGCCTGTGTGATGAATAGAAGCGCCTGGAAGCACGTAAGTAAGCGCTTGTTGCCTGATTCACGATGTGCTATAACTGTCTTTTTATTTTGCAGGTACAAGTTCGGAGCGGCTGCAGGGTGCCAGAATACCCACTGGGTTAGATGTGGAAAGGAGTAATGGCACGTGAGTATTAAAGTTCCCCAATGTCTTTAAACGCACCTTGTTTTGTCTTTCAGATGCGGGATGCAGCGCCGAAGGCCTCCGGAGCGTGCGAAGAGTTGGTAAGCTTTTGTCTTTCAGATGCCGGAATGCAGTGTGAAGACCTCCGGAGCGCACGAAGAGTAGGTAAGCCTTTGTCTTTCAGATGCCGGAATGCAGCGCGAGGCGTTGGTGACAGCCGATGGACCAGGTAAGTGAAGAGCTGTCACTGAAGACCGTAATGCTAACCTGTTCTTTCTTGTCTTTATAGGTGTTGCTGAAGACTGGATTCAGGATGGTAAGCCTTTTTCCTTAGGCCCAGGATCAGATGCAGAAGACACGATGAGCGTTCTGCTGCCTAGGATGCAGAATAACGCAAAGCAAGATTCATCCATCGGGTGTGGTTTAAATAGCCTCCTGTAGTGCTTAGGTGTCTCCTTCCACAGCCACGCCTAGGTAAGAAAAGAGTTCCTGCTTTCCAGAAGAGTTCCAGTGTTCTGAATCTAGGGAGTGGCTCCTGCCCCACCCAACAGGAAAAGTAGTTCCAAACAGAAGAGGATCCGAGGCTCAACTGGCAGGCAAGTAAGCAGCATGGTCTGCTGCAGGTAAGTCCACCCAAGCATTATGAGCCTGGCGCTTCCAGCGCTGGGACTGGGCATATTTATGAGCCTGGTGCCACTGGCGCCAGGACTGGGTCCAAAAGGTCCCAATTGGGACTGGTTGGCACTCGGAACCTGGGTTATGGATCTGCTTCCAAGGGAGTTGGGAAAACCCTGACCTTTTGGAAGCAGAGATCATGACACCATCTGAGCGAAATTACAATTAGCAGAAGGCTGTAGGAGGGCCAGCAAAATCGGTCAAAGTGGTCATAGAGAGGGTCAAACAAAATCCCAGTACAATCGAAAGACTTTGATCTACAAGCAGTCTGAAAGAAAGGGAGGCGAGTCCCAGAAACATTGAACTGTCTGAAAAGAGAACGTTCAAAGTAAAGAGGGGTCAGCGCCCAGAAGAGAGGGACCTAGGGGTGAGCCACTATCACCCTGATCGAGAGCCCCATTAAACCCAGTGAAGGGAGGCTAATAACCGATAGGGGTCAGAGCCGGCAGAGGGGAATCAAGGGGGAAAAGTTGTCACCCCATGACTGAGAAAAGTGAAAGCAAAAGTTAAGAGATGGCAAGAGTGAACACGAAGGAGGGATGCCAGAGAAGAAGGGTCTGAGCCTGACAGAGGGATATCTAGAGATGAAGCTATCATCCGAGTACTGACAGTCAAGAGAGGTCTGAGCCCGGCTGAGGGAGATCTAGGGGTGAAGCTATCATCCAAACTTCATGTAAGAAAATAACTGACATATAAATTGAGGAATACAATAAGTGAAGGGTCAGCACCCAGATGAGGGGGACCCAGGGGTGAAACCATCACCCTACGTAAACTGTGGATTACAATTAAAAAGGGTCAGCACCCAGAAGAGGGGGACCCAGGGGCGTATCATTATCACCCTAAAGGAACTTTCATTTGGTTAAAGGGACTTTTGTTTTGTTACGTTTGATGACATCAGGCCCCTAAGGCAAGAGTCTTTCAGAGGAAACAAGACTTGGCCATCGACGGTCCTGAGAACGGGAACTGCCGTCTCATGCTGGAGAAGCCTGATCTTACCCTGTGCACAAAACGTGGGGAAGGGTGACCCAGGCCACCGCATCCTGACATATTATTTGAGAACACTTCTTTCTTTTCTTGAAAACCATCCCAAACCTTTTTTGTACTAGTTGTAAGGTTTGACAATAGGTTTATTAGTATAGGCCCATTTTATTTGACATAACACCACTAGGACTGCCTTATCTTTCATTTGATGGTCGACGCTTGCTCCCATCTCAGATTTAGGTTTAGATTAGGCATTTTGCCAACCTGCATACAGCATTCATTGTTCAATAAATACCACTGAACTGTAATCACTTGTGTCTGTCTTACTTGTTGCCACCATGAGTTCCTCACCCCATCAATCTCACAAATTGGTTTCTGGTTGTGGCCGAATATGAATTTTGGGAATTTTTGGGAAAATTGAGACTAAAATCTTTTTTCAATAACAATGAACACATTGAGCATGAGAATGATACAGGCCTCAGGGTTAAATCAATGTTTTGTCCCACTGAGAGTAAGATGCCTAAAGAGCTGCTCACATTTGAGAATTGCCTACTTTGAGAAACAACAAAAACAGGAAACAAAATACTCAACTGTAACGCTCACCTGACTCCCACGGAGGCGCTGGCCTGGTTCGCGCTGCTGTGACCTCTTCTAAGGTGATGCGCAGGGTTCGGAAGACGGCCTGGACCGGGCCCCCATATCTGGCTTGTCTGACTCGCAGAAGTATCCTTCTGTAGGTGAAAATAGGGGATTAATTGTCTGCGGGGTAATGCAATCGGCCTCCCACTTTCCCCTCTCACCCTCCTCGAAACCCTTCTGTGATTCCTCGTAGCGTCTCACCTTAGGGTCTGGAAGGACAAGCTCTCCATTCTGCTTCTGATGAAGGGGCGCGTTGGTATCCAGTTACTTCACTGGATTTTCGGATTGGTGAGAACCGAACTTGCTTGGCTTGCATGTAAGTTTTTTTGATAAGAGGTTCCCCTTGTGTCCATGCATTAATGTACTAATGCTAGTGTCTTTTTCCCCATAGGGGCCGGGGTACGGAATGCCGGGGAACAGGCACGACTTGAGATGAGAGGTGAAATCCTTGTAGAAATCAGGTAAGTCTTTAATGAGCGTTTTTTGGTAATGTCTTTTCATTCGCTCATTAACGCTGATATCTCTTTTTCCCCTTAGGGGCCGGGGTCCGGAAATGCCAGGATGTGGCGCGGACCCGAAATGAAGAGGGAATGAATCAACAGGTAAGTCTTAACATGGAGATTTAGCTTTCCTTATTCCCTTCTCTCTCTCACCTTTTGTTCTGGTCTTTTTCTCCCTAGGCGCTGGGGCGTGACTGCGAATCCGGATGATCGCTGCTGAACATGGAGGCGCCCTGTAAAGGTGAGTGGACTGCGGCGCTGTAGCGATCGACGCGATGAGCTTTTAAATAAAAGTCTTCCTTTTCAGGATTGTTGGCGAGATGTCTCCGGGATGCGGATTTAGCAGGTAAGGACTTTTCCTTCTTCTGTTCTCTTCTTCTCTTCCTTTGCAGGTGATCCAGGATGCTGGCAGGTGTGGCAGAAGTCAGGATGCAGGAGCAGACACAGTGAGCGTCCAGCTGCTAGATGCAGAACAACGCGAAGCACGTGTGGCTGTTCGGATGGGGTTTAAATAGCCTTGGAAGAAGTTCCAGGTATGTATCCTTCCTCCAATCAGGTATGTATCCTTCCCCGACCACGCCCGGATGGTAAATTAGTCCCACAGGTAAAGTAGTTCCTTTCACGCCTCAAGGAGGCCGGGATCCTGCAGCATGGTCTGCATCAGGTAAGTGCACCCAAGCACTCCCATAATGAGCCTGGCGCCTATGGCGCCAGGACTGATGTCTTTTATGAGCTTGGCGCCATAGGCGCCAAGACACTGTCCAAAGGGCCCCTATATGGGGTTGCTGGGTCCTTCCTTGGGGACTGGATGTCCGCTTTCGGGGACGCAGAGCTTGAACCGGCTCCCCGGGAGCGGGCATCATGACAGCACTCCCCCCCCAAACCCCCTCCCAAGGTTGTTCCCTCCGGGGGTTTTGGTTTGTCTGGGAAGAGTCGGTGGAATTTCCTGACTAATCGAGGTGCATGCACATGGTCGCTGGGTTCCCACGACCTCTCTTGAGGTCCATACCCCTTCCAATCAATTAGGTAGAACATTTTGACCTAAACATTTTTGAGTCTAAAATGTTCTTCACTTCGAATTCGGGCTCCCCACCTATTAGGATAGGTTCTGGAGGTTTGAGTAGTCAGGTTCCGGGTACCACTGGTTTCAGAATTGACACATGAAAAACAGGGTGAATTTGCATACTAGCTGGTAAATCAAGTTTAACAGCCACTGGGTTAATTATTGCCGTAATAGAATAAGGTCCCAGATATTTTGGGTTAAAGGTTCGAGGCCCTTTGAGTGGTAAATGTCTAGTAGCTAACCACACTTGCTCTCCAATCTGATACGGAGGTGCTTCACTCCGATGTAGATCAGCATTCTCCTTGTATTTTCTCTTGGCTTGTTGTAAATGCGTAGTTGCCTCTTTGAAGGCTTGGGTAATTGTAGAATGCAGATGAGTCAAGGTTTGAGGTTCGAGGGTGATGCCCAAACAAAGTATAAAAAGGACTGTGGCCAGTTCCAGAGTGTACCGAATTATTATATGCGTATTCGGCTATCCAAAGAATGTCTTTCCAGTTGCTTTCAGATTGCTGTAACATACAACGTAAGTACTGCTCAAGGGTCTGATTTGTCCTCTCGGTCTGACCATCGGTCTGAGGGTGGTGACTGGTCGATAATCTTACGTCGATCTGCGCCATTTGACAACATTTGCGCCAGAAGTGGGAAATGAATTGGCTTCCACGGTCAGAGATTAGTATAGATGGGAATCCATGTAGCCGAACAATATTTTCGAGGAATTCTTTGGCTAGGACAGAAGCTGAAGGTAAACCTTTCAAAGGAGTAAAGTGGGCCATTTTGGAAAACAAATCCACAATTACCAGAATAGTATTGTACCCCGAACAAGGAGGCAGGTCCGTAATAAAATCCATTGATAGGGTGTGCCAGGGTGCTGGCGGTATGTCTAGAGGTTGAAGGAGACCGGCAGGTCTTTTCTTTTGACTTTTATTTTGGGCGCAAACACCACAGGACATCACAAAAGATTTAACATCTTTTCGCCAAGAGGGCCACCAAAATTGTCGTTTCACCTTTTCCTCTGTCTTGGCAATACCAGGGTGTCCCTCTATTAATGTATCATGATAACCGGAAATAACTAGTTTGTGTAATTCCTTATGTGGCAGGAATAAGCGTCCTTGGAAATAAGGTAAACCATTATCTATGGTAAAGTCTGATCCCTTTTGTATCCAATCCTGTAAGGTTGTAGGGTCCAGGAGTTGTTTCACTCTGGCTTGAATGTCTTCAAGCGTCTGTAATGAAGTCATGCCTAGAATCCTCTGTTCGGGAATTATTGGTACTGGTTCTGAGTTTGTATCAGATTCTCCCATTCCAATTCGGGATAAGGGATCTGCTTTGCCATTCTTGCAGCCAGGTCGATAGGTAATCACGAAATCAAATTCAGCGAAAAACAAAGCCCATCGGAGCTGCCGTGATGACTGAGCCTTGGCGGTTTTCAAATACTGTAAATTCCAGTGATCAGTGATCACTGTGATGGTATGTCGAGCGCCAAGCAGATAATGCCGCAAGGCTTTAAAAGAGGACTTAATGGCTAACAGTTATTTGTCCGTGATTGCATAATTAACCTCGGGTGCCGAGAATTTTCTGGACCAAAATGCTACGAGATGCAGTTGGTTGGTTTCGGGATCTCTTTGGGACAGGACAGCTCCCATGGCTAGGCTGGATGCGTCAGTCTCGACGACATAAGGGAGATCTGGAAGCGGGTGTTTCAATATTGGTGCGGAGGTAAACTTAGCTTTTAAATCCTGAAAGGCCTGCTCGGCTTCTTCAGACCATTCAAAACGTTTATTTTTCCTCAAGAGTGCAGTAATGGGTTGTACCACGCGTGTAAATTCCGGGATAAACCTGCGATAGAAATTGGCAAAGTCGAGCATGCTTTGAACCCCTTTTACAGAGCTAGGTGATGGCCATTTGAGGATGGCATCCACTTTTTTTGTGTTCATTCGGACTCCTTTGGGTGTCAGGATGAAACCTAGAAACTCGACTTCTGTGGTATGGAAAACACATTTCTCCAATTTAGCAAATAGTTTGTGTTGGCGCAGTTTTTCAAGTACTGCCCTGACGTGTTTTCTGTGATCAGATTCCAAAGAGGAGTACACCAGAATGTCATCGATATATACGACAACACAAACATCGATGAGTTCCCGATGGACATCATTCATGAAGTATTGGAAGGCAGCCGGCGCGTTACACAATCCGAAAGGCCTCACCTGGTACTCGAATAATCCGTATTTAGTACGGAAGGCAGTTTTCCATTCGTCGCCTTCTTTAACTCGTACCAGATGATAAGCCCCCCGGAGATCTAACTTGGTGTATATGCAAGCGTCCTTCACCTGGTCAAGGAGTTCAGGGATCAGAGGCAGAGGATAACGTTTTTTAACCGTTATCTGGTTCAATGCGCGGTAATCGATACAAGTTCTAAGGTCGCCTTCTTTTTTGGGCACGAAGAACAAAGCCGAGGATGCCGGGGACTTTGACGGGCGAATAAAACCACTAGCTAGGTATTGATCCAAATATTGTCTCAAATGCAGATTCTCAGATTCGGTAAGGGCATAAATCCTGCTACAAGGGGGTTGTGCACCAGATCGATTTGGCAATCGTACGATCTGTGAGGAGGTAACGTGTTGGCCTGTTCCTTTTGGAAGACGTCCTGAAAGTCTTGGTATTCCGGAGATAGTTGCATGGAGACAGAGATTACAGATGCTAGATTAATCTTCAGGTTTTCTGGGTAGCAGGTTTGTGTACAATCCGGGAAGGTTATTCTCTTAGCTCGCCAATCAATTCGAGGATTATGTGTCTCTAACCAAGGGATTCCAAGAATAACCTGAAACTGTGGAGCCTTGATTACATCAAACACAACACCCTCCCGATGGCCGTCGGGACCAATAAGAGTCACCTCAGTAGTGGAATGTGTTACCGGTCCAGAGGCAATTTCAGTTCCATCGACTGTGGTGATGACATCTTTGCTGGTTTTAGGACGGAGAGGGAGGTTAATCCTAGAGACCAATTCACGATCCACATAGTTTCCAATAGCCCCACTATCGATGTATGCCTTTATTGCATGCAACCGCTTAGGCTGTTCTGGATCTACGAGAACCATTGGCACAATGAAATGCGAGGTCTGAGAGTTAGTTTTCAAGCTCGGCAAGCGGACCCCTACACTTGTCGGGTGGAGTCGTTTCCCGAAACAGAGTTTTTATCAGCGGCTGCTAGCGCCTTTCGGGGCGGTTTTGCCGGGCAATCTCGTAGAAAGTGTCCAGAATTCCCACAATAAAGACATAATTTTAACTGCCGCCTCCTTTCACGTTCCTTTTGAGTTAAGGGTCCTTTAACCCCTCCAATTTGCATAGGCTCAGAGACATCAACTCCCTTGGGATTAGCATGGGTGTTGACCAACACCCGGGTCTCAAACCTGGGCCGATCTGCTTTTCTGTTTTGAAGTCTGTGATCCAATTGGACCACTAAGTCTATATACTCTGTGCATTCTTGGGGCGGATTTACAACTTGGGCCAAGACATCTTTAAGTTCTCCGCGTAGGCCTCGATAAAACAACGTGACTCTTTTATTCTCTGGCCATCCCGTTTCCACAATTAGTCTATTAAAGGTTGCAATATAGGATAGGAGGTCCTGATTGCCCTGTTGCAGGGATAGAAGTTCGTCATCCAGAGCCTGCCCCTGAGAGTGTCGAGCAAATAACCTTTCCATGCTTGCTTGAAACCTTTGAAAATCACAGAGAATCGGTTCATCTTGAGTAACCAGTGGAACTGACCAATCGGCAGCACAGCCGCTGAGATATGACAATACAAAGGCTACCTTGGTCTGATCATTAGGGAAGGCCCCAGGTCTGCATAGAAAGTGCAAACAACACTGATTCATGAATACGGCGAATCGTTTGGGGTCCCCAGCAAAGCGTTCGGGTGGGGCCAGCGGCATGTTTCCAGGTAGATTAATCTGCACAGGGTTACTGGAAACCACAGGAGCGGGGTTCCCTTCGGAACCGGGTAGAGGAGTTTGCCCAGCTTGACCTTGCAAAAGCTGTCTGGCCAGGTCATCAGTTCTTTCCTTTGATATTATTAATTCCCTCCTGAGGGCAATAGTCTCTTGACGAGCGGCATGTACTTCGGCCCGTAATTCCCCCAGTAATCGGGCCAACTGATCAGTCTCAGAACTTTCCATAGCGCCTGGGTGGGAATTTGTAGGAAGGCTTCGCGTTCTATAACGCTCACCTGACTCCCACGGAGGCGCTGGCCTGGTTCGCGCTGCTGTGACCTCTTCCAAGGTGATGCGCAGGGTTCGGAAGACGGACTGGACCGGGCCCCCAAATCTGGCTTGTCTGACTCGCAGAAGTATCCTTCTGTAGGCAAAAATAGGGGATTAACTGTCTGCGGGGTAATGCAATCGGCCTCCCACTTTCCCCTCTCACCCTCCTCGAAACCCTTCTGTGATTCCTCGTAGAGTCTCACCTTAGGGTCTGGAAGGACGAGCTCTCCATCCTGCTTCTGATGCAGGGGCGCGTTGGTATCCAGTTACTTCACTGGATTTTCGGATTGGTGAGAACCAAACTTGCTTGGCTTGCATGTAAGTTTTTTTGATAAGAGGTTCCCCTTGTGTCCATGCATTAATGTACTAATGCTAGTGTCTTTTTCCCCATAGGGGCCGGGGTACGGAATGCCGGGGAACAGGCACCGACCCGAGATGAGAGGTGAAATCCTTGTAGAAATCAGGTAAGTCTTTAATGAGCGTTTTTTGGTAATGTCTTTTCATTCGCTCATTAACGCTGATGTCTCTTTTTCCCCTTAGGGTCTGGGGTCCGGAAATGCCAGGATGTGGCGCGGACCCGAAATGAAGAGGGAATGAATCAACAGGTAAGTCTTAACATGGAGATACAGCTTTCCTTATTCCCTTCTCTCTCTCACCTTTTGTTCTGGTCTTTTTCTCCCTAGGCGCTGGGGCGTGACTGCGAATCCGGATGATCGCTGCTGAACATGGAGGCGCCCTGTAAAGGTGAGTGGAATGCGGCGCTGCAGCGATCGACGTGATGAGCTTTTAAATAAAAGTCTTCCTTTTCAGGATTGTCGGCGAGATGTCTCCGGGATGCGGATTTAGCAGGTAAGGACTTTTCCTTCTTCTGTTCTCTTCTTCTCTTCCTTTGCAGGTGATCCAGGATGCTGGCAGGCGTGGCAGAAGTCAGGATGCAGGAGCAGACACGGTGAGCGTCCAGCTGCTAGATGCAGAACAACGCGAAGCACGTGTGGCTGTTCGGGTGGGGTTTAAATAGCCTTGGAAGAAGTTCCAGGTATGTATCCTTCCTCCAATCAGGTATGTATCCTTCCCCGACCACGCCCGGATGGTAAATTAGTCCCACAGATAAAGTAGTTCCTTTCAGGCCTCAAGGAGGCCGGGATCCTGCAGCATGGTCTGCATCAGGTAAGTGCACCCAAGCACTCCCATAATGAGCCTGGCGCCTGTGGCGCCAGGACTGATGTCTTTTATGAGCCTGGCGCCATAGGCGCCAGGACACTGTCCAAAGGGCCCCTATATGGGGTTGCTGGGTCCTTCCTTGGGGACTGGATGTCCGCTTTCGGGGACGCAGGGCTTGAACCGGCTCCCCGGGAGCGGGCATCATGACATCAACATAATCTTTCAAACCAAGAAATAACAGCCCTCAAAGCATTTAATGCAAATAGTGAGCTGGTTATAAAACCAGCTGATAAGGGGGTTGATCGTGGTCTTCAGCCAGGCCCAGTACCATAGCATGGTGCTGGTCTTGTTGGAAAAAGTTGAGAACTACACTAAATTGGATCATGACCCTGCCCCCAATATCAAGCAAGAAATTTGGAGACCACGACAGTCAGGTTTCAGCGGGACTGGATGACTCAAAAAGAGTTTGAATCTCTTAATCATTCTCACGAAAGCACTCCCACCTTCTACGTGGTCCTCATGATCCACAAGGTTCTATAACAACCACTGGGAAGACCTATAGTGTCACGTTACGTCTCCATATTGGAGCCAGCTTGCATATGTATTGACAACTTTCTTAAGCCCATTAGTCTTAAGGGACTCGAAGGCCACCATCCAATGTTTTGAGGCATACCATTCGACCTAAGCCATGAAAGGCTTGTAAAAATGGACATCAAAGCTCTTTATACGAGCATACCGCAACAGCATGCCATTGAATGTGTTAGAAGCTCTTTGACTAGACATGATCAAAACCAACACGTACCAGCTGAATTCATTTTAGACCGGATGTCTATAGCTCTTACAAAAAATGACTTCACCTTTGACAGTTTTAACATCAAAACATGCAGTACAGCCTTGGGTGTAGCCTTCACCCCCATCGTAGCCATAATTTATATGGCTTGGTTCGGAGAACAGTACATATATACTGACACTAACCCTTTCTGCATCAACATCAGGATATGGAGAAGTTATATTGACGATGTGATATTTATTTGGAGCCGCTCAGTTCAGGGTCTAGTTGATTTGCACACTTGGGTCAACCAACAGAACGTTAACATACAGTTCACAATGGCCCGTGACCCTGAGAAAATACATTTTCTGGATTTAACCCTATACACAAGAATGGTATCATTGAATGTAGCCTATGTAAGAAATCTACAGCCCGCAAAACTTTGTTGCACTACAGCAGTTTTCATCCTATTACACTGAAAGAAAATCTACCCTTTGACCAGAACCTTTGCCTTAGACGGAATTGCACTAATTTGGATGACTTCTATTTTCATGCAAGTCAGTTGGATGACCGATTACAAGCAAGAGGATAACCTAAGAAATGAGCCTCGAAATCATGCAAGAGAGACAGATTTACCCTGGGAGACACTACCGGAACCACAAACTCATGACAATATGGATGACAGATTGACGTGTGTCATCACGTATTGTACCAATACTGCACAATTGTGCAGTATGATTAAAACATGTTGGCCACTTGTACGTTTGGAGAGAGTGGGTAGGACACTAGAATAAGTTGATCACTTTACTGATCAGTTGAATTAGGCGTGGGACCCTGCTGCCACTGAAGGGGTTCTAAGAAGACGGTTCCCTTCCATCTCAAATTGGGTTATACAGAAACAAGGTAAAACCCTAGTCACATAGGCGCTGGGTCAGCAATATGCTTCAAAATGCTTTGGTATGTTTTAAATGATCTCAGGCCAGTCGGATGAGATTGATCACAGTGATCATGTGTCGACTCTCCTGGAAACGATGGACGGTCACAGTGATCTTTCAAAAGATGAAAAGTCCAGCGTTTACATCAGGCACTATAAGGCTTCAAAGGGCTGCGCTGCACCAGAGATTCACCTGAATCTCACAATAATCGATCACACCGATGAGCCTTAATCGAACCACACGCCCTGAAAAAGACCCAGGAGGGTCGAAACATGTGTTGGCTGAAATTGTAATTAAAACAACCACCATGATCAATCTGATCCGACAAGACTGAGATCATTTAAAACATACCAAAGCATTCTTAAACATATTGCTTACCTAGCACCTATGTGACCAGGGTTTTACAGTACTTGTACGTTTGGCTTTCTCCAATGAACATTTAATATCTTAAAATTTCAAAGAGTGCCTAACACACTCACAACTCCAAAGGCAGGCAACTAAAAGGACGCTATGGAATATACGTTCCTTAGTGAGCCACTATCCGTGCGTCTCCTGCACAGCCTGCAGATTCACCAAGAAATGCAAAGCCTTTGTGGTCAAGGGCAAGAACTAACTGGGAGATAATGCATTTCTCCAATTGCAAAACAGCTAATGCAATTTATTGTGTAGAATGCCATATGGAAAACAATACATTGGCCAGACCACAAGACCCGTGCACAAACCGATTATTGAACACAAATCACAAAGAAGGTGTAAAATGTTTACAGCGCCCATGGTAACACACTTTGTCGAACATCGACACTCACCTGACAATATCATCTGCTGGGTAGTCGATGTAGTGGCATCTGGCGCAAACATAATTAGTACTCTGTCCCACAAAGAATTGTGGAGGATTTACAGGACCCAGGCCCACACAATGGTCTTAATGAAGAACTTCCCTTTAATCAATACTATCAGTAATAAAACTCCGATAAAAGTGTGCCATATTTTTGGTTAAAGATGTTTATTTAAATGAAGATGTCACTGCCTAAACCAAAGCTAATATCTATTGGTGTCAGAATGTCGAATGTCCAAAAAAATACTGTCCTGTATCCAAAGTTCTATTCTGACCCTTACACTAAAACTAAACTCTAAGGTGAAACAGGAAATGTTGTCAACCTATGGGATGTTTTGAAAATGTTCACTAAGTAAGAATAAATATTGTCATTTTTGATGGTTTCCGATATTGACAAAGAGGATTTTCTAAAATGACCACAATATGGCCAAAAAAAAAATCGAGGCATGCTACATTTTATAAATTCTCTAGGGTGCGATAAAAAAAAAAACAAATGTGCAGGCCAGGTATTTGCTCCACTGCCCGTCTCGTCATATTTGAGAACAATTTCTCAGACTGCGCACACATACACTGAAAACAAAAGAGATTCTCTGGCAAAGACATGACAAATCAATTACAGATAATCTCTGCCGTTTTTGTCACACATCCATCGAATCTCTAAAACATCTATTAATTGAATGTGTACAAACTTGCAACCAACGCTCTCTACATCTAGGTAACTTTGCCCGGCAGGATGGCGACATGGCTGCTTGGTGGGCCACGATCACCGGCAATAACATCAAACTAGTCTGTGCGACAGTAAATTATTTAGACATGCTTTTGAAAACTGATCCCTAGGATCTATACAACTTAATCTCATGTGGAGTGGGTTGATTTAAACTGATTTAAACCATGTTGGTACTGTAATTGATGGATCTATTTGGTGGTGCAGTGAAATGTAATATTTGATTCTTTGACTTTGAAAGCTAAATGATCGATGTTGGTTGTGTATTAAGGAAGTTGAAACAACAGTTTGAACCCTGTGTTTTAAACTGTAGTACGGTTCAATTAAAATAAAAAAATAAAAAAATAAAAATGGTTTCAACCCAATTGTTCTTTGATGATAAGAAGTCTCTGCTCCAGAGGGTCGCTTTCTTCCCCTGGACTCTTCTTTGCCCTTTGACGTTTTACAAGTCTCTAGGCCTCATATAACCCACAACAACATAAATGCACACATTTGTTGGATTCTACAATATGTCTCTTCTTGAATATATCTCTTCTTGTTTTCACACTCGTATGACTGCCTGGTATACTCCTCTGTCAGGACATCTGATTTTCACACACTTGTGACTGCCGGTATACTCTCCTGCCAGGGCTTCTGATTCTCACACGCTTGTGACTTTGTGGTATACTCTCCTGCCAGGGCTTCTGATTCTCACACATCTGTGACTGCCTAGTATACTCTCCTGCCAAGGCTTCTGATTCTCACAAATTTGTGACTGCCTGGTATACTCTCCTGCCAGGGCTTCTGATTCTCACACACCTGTGAATGCCTGGTATAGTTTCCTGCCAGGACTTCTTGTATTTCCACACTTGTAGTTACACAGGTTCTGTGCCCTTTTCCCAAAGTTGCATATACACTTAGTCTTTCGCTATGTCCTTCTGATGTATTATCTATTTCAAATTACTTTCACATTTCCGCTCTTGCAGTTTCTCTTCTCCATGACGGCTCGGCTCTGGCTGCCGGAAGGCAAAGGGCTGCTTGCGATCACCTCTGAACACCCAGGAGTCCCTTGCTGGCTCAGGGCGTTTGTGTGACATACCTTCGCTTCACAGCAGCTTTTGCTCTCTTCGTTGGTGAGCCTCCTGGCTTCGCCACTCCGGTACTCACCTTTCGGTTTCAGCCTCATGGACAGTCTTCACTCTCCCACCAGCTGCAATCTATGACGATTCTTTGCTTCAGTTGCCTTTTAAAGTTCCTGGGCGCTGGTGTAAAGGCATAACCACTAGAGCGCTTACTGGAGGTGTTGCTTCCTGCTCTTTGCACTGCTCGATCCCTCTTCCTCGTCCCATTACCTCTGTCCTTCTATGAAAGGAAGTCAATTTTTTAAACGGATTTGGAATACTAGAATAAATATTCTTAACAGTCAAATGATGAATGAGCTCTGGATGAATGATATGTGAAATTGGATAGAGGGATTTCCATGTCTTCATGGGAGAAGGGCTGGGGATACATAACAATAGGCCATGAGGGAAATGGATAGGGGAAAGTTATTTTTAAGAGAAAATGGGGGATACCTTGTCTCGTCCAATGAAAATATGACATCTCTGTGGAGGTTATTTCCTCCCATGTGATCCTACCTCATATAGCTGCAACCAGGGTCAGGATCAGGTAGCGGCTGCTGTCCCCTGGCCACATGGGAGGAAGTCACCGCCGGGAGATCAGTGATGACTCTACTTTGCTAATACTTTGACACATTACAATATCAGGGAATTAGCATATCTTATTTCATTTCACATACACTTCTATTAATTGTAAGTGAACGCTAAGTGTCCTACAGTATGGTATCTGAACAAACACGAAAATTAGCTAAGTAGTCCTTGGTAATAGTGCTCAATCGGTCTAGTTGATCTTCTGCTTTCAGACGTCCTCTTCCTATCACATGATCTGACCGAAGAGTCCCGAACAGACCGGCGTTAGAACAAGCAACGCGGTAGCTCGCACGACTCCGGCGAACACTACGCTCCGAGGAATCAAACTACTGGTAACATGGTTTCTGTTGCCGTTCTGCCCTAGTTGCATGTGTGCAATGTCACGCATATATTTAGTATAATTTCACTAGCTCTAATCGCTTAGCTCGCTACTTTCCTTGCACACATATTGAAAAATAAACATTATGCTTTGCTCACAGAGCCATATCAACAATTAGTAGGCAATTTGTTTACCATCTACTATCTACTTAGATGCACCTACGCAGCACCCTTCACAGACTAAACTACAAAAGCACGCACACTAGGGTGCAGGCAAATACATCTTTGGTAGTTACCATACAGCTAAAAGGTGAGCCATATACTCAGACATCACAATATGTTGTTGCTGGTGCGCTCATGCTTTAATGGTGATTGACCTCCTACTGTGACAGACAAGTATAAAGACTATCAGCCCGTTGAACTGTTGGTGAAGTGCCATGACTATAGTTGTTATGCATCAGCATTAGCATATGATCAGGGATACAAGCAATGTGTATACTTCACTAATTACATCATGGTATCTTTTCCATACAGGGACAGTTAATATTTTTGTCGTCCTGATGAAGGCAAGGAAATAGAGATATCACCGAAACGTCCTAAACTGCAGCATGCATGATACCCTCCAGTTGGGGAGTGGAGGTCATACTGCTGCTACACATAGACAATTACATTAATTGGAGGCGTTGATCCCAAGCATAGACCCAAAGTCAGCACTGAGGCTTTCCTTTAGAATTATACCTGCGTTTTATCTTATTGGAGCATTTAGTTGCAACATTAGCCTACATTTTATGGCAAAGGAGACTGAAGGCTTAGCAATGGGAATATATTACATTTGTTTCACATTTTCCGTTCTGGGAATTGTTATGAATTCCCGCCAAAACATTTGCCGGCCTTGATTGTAGTTCTTGACAGACAATGAATTAATTATCAGTGCTATTGGATTGCACCATCAACCCATGTGCGCATTTTAATGATGATGCTGTGGTTGTTTTAAGGTTTAGAGTTAGAATATTTGTAAATTCAAGTCAACCTGGTCCTCTGGGTTTTCTGTTACTTTTTCTTCTATTCCTTTTTCACAATTCACTTAATTTTTAGCACAATATTTTGGATGCAAATACGTTTGTGATCATTATTGTTGCATTTAAAATGGAAAATAAATATTTACAAATGACTACAAATTGATAGGAATTCAGAGATTGCTTGATCCTAAAAAACATAGGGTCTCATTACACGGTAGGTGGTAACCATGGCGCTATTAGCGCCATGGTTGCCGCCGGTATTTTACTGTGTCGCCTTGGTGGATGGCGGAATTACCGCCCTACTCCAAGGTGAGCGGGGGCGGTAATTCCCCATTCACCAAGGCTCTTCCCCATTCCCATTTTTGCCCCCATAGGGCATAATTGGAATGGGGAAGGTGCTAATTACGGTACTGCAAATTGCGGTACCGTAATTAGCTCCGAGGTCCCTTTGCGGCACCCAACTTTAACAGCTGGTAAAACCAGCCGTTAAAGTCGTGTCCCGCAAAGGGAACTCGTAGTAAGGCGGTAGGGGTTTACCGGTACCGGTGCCGGTAAACCCCTACCGTGTAATGAGGCCCATAGCATTATTGCTTTGGTTTAATTTGATTTGCAAATAAGTTGTTTAGAATTCACTTTCTGCTGGTAGCACTTTCGTGTATATCGAGGGCTCGGGATGAGCTGCCCCTGTTTAAATCACATGCATAGGATTTGAGGTACCCATTACTGGTATACGTATGTTGTGCCTATCTCTGGGCCTCATTACGACCCTGGCGGTAAGGGGTTAACGCCAGCGTTAGCTGCGCCGACCCCTTACCGCCAATTACGAGGTCCCCTAGCGCCATGGTGCTTTTAACACCTGCTTTTAGCAGGTGTTAAAATCCATGGCGCTAAGGGACCATGGAGTTAATTACGCCACCGTAATTTACGGCGGCGTAATTAACGCCTTCCCCACTCCCATTATGCCCTATGGGGCAAAAATGGGAATGGGGAAGGGTAAATGGGGATTGGGGACTTACCGCCCCGCCAAGGTCGGAATGGGGCGGTAAGTCCGCCAACCACCATGGCGTAAACGTAGTTTACGCCATGGTGGTAAAGTCACGGCCCAGGCGGTAACTTACCGCCTGGGTCGTAATGAGGCCCTCTGACAGTAATGATCACTTTAAATCACATGCATGAAGGCTGAAGTGCTTCATGCAAGTCTATGCCAGGAATGGCCACTTTAAATCACATGCATGAAGGCAGAAGTGCTTCATGCAAGTGATTTAAAGTGGCCATTCCTGGCATAGATAGAAACTATAAATCACATGCATGATGCACAGCAAACTCCAGTTAGAACCCACATTTTATTAGCAATGTGTTGTAAGGGAAAACCATGGAACAGGACGACATGTTTCGCGGTGCTCTGACCGCTTGATCACGTGGTTCAACAGAGACACAAATGATGGACACTAAATATACAAACAACTCTATGGTACATACAGAATGTCTCACAATTAGATGGAACGTTCCTATTGCATTCTTAAATCGGCCATTTTGGAAAGTTCAAACAAATACAAAAATACATACACTTACCTTAGGTCTTCTTCTGGCCGGGGGAGGCAGGGACACAATGAGGCAGCAGGCAGCATCCTGAATGTAGGCGTGCACGATGATGGTGTACCCCGGAAGGACTTGAATACCTGGGGTGGGCCAATTCCGCCAGGGCCACAACACCAATGTGGTTGGTATGGCAACCCTGTGAGTGGTGTGTTGCGCTGCAATGGATGGCGCGCCACTCAGAGTTTTTTAAAAATATCTGCACTGGCTAGAGGTCACTAGCCAGTCAGTGTTGATATTACTTTTTCTTTAAAGACTGTGAGTGGCAAGCCGTCCTGTGCGGTGCAGCCTGTCACTCGCAGGGGGGGTTTCTTCCTTTAAATCAGGACTGGTGCTCATTCAGAGAGCTAGCACTGCAGAAGGATGGGGGATCTACAGAGACCAGGGGGGAGACAGGAGGGGCTGCTGCCCCACCTACCCCGCTCCTGCCCCTGCCCCTGTACACCTTACTGATGATGCCCAATGGGTTGAAAAGGGGTAATTTATATGAAGATCATTGCCAGAGGGGCACAGCGACACCGAAGAGTGACCCAGTCTCCACAACAATCTAGCAATCCTTACATTTTTTGCTGCCATGGCACGACTCAGTCAGCAACCTCTCGGGGAGTCCTCAGCAGGACACCTGCCTACTGAAAGCCACCCTAACTTAAATGTATTCATGGACATTCTCTTATTCCCAGGTACTATGTATCTACGGCCATTCATGAATCAGGGGACCTTCAGTTCTGCCCTTGGGTGCTTATAGCCAGAAAGGTTCTCTCCCCACTCTTCAGTGCCGTGAGCTGGCCTTACGGTGGTTTTAAGCACTACACAGAACACAAACATTGTCTACTTTCGATCTAGGACTAAATATGTTTACTTGGTATGGTATGGTAATGTTCATTTGTAAAGCGCCTATTCACAAGGCAAGTGTTTCAAAGCGCTCAAGGAGGGAGGAAACAAGGGGAAAAACAACAGTCATTCCGAGCCCTTGAATTTCTGAATGATACAAGTCTGCACAGGCAGAGTAAGTGCATACAATACTATTAACAGTGTAGATAACAGCAAATAGGTCTGACGACGATTCTGCATTGAGGCGCACCATACAAGGAGGGGATACAGGGAAGATAGATGGACCACTATCAAAGGCATGGTGCGTTCAGATCGTGCAAAGTGCACATGCGGTACAGGAGAGGGAGGGCTGAGGGGGGCGAACAAGTGCATGGGCGTTAGGGGGAGTCCAAGTGCACCCAGAAACTGGGGTAAATGCTGAGAGATGCCACTCTCATGGATCATTGCCTAAGTACAGTAGTGATGAGGCAAGTGCAGGTCCAGAGGCAAGTGCGAGAGGATTGGCGAGGGTGCCGGGGACCGGTGAGACTCTGAGGTACACCCGGCGGCCAGTCAGCAAGCTGTGTAGAAAAACGAGGGGGAGAGGGATAGAGCTGGAGAGAGAGGTTAGCAGAGTAGAGGGAGAGAGAAGGAAGAGGAGAAGAGGAAAGTCTCAAGGAGTTTCCGGAACTGAAGGAGATCTGGCTCAACACGGAGGGCAGCATTGAGGCTGTTCCACCGGGAGGCACCTGCTGAGGATAAGGATCTCCCTCCAAATCTCTGCTTGGAGATCCGGGCTCACTCGCAGAAGGTTGGAGGTAGATAGCGGAGGGCTTGTGAGGGACAGTGTTGCAGGTAGGTAGGTCCCAGGCCCCAGAAAGCCTTGTGGACAATACAGAGGGTCTTTAACTTGATCCTTGCAGCCACGGGGAGCCAAAGGAGGGATTGCAGCATCGCAGAGATGCGGTCCCTGGGCTTGAGGCCAAGGATAAGTCTTGCGGTTCTGTTCTGGATGAGTTGCAAACAGCAAAAGCAGAGACAGGGAGGTTGAGAAAGAGGCTGTTGCAGTAGTCCAGCCTAGAGAGAACCAGGGCTCTGTAGACGTTGAGCCTCTGGGGGAAAGTGAGAAAGGGAAGACTACTCCTGAGGAGGTGCAGCCGGTAGTTGAACTTTTTGGAAATGTCCGAAATGTGAGTGGAGAAGGAGAGAGTGGAGTCGAAGATGACCCCAAAGTTAATGGACTCCGTCCATTGCACTCATTTGCTTTTCACTACCAACATCATTCACCTCTCTGTGCATTGCACAGCTCTCGTTTAACTTTTTCAGCTGGTTTAGCATTGGACAGAGAGAGGCCAATGTTTCACTGCTGTTTTGGTCAAAGAGGGCACACACACAGTTGCAGTTTAGGTATATGTGTACTTCCTGTGTGCTTCTGGGTGCTGTACCATAGGGGTGGGTGAGTGTGGGGTATTGGTATTGCCTTGTACTATGCTTCAGGGTGCTATTTCGTAGGGCATGTGTAGCAACTTCATAGTTGGGGATGAATGGGGGGTATTTTTACTGCCCTGTCCTAATGGCTGCTATACCAAAGGGCACCTGCAGCAGCTGCACGCGTAGCGGCGAGTGTGGGATATTTGGTACTGACATGCCATGTGCCTCTGGGAGCTATACCAAAGGGCACCTGCAGCAGCTGCACGCGTAGCGGCGAGTGTGGGATATTTGGTACTGACATGCCATTTGCCTCTGGGAGCTATACCACAGGGCACCTGCAGCAGCTGCACACGTAGCGGCGAGTGTGGGGTATTTGCTACTGACATGCCATGTGCCTCTGGGAGCTATGCCACAGGGCAGCTGCAGCAGCTGCACACGTAGCGGCGAGTGTGGGATATTTGGTACTGACATGCCATGTGCCTCTGGGAGCTATGCCACAGGGCAGCTGCAGCAGCTGCACACGTAGCGGCGAGTGTGGGATATTTGGTACTGACATGCCATGTGCCTCTGGGAGCTATCCCACAGGGGACCTGCAGCAGCTGCACACGTAGCGGCGAGTGTGGGATATTTGGTAATGACATGCCATGTGCCTCTGGGAGCTATGCCACAGGGCAGCTGCAGCAGCTGCACACGTAGCGGCGAGTGTGGGATATTTGGTACTGACATGCCATGTGCCTCTGGGAGCTATGCCACAGGGCAGCTGCATCAGCTGCACACGTAGCAGCGAGTGTGGGATATTTGGTACTGACATGCCACGTGCCTTTGGGAGCTATACCACAGGGCAGCTGCACACGTAGCGGCGAGTGTGGGATATTTGGTACTGACATGCCATGTGCCTCTGGGAGCTATGCCACAGGGCAGCTGCATCAGCTGCACACGTAGCGGCGAGTGTGGGATATTTGGTACTGACATGCCATGTGCCTTTGGGAGCTATACCACAGGGCAGCTGCACACGTAGCGGCGAGTGTGGGATATTTGGTACTGACATGCCATGTGCCTCTGGGAGCTATACCACAGGGCACTCATATACAATACTTCCCCTCCTCCCTTGATCGTTATTCAATCGCATTCATCTGCTATGCAGCTCATTCTAGACGGGCACTCTCAGGCCCAGGTCTGTCTGCCCAGACCTATCTCTCCGACATCTGATCTACAAGGAAAATCCCAATCCAGATCAAGGCCTTCTCTTTTTACTCATCTAATCACTGATGGCCTCAAATGGTTTTACAAGCAATCTGCCAATGATTCTACCAATTGCTTAGACAACACATAGAAATACTACTACCGTCTGCATTTTCTGACATACGGCCCTCCAGTGCACGCACCCCATCACAAACATACCTCTTCCTGACTACATCACCCCCCCCCCCCATGTCTGTCGAAAATGTTCCCCCTTCCCCCTTTCTTATCCCCATTCTTCTGCTCTCCTTAGACTATAGTCTGGGCGTCCCTAGTGGGGACACAACAGGCCTCCTACCCAGATAAGGCAGGCGCTATGGTAACACTTCATTACATAAAATAACACACAAGCTTGCATTCGGGTACATTAGACCTCCACATCCCCAAAGCAAAACACTCGAAATACTCTAGAAAATACTGCTTTGATCGGGTTTATGTTTTGTGACGAGTCAGGGGGTACAGCACGCCGACCTGCGTCTTTTCTCTCTCTTCAAGAACAGGTGGCCAAGACTGCAGATCTGCAGAGAGAGACAAGTCATGTGACTAAAGAGGAAGAGTTCGAAAGAGTGCATACAGAGAGTAGAAGTCCTGTGAACACTGCCACGCTGGTCAAAAGAGGAACATGCTCTGATGTAAAGGCCTGAGACAGCAGAGAGGGTCAGTTGAGTGCTGCTGGACACTGAGGAAATAGTTACCAGCAGGTTAGGAAATGGGCTGGAGCCGGCAAAGTTTGTTTCAGTGGCCGGCTGGGTGTGTGAGCCTGTGAGAGGTTGACCGCTGGACTTCGGTTTTGCAGGAGGAGAAGAAGGAGCAATAGCACCATACACTCGGGGTGCAGAACCACCAGGTAGAGGAAGCCAGAGGGGCCGATTCTGAGGTGCTTGCAAACGTAGAAAGTGTTCTTCCATTAAGGAGGAACACTTCCCTTACAAACATCATATTCTGATGAAGAAAGAATGTGGTGTAGGGACCTGAAAGCCTCAGCTTTTGCATGTGCTGATTTATGGCCTGACAACGGCTCTAGCAAAAAGAGTTGAAATCCGGCACCTGTGAGGTGCCTGGACTCCACTTCACACTTTTTCCCTTTATAAATATAGCATTTCTCAGACTGCAGTACTACTTTTCTAGTTTAGTGAAACATTAAGAAAACTTTTTTAAATTAGAAAAGTGGCAGTCTTTTAAGAAATGCTTGCAATGCCACTGGAGCACATGTTTCCCCCACAACGTGTGATTCTAGCAGCTTTTGCTGCTGGAAAGCAGACATCTCCCCTCCAATACTTCCACCCGCTTCAGAGGGATGGTGCTGGAAACTGGGGGGGAGCTTTGATCATGAGTTCAGAATCGGCCCCAGGGAAGGGGATTATCAGGTGTGGAGGAGAGACTCTCATATAGGCAATAGGGAAAGGATGTGCCACCAAGTACCAGAAGTGGCCAGGTGAGATTGAGAAAGCCAAGAAACCAGTAGATTATGAAGAGGTGGGGGGCCCTCTAGAATGAGGAAAAGCACAGACACGGGGCTGGTGGGGAGCCTGTGATCTGTGTAAACTGTTATGGACCAGAACATAGAGGTAAGAGTGGGCAGAAGCCAGACCTAGTAGGAAGTCCGAGCCAGATACAAAAACATATACATATGTACTGTGAGAAGGCTGGCAAACACTGTGGCACGGGCAAATGACATGTTAATTTAACCCTTGAGTAGGAAGGGGGTTACAAGGAGGAACAAAGAGTATGGTTGCAAGTAGGAATGCCATCTTACATTTGGGTGTAGGGGCGTATCACGAGAAGGACCGATGTTCAAGAAACAGGATAGCATAATAACCCTTAATTGGAAGAAGGGTTAGCTAGAGAAAAGAAAAGTCAGACATGAAATATTGAGTACATAAGATACACACAAGAATATATAGAACTCACAAACCCGATAACAACGACCAAGACTAACGGAGTGTAAATAAACAAGGGCAATGTGGGATTTGTGGTCCTGAGAATTAGTGAACAATAGGAAATACAGGCCTAGCAAACTCTGAAATGGCTCAAGCCCCTTCCTGGCTTGCCACAGCCCCTACTAGAAGACCTGTTGTTTGTTAATCTGCACGGTTGTGCGTTTTTACGAAAGTTAGGGAACAAACTCTGAAGAATTACCTAATGCCATTTGTGTACTAAACTTAACCCGCTCTTTACAGGGTGTGGTTGTAGCTTGTAACCAAAATTGCACTAGGGAATGTAATGTATATATAGTGTATCATTTAAGGATTTGTTTGATAACTGTTTTCTCATGGCTGAAGTTACTTGTGTGTATTTGGTACGTCCGACAATAAATGTATAGTTATTTTTCATATACACTTGTCTAAGAGTAATTTGTGGTGTCGTTTACTGTGTGTGCTCATTGTGGGTTTCTGATCACTCTCACCCCTCCTGAGACTTAGGGCCTCATTACACGGTAGGCGGAGGACCAAGGTGCTATTGGTGGAAAGGGGAATTACCGCCCTATTCCAAGGTTGGCGGGGCGGTAATTCCCCCTTCCCCCATTGCCCTTCCCATTCCCATTTTTGCCCCATAGGGCATAATGGGAATGGGGAAGGTGCTAATTACGGTACATTGCGGTACCGTAATTAGCACCCTGGTCCCTTTGCGGGTTGGTTTTTAACGCCTGCTAAACAGCAGGCATTAAAGTACCAGCCCGCAAAGGGACCTCGTAGTAAGGCGGTAAGGGTTAACGGTCACCGGTACCATTACCGGTGACCGTTAACCCTTACCGCCTTCTGTGTAATGAGGCCCATGGTCTTGACCGCCTGCCAAGCTACCTAGATTGGTCTGGCTTGTCCAGAAGGTTCCCCTCTTTCACTAAACCGAGGGTTGACTCTTAAGCTTCTGCCCACCAGGTCAGAGTTTAGCAATCCATCTTAACACTATTGATCCATCACCCTTGTCCGCTCCCCAAGCGCAGGTGTCGAGTAGATATTATGTCTTCCTTTGGCCCATTAGATGATTCTTTCACCCCAACTCCTCAGAGACCTAGCCACGATTGTGGGGCCTGGAGCTAATATAGTAGGGTCCACACTAAGAAAAGCTAACAGAAGGAAGGGCACTTGTTCTGCCCCCGGCCAAATGCGCAGGAGTGACAGAGCCTAGTGACGGAAGGAGAACCAATTAAGGGGGTTTAAATAATGGGTTAAAATAGGCATTTTACAGTACACTTTCTGTGATAAATTAGGTAAAACTCCAATCAGTTTTGTATAGTAAGACTTAAAAAGTCCATTAGATGCCAAGTAATCAACAATGCGCACGAGCATTTTCAAACACATTTTCATAATGCCATTGCCCACTATATGCCAGTACTCCACAACTGTAAAATGCATTTCCATATTGATTATGACCACACATGTCTATTCTGGTACAGGTATACATGTCA
Organism: Ambystoma mexicanum; assembly: GCF_040938575.1. Taxonomy (NCBI): domain Eukaryota; kingdom Metazoa; phylum Chordata; class Amphibia; order Caudata; family Ambystomatidae; genus Ambystoma; species Ambystoma mexicanum. The sequence continues at coordinate 1,264,627,101 of NC_090933.1, read as the reverse complement.
CTATTCCCACTTAGGAAATACTCATGTTTGCTTTGTCCATAAGGCCAGTAACAATAGTATAACAAAACATGTTTGTGCTGGATCTGCCAATATATGCCAGTATCCCCATGTAAGAACATACTCCTGTTGGCTTTGCCTTAATACCAGCAACAACAACAAAAACATGCCACAGTAAGAAAACATATCCTTGCTGGCTACACAAATCCCCCACTCCCCATAAAAGAACTCTCATCATGTTGTATTTTCTCCCTAATGACAGTAAAACATGTCATGCCACAGTAAAAAAAACATGACCTTGCAGGCTCTGAATGCCCCTACCACAATGTAAGAACACTTCCGTTGCCTTTGGCCTTAACACCAGTAATAAACTTTAATGCCACAGTAAGAAAACATGTTCTTGCTGGATTGATGGTAAGATAGATCAGCGGGCTGAGCCCTCGCTGTTTCAATCTGAATGTGATGTTCAGGTTCAAATGTCGGCAAGGCCAACTCAGTGTTTGATACTTCAAAGCTCGATAAATGAGTCTAAACTTGAGTTGGGTGATACATTTTATGTAAATATGTTCTCTGTACAGCTCTTTGACAACAACGCTATATAAATAGCATATTATCATTACACAAATCCTCCCATATACGAACACTCATGTTGCACTCATCATGTTATATTCCCCCATGTAAGAATATGTATGCTGCTTTTGACCTTAACACAAGTAAAAAAAAAATGGCAACTCAAAATAAGGAAACATGCCCTCCGCCGTGTAAGCACACTCAACATGTTGGCTTTGCCCTTAATGCAAGTACAACATTCCATGCCACAGTAAGAGCCAGCCAGGCCATCCCTTCTATAGTACCTCCCCATCCCACTCCCCCACTCCAACCATACCATCACATAATAACACTCAAGTTGGCTTTCCTTTGCCCAAAAATGGCAGTAAAACATGCCATGCTCTTGTCAAAGAAATTATAAGTTACTAACCGTAGTGACTAGCGTACTCCCAGTCCATATTCCCCTTTCCTCCATATTGTATGGGCGTCCCTAGCTAGGGATGGGAACTGAGCCTTTTTTTCACCAGAAAAATATGTCTTTCCCCTTTAAATGTAGTTGCACACAGAGGTGCGGCCCGGGAGCATGTGTTCCCTTGACTCCACCCACCGGCTCCCCTTTGACGCGTCGGCTATATTCAATCTGCCTAATGACACACCTTTTTTAAGGGGGAGAATGGTGGGACGCATGGAAGAAAGGGGACTATGGACTAGGAGTATGTTAGTCACTAAGGTGAGTAACTCATAATTACTCCTACGTCCCGTCCCCTTTCCTCCATACTTCATGGGCAATTACCAGTGATTTAAGGCCAGGGAGCAGAGACGCTGCAACTCCTAAGAAAACAAGTTTTTCAGAATCGCTTGTCCGAAGGCCGCATCTGATCTAGCACTGGCGTCCAAGCGATAATGCTTGCAGAAGGCTGAGGCGGTAGCCCATGTGGCTGCCCTGCTGATTGTCTGCCAATGCACGTGCCTTGGAAGGCCACTGCTGTTGCCCTGGCTCTGACTGCATGAGCATGCATGTTTGCTGGTAGCTTCATGCGTTGCCCTTCCACCATCCCTCAGAGCCGAAAACTCACACATTGCCTTCCGCAGAGCAGTCAAGACTCTGCTCTTCACCTAACCTCCACACACTCTACCTGAATACAACGCTCTCAATACTGTCTGCATGTAATGTATAATGGATGTACCAAAATCTGTATTTACTCTGATAGCCACTCAGATGCCTCATGTAACTAAGCTCATCACATGTAACAGCGCCTCGATGCCCAAGGGCTGTTTGCACGCTATATAAATTAAAATAAATAAATAAAATAAAAGTAGGCTTTTTGCATGGCCATAAGCATCCACCTAGCTATAGACGCCTTTGAGGCCTGACACCCTGGCTTTGATCCGCCGAAAGTAATAAACAGGGCATCTGATTTGCAGAAGGTCCTAGTCCTGTCAAGGTAGAATCTCAGCGCTCTCCTGAAGTCTAGACAATGTAACAACTTCTCTGCTTCATCTTTCGGGTTTGGGAAGAATGTCGGAAGGACTATTTCTTCATTGAGGTGAAAAGACGACACCACCTTTGGGAGAAATGAGGCGTGTGTCCGGAGCACTACCTTGTCCCGATGGATAACCATGCATGGTTCTGATGCCACAAGGGCCTGAATTTCGCAGACTCTGTGGTAAAACCCACCAAGAGTGCTGTTTTAATAGTGACCAATCTGATGTCTATAGATGCCATGGGCTCCAATGTTTTGTGGGGCAGGGTGCCCAGAACCACTTGAGAAGCCAGATCGGATGTGGGCACTTGACAGGTGGGTACAGCCTGGTTAGCCCTGCCAGATGTCTTTTGACTACTGGGTTGGAAGAGGAGAAAACATCATCACTGCAATTTACGTATGCACCTATGTCTGCCAGGTAGGTGCGGCATGTGTCAACCTTCAACCCCCACACTGTGTCAAATGTGCAGAGGACAGCAGGTGATCCAGCCCCCCCCCCCAAGGGGTCTACACCCTTCTCCTTGGCCCAGTGGCAGAACCTGGTCCATTTGATTCTTATCAATGATTCGATAATATAATTGTTGTTCTTCTTTTTTTCTTTCTTTGTGTTTTTTTCTCTGAATCCCACAAACCTCCTACCCCTCTCCCCTCCCGAACATGGCCATTTTTTATTTTTTATTTTTCGGTTCTTTCTTTAATTTATGAATGAATTAACAATGACTTTCAATTGTTGCTTTTGAATTTTCATGGTTCAAATGAATATCTACTTTGTATTTTGTATTTTTTATTTTTTGCTAATTGTTCTTTAAATTGATTGTACATGAATTATAATAGCCCTGATTTGAAAAAGACGTTGGATACGTCGAAACACGTGTTATCACCATAGGGCAACATCTTTTAAGATAAATCGATAAATATCAATCTCAAATTGAAGTTGTGTGATTTTTTCCAATTAATGGATTTTTCACTTATTTCTTCCGGGCGCAGGAGCACCTCTCAAGGGTAACCAACTTTTTCTTTGTCTTTTCCTAATGGAGTAGAGGAATCAAAGACTCCATTGTTACCCTAGTTCCATGCGACCTTTTAAACTGTAGTACAAGATAAAGAGGGCGCAGAGTTCTAAGTGATAAGTACCTCAAAACGGATTTCTCACATTTTTTAAGTGATCTCCAAGTTGCCCTGTGAGACATGGAGGTGTTGTAAGGTTATGTGCTTAGGACCCAGGTGGCTAGGGCTAACTTCTCTGGGGAGGGGGGCACTACTGCTCCCCCTTGCTGGTACAACAGTGGATCCGTCCCCACTGGGAGGGGAACTGATAGTTGATTTGAGAGTCTCAGTACCTGTGAGAACCATGGTCTGGCTGGCCACCATGGCACTATCAGAATGAGGCATAGTTGGCGTGCCTCTTTGACTTTGCAGATGACCCTGTTGATTAACGGAGTTCTGGCAAGGCGTACGCCCACATGCTGTCCCACTGAAGTTGCAAGGCATCCCCCAGAGAACCCCTGCCCCGTCCCATCCAGGACACAATCTGTTGACACCGCCTGTTGAGTACTGTGGGTGAATAGGTCTACCTGTGGATGACCCCACTTGTTCAAAATCTCCTTCAGGACCCTCTCGTAAAAACTGCCTCTCGTAGTTGTCGACCTCCAGTCTGCCGAGCCTGTCAACCTCTAGGTTGGACTCGCCCGGCAGGTGGATCACAGAGATCCAAGTAGCTTAGCTGTTCGCTAAGGCCCATTCCCATATGTAGATTGTTAGCCTACACAGAGGGGGTGATCTGGTGCCCCCTTGTTTGTTGAGGTAGTAAATGCAGGTTGAGCTGTCTTTTTGAATGCAGACTGGGCTGTTGTCGATAATCAGGAGGAAAGCTTTCAATGCTAGCCAGATGGCCATAATTTTGAGTCAATTGATGTGCTTGTCCTGATCCTCTCTCGACCATAGGCCATTCACACTGAGGTTGCTCAGCGTGGCTCCCCATCCCTCGAGGGAGGAATCCGCGGTCATAGTGTATGCAGGTCGGGGACCTTATAAGGGTGAGGAATTTTCTTTTAAACCTGGTAGGCTGTTTGCCCTCGCACATGCCTGGAGAGCTTTTGTCACTGCGATTAGGTGCAGGCCTGGTAACAGAGCAAAGGCCCTCGGGTCCTGGTCCGTGTTAGAGTCGCTTGACCCTCAGCTGTGGGTCCGGGAGGAACCGTGAAACCCTCGCCTGCGAGGCCAGTAGCTACTTGGGCCTCAGAACCCTTGCTGGTAGCAGAGCCTGTTAGGCCCCTCCTGATAGGGTGCTTTCCAGGAAAGAAGTTACCTTTTCAGGGTGCTCTTGAGAACAGAATACGTACCTTTTTCATCCTTTTCCTTACATACGCCTTTATTTGGTACGGTGGGGATCTGTTGAATAACTCCTTTCACCTCGCCAGCCGGTTCTCAGGGACCAGGGTGTAAGGGTGACACACGTCAAAAAACCTTCCCAGCCGTGGTCATCACCTAGACATCGGAGGCCAGGCGTGTGCGGGTCAGACATAGGGAAAGAAGCGCCACAGGCTGGACACCTACTAAAACCCGTTGTGGCCGACATGTGCTGGGTCAGGGCGAGGCACCAAAGGACGGTGGAAGGCACAGTCCTGAATAAGAGTAGACAAAAGATTATAAGAAAAACATATCTATAGTGAACACAGTCCCAGCGGAAGACTTTGAACACATGGAAATACTGGAACCATGGAGGCCCAACCACAGCGTTGGCGAAGCAGGTCCGCTTCCGTAGATGCAGAAGTTGTGGCATCAGTGGGTGGAGTCAAGGGAGCGCATGCTGCCGGGGCCGCATCTCTGCGCGCAACTAAATTTAAAGGGCAGAGACATATTTTTCTGGTGAAAAAATGTTCAGCTCCCGTCCCTAGCGAGGGCCACCCATACAGTATGGAGGAAAGGGGATGGGATGTAGGAATATGTTCATGCTTCAATTCCCCTCAAAACCCCAGCTTGCATACACACACATACACATATGCACTGACAGAGATATGGACACATTCATACACATTCACCCACCAGTGATGCACCCACACAGCTGATCTGTCATTCACACGAGCACCCAAGGTGAGAAATGTCACAGGTTCTTGCCGTCTGAGCCAAGGCTGGGCATCATAGCAGAGTGGGGCCTGCTGTGTCAAAGTGGGCGTGGGGGGCTTAAGCCTTGCCAAGCTCATGCCTGGCACCACCCATGGCGCTCCCAGCACAAGTCAAAGAAACGGAAAAAGGACTCCCATATAGAACCTTGAAGCAATGAGGCAGCCATGTTGAAAGGGAGGAATCTCAATGGGCAGAGACCCACATGGCACCCAAAAATTAAATGAACAGAAGGGTCTACATACCCAGCGATACAATGCAGAAATTTGTACTGTGGAACTTAGGAAGTGCACAGTAAACCACAAGGTGTGGACCCCATACACACATGCGAGCTAATACAAATGTGCTTAGTAGTAATGCAGTGTGGTGGGGCACAGCCCCTGTTCAAGCCAGACATAAAAAATTATAATAAAGACTGAACTCCCGCCCAATCAACTGGTACAGTGGGAAGATGAAATGCATGCTGTGAATCACTGTGGAACACGAGGGCCAAAATGGCAGTCACCAATTTCATAGACTTCAAGTCATGGGGAAAATATTTTTTCTATTAAAATATCAACACAGTGGCAGTATTAAAGCCCAAGGGTGGTGCAAAATTAACCCCATGGTGGTGTCCAGTTTACCAGACATGCACCATAAAAACTAGACGAGAAATACTACAGTGGTATAAGGTGCACCCCCTACCAACAGCCAATCTTAGAAAATGATGGCTGATTGCCCGCCCAATCACACTCATTAAGGGAGTTAAGCCCACCTTCAAGTGTCTTTAATAGAAAGATACAAGGTTGTTCTTTGTAGGCTAGCTTCCTTGCTGTTGTACAACTGGAAGACCCTTTGGCCTTCTCAATGCAAACCACCTTAACTCAGTCACATTGTGTTGTGTCCAGGCTCCACAAAATGGGAAACCAAAGGTTAATTCAAGGTTCCAGTGTGGATGCTCATTAATCCTCAAGTGTACTTCCCGGGATGTTTCTCCCACTTATAGCGCTTGGCATGGGCAATAAATACCATACAAAACATTTTACCTTTTACAGGTGGTAAAAGTACACAGTTCCCATGTTTTACGCACACTTTCAAAAGACTGGATCTTGAGGGATGATTTGCAAGCTGTACAAGAGGTGCATGGGTAATGTGAAGGCATCATGAAGAAGGACACAGACAACAGATTCCAAATTCAAAACAACCAACTTTATTAACTTAAATGCCAGGATGGAAAAGGCCTAACTTTCCCAATGCTAAGGTGGGATTTCCCAACATAAATAAAACTAAGGAAAGTCTGAGTCAGAGTTCAACTTAGAAATCTGTTTGTGTCCAAAACCTATGCTTGCCCTCACAACTAATCTATGCAATGTGTAGGGATGTCAGCAACCAGAAGAAACAGTGTCCAACACAAAGTTCTGAGCTTCTTCCTTCAGTTCCCTTCCCCAAGTATAAAACAGTTCCACAAAGAAAAGTCTAAAAATTGCCTTTCTTGGATTTAGGATGCAATAGTCTTATTTAGGTCTCCGGGTTTCCTTCCCCCAAGTCAGGGCTCTGGGTCTCCTTCCGCAAGTTCCAAGGCACACAATTCAAACAACCTTGATATGAAATGCTCCTGGTCAGGACTCAGGGTTCCCTTCCTCAAATTCCCAAAAACACAGTTAAAAAAAGAACACAAAATATCCTTGTCTCCACGGTTCAGTAAATGTTTGCAAATATTTGTTCAGATAATTTGTAGCCTTCACACTGGTTGAAAATGTCACTGTTAATCCGAATTCAGTATCTTTTGTTTGTAGGTTCTTTAAAGTCACATTAGATTTCAGCATACTGTGGATTGTTTTAGCGTTATATTTCGTTTAGCACTTAAACATATAATGGTGTTATAGTAATGTTCATTTAACACTTGAACATATAATGGTTAGCTTGGATTTAAAGTTTCTCTCCCCTTTTTTGGGTTCCAAATGTTTTCATTCTGTTTAGTGGCAAGGTTTCGATTCAGTTCAATATTCAATAATTATACATCTTTCTTAGGATTGATTTTCACTTCATTGCGCCTAGAAACACTTGTGTACAGGCGTGTTATAAATGCCACCTCATTCCTCTAGTTAAATATTTTGCTTGTTTCGCTTTCATTGAATGTTTTGATGTTCGAGAACCTTCGAAAACGTGTTTCTCATCACACGCAACCACTCCGATACAAAGTATTCCCATCTTAACTTCAATGTCAATGAAAGAATCGGAGACTTTCGTAAATGTGCTAATCCACAGCACGCGATCACTCAGATGCAAAATATTCAAGATATAAAGAGTTCACACACGTGCGCATCAGGTTTCTCATTCACCAGAAACTCACTGGTCGCTTTAAGAGTTTGTGCTGCAGCGTGGGTCACACAGCCTTCTGATTTTCATGTCAGGGCTCCAGATTCTGGCCCTCGGATACTCCTGTGGTGGGCCTCCAGTACATCGAATGAGCACTCTGACCAGAAAGGAAAGGGGCAGCCTTCCAGCACAGCTCGTTTCACCTTCTGCAATCTGCTCCAGGGAGTCCCAACTCCCTCACCACACTGTAGGGTTCTCAGCTGCATGCACCGGCCTCCTGGTTCTTCTTCTGTCTTTCCCCTTTGACGTTGGGCCAGGCTCCTTTACACACCTGCAGCCCCTTGAGAGGCTGCAGGTCTGGATGATTAATCAACCTTGCCTGACCACAATTAAGGGGACATGCCTGACCTTCATAGCTCTAAATTGCCTCTTCTTCCGCCCAGTACTGTCAAGTATCAATTGTGGAGAAATGAGGGAAGCTGGCTCACAAAAGCCCATGAAGGTTGGGGAAGGGTTGGGTTGGTTGTCACTAGGGAAAGGGGGATACCATGTCTTGCCCAAGGGCACCCCATTCCCAGTCCCCAAGGATCCACCACCCAGGTGATCCTCCCTCACTTCTACACCCCCAGGGTCTGGGTCCAATAGCGATGGCCTTTTCCTGGCTATCTAAGCGGAGGATCCAAGGGGTGTAGGAGTGAGAATACCCTCAGGTTTCTCACAGTAATGACCCACCACAGGTCGTTGATACACATCCACAATTGTAGGTATGGGTTGGCGTGTCTTTCTACTTTCCCTTGTTAAACAAGGTATCCATGGTAGACTAAATCCTCCAATTTTTCAGAATCATGCCACGGATAGCTGTACTGAATTGACAAAACGTGATGGCACAGATTAGTTTATCTGCATGTCTCCCTTGTCATGGGAGTCAATAAGTTCTCCTGATTGGTGTTGTGAGTTCTATTAAGACTATAGCGAACCATTATTTTGGGATAACATCTCTGGATCAGCCTTCTGCTGTATGTTTGCTAAAGTTCAACAACATGGTACAGTTGCGCCAAAGGCGCAAAAGCATACCATGCTAAATATTTTGCTTTGTGGGTGCCACAGTAAGATAACATTGCCTTGCGGGCTGCACTAATTCCCCCCCCCCCGCCTATGTGAGAACACTTATCATGTTCACTTTGACCTTAACATCAGTAAAACAATGCCATGCCACAGTAAGGAAACATGTCCTCCCCCATGTAAGAACCCTGACCATGCTGGCTTTATCTTTAATGCAAGGACAAAATTCCAGCCCCATTGCGGTACCCTCCCCCACTCCATCCCCTCCTTCACATAATACTCAGTTGGCTATGCTTTGCCCAAAAATGACGGTAAACATTCCATGCTCCTGGCAAAAAATGTTCATGCTCCAATGCGCGTGCACACGCACACATATTCAGGCACCCATGCAGCTTCTGTCATTCACACAAGCACCCAGAGCATTCACAGTGCATTCTCAATCACACGCACACTCACACCCATGCACACCATTCACACAGCATTCATTAATATGCGTGCACTTACAGACATACCCTTGCATACAAACATACATGCACACACTTACACCACCTCAGATACATGCACGCATACATTCATACATGCACACACACAAACAAAAACACTTTTTTTTCGTACCTGTTTCCCTCTGGGCCTGCTCAGACTTTACCCTGTCTATGCCTCCGCATCTCCCAGGCTATTTAGTTAAACAAAGGAACACTGCTCATTGGGGGAATTGGGCCAACTAAAAGTTGATCCTAGCACTTAAGCCTTTAGCTTCCTCATAGGGGGTCTATTGATGTGACCCCCTTAGCATGCTTTTGTCCTCTGCACATTTGCTGATGCCACAGCCATGTTAACTACTATTTTCTCATCTCGGATCGCAGTGTGTTTACTTACATTTAAAGTTTAAAAGTTACATTTAGAAGTAGTTAAATACACTGCACTCTGAGGTGAAAATGTGATAGCGCCTCGCCGTCTGAGCCAAGCTGGGCCTCACAGCAGAGTAATGACTGCTGCCTCAAAGTGGGAGGGTTTTAGCCTTCCAGGAGCTCGCTTCCCCAGCTTTATGCAGCCGTTCTTGTTTGCAGTAGTTATCCCAAAGCTGTATTGTCACACTTCCAGTCTTGGATAACCTTGTCACCCCTGTATCAGAGGACACTGGATTTATAACAGCTTCAACAACTTCAAAACTTTGGTGTATAGGTCTTAATAGGGCTGGCTTCACCGTAGAAAGGATCGGTCTGCTAGCTTGAGCAATGCTTGTGCTTCTCGTGACTTCAGCAACTTCTACAACTACAAAGTATTTGTTTTGAATGTTACAAGAGTCACATTTCCTTAGAGAAACAAAATTACGCACACACGACCACTCTTCAATGATGAATTTCAACTTAAAGACTTGTGTTCCCTTTTTACTTATATAGAGTTCAGCTTCAACGTAAATCAGGAATCACAATTACTTTTACGCAACCTTTCTATGATGTAAGTATTTCTTGTAACCATTCGGGAAAGTCAGCTGCTACCTCTCGAGTGATTACCGTTGATGTCTTCCCCCTTAATAGAAGACAATCGATCACTCCGGTAATGGTTTTAATACAACAATGGAAATTAATATGCTTTTCTTCTATGCGAGCACTTTAACCGGTGCTTCGCATGCGCAGGATATAATTCCTTTGTTGGAAAGACTTTCCACATCAACGAACAGCTTTAACTGGCTGGAACTTCTATGCAAGTGTTAATTTAGTTGGTTACAGTTACCGGCAAGGGGTTTCCTGTGAATTGCAGTATGGAGCTTCTCCAAAGTCCAACGGTTGTGGGCTGCTTCCACATCCAGACTTTCCATCTTCTTCTACTGATTCAGGCACTCTTGGGACACCCCCCTCTGCAGTATGGGTGTCTCCAAACCAGCCTGAACCTCAGAGTGTCTCCTTCTCTTCGGCTTCCCTCGGATTGCTTCTGCACACGGTCCTCTGCAATTAGGAGCAATTAGGCACACCTGGAAAGGTTGTTAACTTTCCCAGTCTCTTCCAATGCAGCCACAGCCAGACGGTCCTCTGCAATTAGGAGCAATTAGGCACACCTGGAAAGGTTGTTAACTTCTCCCAGTCTCTTCCAATGCAGCCACAGCCAGACTGGGTTTGTGAGCACAGGATCAACTCAGAGCCGACAGGTGAAATCTGCTATTATTTCGTTCCGGCGTCCCTCAAGTGGTCACACTTCCTTGTGAACTGGCAGCCTCATGCTCTGCTTCTTCTGTTCTACTGCCAACCTTCCAGCTTTGTTCCACTGCTCCTTCCTGTTACAGCCTTTTATGCCTCTTAGGTGGGGCCATTGGCTTCAGGTGCAGGCCCTTAGTTTCAATTGCCTGACCCTGATAAAGGCTGTTAGGCCTGCTTTCCTGTCCTTTGCTTCTGCATGCCTCTTCAGCACTCTTCTTCATCACAGTACCCGAGGGATTCTGGGGCGTGTAGTCTATTATAAGGGAATTGTATTTTTCCACTTTTAAGGGGGGGGAGGAGTTAATTCCCTTAATATTTTTAGAAGAGGGAGTGTGGGGTTTAACCTCATTAGAGATAGATGGAATAGAAAAGGCCACATTTCCATTATTCTTTTGGTACACCTTTGGCATTGGGGAGGATATTTAATTGTAGGGGTACAAAAGACCTGTTCTTTGGACACAACACTTTGTTGGGTTACACCCTTGTAGTTTACCCTTGCATCCTTAGTAGGAGGTTGATAGATATCAAAATGACAATAAGGCAGTTCCTCCTTTATTCCAGTGGCAAGAGTATCCCTCACCAAGGAAAAATCCTGTGCCTCACCCTGAGAAATCTTGCCACGACCCCGGGCCTTGTATCTACCCAGGTGATCCTCACACAGTACACCACCCCTAGGATTGGGATCAGGAAGCATCTGCCCTTTCCTGACCACCTGTGAGGAGGCTTTTGTCAGGATGTTGGTGGGGGACCCGCAGGATTCTCCACAGTACTCGCGCACCAGTGAAGAAATTGATTCCAGATGACAGAAACCACAAAAGGGGCACCTCAAGGTTGGGGATCTCAAGAGGGAGAGGGAGAATTCAGATGAAAAGCCAAAGTAGTCCAAGGAGGTGTTAAAGATGCGATAGTGTATCACACTGGCCAACAGTCCAGTTTGTCCGGCCAGGGATCGGGTAACATTGACCTTCTGGGGAAAAGTGAGAAAAGGTAGAATTCCTTTGATAAGGAAGAGCGGAAAGCGGGACTTCTTGGCAATGTCCTGAGTGTGAGGGGGGAAGGAGAGAGAGAAGTCGAATATGACTCCAAGGTTTCTGGATTCAGAAGAAGATGCGGGGGGGCCCAGGGAGGAAGGCCAGAGTGAAGGGAAGAAGGCAGGAGCAGGGGTCCCAATGGGAAGGATCTCAGTTTTGCTGGCATTGAGGCAGAGATCATTGGAAGTGCACCAGGCCTGGATGGCAGAGAGGCAGTCAGTGATGATGGAAGGTGGCAGAGGGTCAGCAGGAAGTTTGTGTGTTGTCTGCATAACACTAGAATTTGGGGGAGAAGGAGGGGACGAGGAGTTCCAGCTCAGTAAGGTAGATGTTAAAAAGCCAAGGGTAGAGGCTAGATCCCTGGGGGACACCACAGGTGGAGGAGGAAGAAGGGGAGGAGAAGGTGCCCAGGATGAGTTTGGAAGAGCGGTCAGTTAGGAAGGAGGTCAGCCAGTCCAGTGTGATTGGCCGTGTCAAAGGCAGAGGAGAGATCAAGTAGGATGAGGACAGCAGGGGAGTTGGAATACAGAGATGTGATCAGTTCTTCATGGGTGTTCAGAAGAGCAGTTTCCGTGCCTCTAATGCTCGGTGTCCAGATTGATGGTCGTGGAGACCAGCAACAAGATCAGTATGAGAGCTGATTTGGGGCAAGGCCAACTTCTCCAGCAGTTACCCCAGGAAGGGGGTGATGGAAATAGGGCAGTAGCTGGCTGGACAGGAAGGGTCTGCTGGTGTTTTTTTAAGGTTTTATGGAGGGGGGGCAAATGGGAGTGCTTGAGGGAGGTGTGGAAATATCCAGAGTCAAAAGAGTGGTTGCAGAGATCAGCAAGTGCAGGGGCAAGAGAGCCAATGTTATCCTTGATGGTTCTGGGTGAGCAAGTGGAGGCCTGTTTGGAAAAGACCTTCATGGAGCAGACAACTCTGGTGACTTCTTCAGGTGTAACAAAGGCGAAGGAGGAGAAGGAGGAGGGAGGAGGGTGAGGGGCCAAGGGAGGCAAGAGGTGTGGGATGGGTTGAGAGGATGAGTAACAAGGCTGTTCAGGATGTCCTGGGTTTTGGTGGCAAAGTGAGTGACCAGTGAATTGCAGAGGGCCTGGGAAGGAAGAGGGGAGGAGGGGACTGAGGAAAGGTTGGCTAGTTCCCTGCAGATTTTGAAAAGTTCAGCCGTGTTGATGGATGCACTAGATATCCGTGCCTGAATGTGGGCCCTTTACTTGGCATGGATGGAGAGTCTGTATTGCCTTTGGAGCAGGCAGTAGGCCAGTTTGTCAGAGGGTAGGCCTGATGTTTGCCACTTCCGTTCCGCCGCTCTGTACTTTCATTTCAGGGCTGCAAGTTCAGAGTCGTACCAGGTGTTACACTTAGAGGCTGGTTTCAGTGAACAATAACTGCGAAGAATCCTACGGATTCCTCACTGCACCCTTGCCTAAAGTCTTCTCCCAGTTGGCCAGGAAAAGGCAGCCACTTCCTGTTCCTTACCTTGAGGGTGGTGTACTGCGGGAGGATCACCTGGAAGGAGACACAGCTCAGGGTGGTGAGGAGATCCCGGGGGATGAGACGCGCTATGTGTCCTTTGAAAGGGAACACCTTTCAAGATGGCCAAAACAGGTAATGGCGCATTGCCATTACATTGTATCTGAACCGCATACAAATCATATGGCTCTTGGCACCAATACCATGAATCCTGAACAGACCTTAACAATAAAAAAATCTTTCAAGGTGCCTCAAGATAAAAACCCTACTTACTCTCAAAGGTATAAGGCTAAAGGATCTAGCAATATTGCCTTAAGTCAATTGTCTTCCTCTGTAACAACTAATTATATTGGTTCATCTTTTAATAATTCTAAGGGAAATAAATATACCCTTAAAAGTAAAAAGTTGCCTAAAATAACTCACTTTGTTTTTGACACTACAACTCCCATAATCCCATAACTACTGGGACGAGGAAAAGGACGGAGGAGGCATGCTGTAGTGGTAATCAGGCAATTAAGCCTAAAACCACACAACTGATGGAAACTGAGAGGCATAAAATGACCCCTCAGGTGCAGGCAAAGAGAAGGCGCTGGTACTGTGACAGGAGTGCAGGCCGCAATAGCCGAGGCAGAAAGAAACGGACACAGTGTTGGCAATTGATGCAGAAGTGGGAGAAACAGAGTGTGAGGAATTCGACCATCCGCACGCTGGGTGTGCGCTCGCCTGGGATTTTTGAAAATTTAAAAGAAATTGAATGATGGTAGATGAACCTCTGGAAATGTGTGGGGCTAATCCACACACATGTTCCTATGCTCATGGCATGACATACACATAGACCCCTGTACTCTGGGAGGACAGAGCCTACAGGCGCCATTCCCCCTGTCATATTTAGCTAGAATATGACAGCCAAGTGTACATAGAGGCATCTCAGAAGGGGGAGGGCAAAGCCTTCCTCCTGCCATGGCCAGCCTAATTAACTAACAAAGGTTCCATGGATCCGCCCTGTTCTTTGTTGGCTCTGCTTGAGGCAGTTTTGCATACTTTTCAGAGTTAATTCAAACAGGACCACAGGGGACCTGTTAGCAGGACTAAACCCCAACAACCTTTGATATGCACTGTGTCAGCCCGAAGCCAGTTCCCGCCTCTCAGTATCAAGGGCAGTGACCTGCCATGTATGGGACTATGTGTTTACAGTGGGCAACCCCCATAGTGGACCTGATTCAGATGGTATGAGTATGTGGAATGATGGGGACAGAAAGTCTGTCTCGGTGCAGCTTCAAGGGAGACCTGCCGCTTTAATCAGGAAACACAGAGAGCTCCATTAACTAGAGAGACCCTTTGATCCACAACAGACAGGAAGATGGCTGGGACGTGGTATTACATGTTTTCACCACTTTACCTTTTCTGTTGCAAAGCACTCTGGTTATGACCTCATGCATACAGGAGATTGTTGGTGGGGACCCAGGATTGGTTCATTAAAGTAGGCTTAGCCTACACCAATAACAGTGGCCCATTTGGCTTTAAAAGAGAGCCGAGTCCTTCATTTGGGCAAATCATCTGAAGACTTTGCAAGGAAAAACAAGAAGAACTCAGCATTGGACCCTGGTTGAAGGTACAGTCTGCCGTATATCTACTGCCAGTGAAGGAAGGCCAGTATTTCCAAGAGGGAAGCAAGATCACTCCCCTAAACACTTTCCAGGGAACAGAGGGAGATGTTGAATCTAGAGGACCCTCCAACAGCTCCAGAACCGGTACCCAGTCAGCACACAGCGTGCTCTGCTAGGCTCTACAGCAAGCTTCCTAGGTGGGAAGTGCCAGGGAGTCTCTGAATCAAACTAAGGACGAGACAACTGCTCCAACACTCTCCTCAGCTTTGGGCCGTCCGCCTTAAAGGGTGACATGAGCCCAGTGAAGAAACTCGGAGGAGTGCATCGACAAGCATCTACCGATACCCACCTTAAAGGACCTTTTCGAGGCAGTCGAGCCGCTCGAGCTGCAACCAACTGCACTGCTGACTGTTGTCACGCCGCAGTGGCTAACACCATCTGATACGCCTCGACCAGTGCTTCAGACCTGCTGACCAACACTGAGACAACGATTCCTGAACCCGAGCCACCTGCAGCTGTCCATCCAGCCTTGTTCACCGAACTGCCTGCTGCGTGATGCCTGCAGCTTCTCCTGTGTCTTGAACTGTGTTGCAGAACCTGAAAAGCGCCCCAAAACCAACTCTACTCTGTTGACCACCAAGGACTTCTACAAGTACAAAGTCATTGTGGTTCTGTCCCACTGGTCCTTCTCTGAAGGACCCTAGTGACATTTTACGACCCATTTCTCCCTTTGTGTTGAAACCAGTATCCTTGAACTATTGCGATTAATTACTTTATCGACTACCCTCTTGTCAGTATTCAGAGTGCATCCCTTTTCCTCTTGAAAATTGTCTGCCCTCTGCATTCCTTTACAGGGTAGGTTGTATTTTCTAGTGTGCTAGAACTGTCTGTTGTGATAATAATAAAGTAGGTATTTTATACAACTTTGACTGGACAGTCCCTTTCATCATTAGGTAATAATTGTATTTTTTCTGTGTTGCAACTAACCAACGATACACAACCTTTTGGAGATAAGCCTGCCGTTCCGTCCATGTTACCAAAATTGGACAAGGATGTTTATAATTCACTTGTGTTTCCAATCTGTTTGGATTTCTTCTGGTGTACTAGAGGTGTGGGCTGATTGATGGTTTAGAAACCGATATCCATCCCTGGACCACTGGTGCCCCCGAAGTTGATTTGTCACACAGAGAGACAACGGAATGCTGAGAGAGAAGATTTACCCTGCTTGTTCTGAGAGGGCCCTGTTCCCCCAAACTCTGAGTTGCAGAGGCTGCACCATGGAAAGCGTGCAGGAAGGTTGCCTTTCCCCATGTGAGCCTGATTGTGAAGATTGCCATTCCCGGGGTGTGTCAGAGACCGAGGCGAGGAACTTCAGGCAAGCCGTGGGTCTCGGGAGCGAGAGGGGCTCCGTTTTCGAGTGCCCAGACCGGAGACACCTTCAACGAGGAATGGTGTGGGTCCCTGTGAAGCCAGAAGTAGTAGAAGTGATACTTGAAGTTGTGGAAGCAGAACAAGGATTACAGATGCTGGTGAGTCAAATTGTTCTGATTCCTTGCGTTAGTACTGCTTGCAACAGTATCCAGTCCTGTCTTCACTCACGTATAAGAAGAGAATGAGCTGAAGTTATTCGTTAAATCTTTTTTGACAATGGAACAATGAAAAGTAGCACTTGCGTGTGAATTATAATTCCTTTGCTTCACTCAGCTAGAACTACTAAAAACCCTTGTCGAACACTTTGAAGTCGTAAAACTTTATGAAGAAGTAGTTGTGTGTGAATTATTTCACTTCCCATGGGAAGAGTGAACTTGAACATCTTTATTTCACTCACGTAAATAGAAAACATTACCAAAGGTTATTTTCCAACACTTTGAAGTTGGAAATCTATATGAAGAAGTGGTTGCGTATGCCTCATTTCAATTGCCCAAGAAAGATTGAACTTGTATATGCTGAGGCACGCAAACATTTTTAATGCCTGATAAAGCATCACGCATTCAACCTTGGTATCCACTATTGATGAGAGAGAAAGAAAGCAAGCATTGCCCAAGCCAAGCCAGAAAACCACCTAAACTAAGACTGTAAGCATACAGAATGTGTAGTGTTGCTTAAGATACAAGTGTGCACACATTTCCTGGAGCCAAGGGTGTGGCATCAAGGCTTTTGGGTAAATTGTGTTTGGCTGACAGTTGGCAGATGAATGAAGGCCAAGTTGGGGAAGGGAAACTTGCAGCTCATAAATACCACTTGAAATTGAGACTGGCAAGAGAAGTAAAGATGAGATATTCAGAGGAAGAGTGCCTTGCCTGGTGGAGGGTGTTGAAGTGCCTGAACCTAGATCTTGCCTAAAAACCATTTTCTTTGAAGTACTGACGCTGTGGTCATATTGCTAAGTGTCAGTGGATGCACCAGTCAGAATCCTAAATGAAATCAAGTACTATGAGGCAAAGGGTTCCCATAGTAAACCTGAGTAGAAGTGAAGTTGTGGAAGTAGATGTAGCAGCACTGCGAAAGCATCCTCTCCATGACACCAACTGTGAAGCCTAATCCTATGATTACTGGCATATTGACTGGTAACCAAGAACTGTGTTTCGCTGACAGCTTTTCTTTTGAACAGTGGTAAAAACTCCTTGAATCATTGGAAGTGGCAATAAAGTACAGTGGCTGGTAATAACATTGGTGCTGTTCTAAGAAGGCGGAAAGTGCCTATTTCTTCAAGGACAAAAGAATTACTATAGTTGGAACTGTGGTTAACAAATCCTACTTTGACATTGGAATATCAAGAATGAATTGGAGACTATTCTGTCTACACAGATGTCCCTGTTTCTTTCTTTTGCTGACCTTTGGACTATAATTCGCTTTGAATCCTGGGGAAGGGAGTGCACCCAGAGTGTTAAATGGGTATCAAGAAACTGTGAATGCTGTTGATGTTATTTTGAATTACCATATACTTTTTCTTAGTATTTGATGCTTAGTGTGCGGGCCAGACATCCTGTGTTAGAGTGTTTCCCTTTAGTTTTGTTTAGGCAGGGAAATCCTCAGCATGGTAGGGATAGTGAGGCATTTAATATTATTTTTTAATTTAATAAAATGGCATATTTTGAACAAACATCAAACAGTTGTCTGCCTCGCATTGCTGCCCCCTCACACACACTAGCATAATTCGGGTCAAGGACAATGGAGAGATATTATAAAGATCATGCTGTTGTACATAAAACTGGGGCCATATATCATCCCCAAACCAACAGAAGAGTGGAGCGGTTTAATTGGTGGTGAAAAAGGAATTGATAAGGTGGGCGTGGTCTAATGGGAGAGATTGGAAAGATGTTGTGAGGAAGATTATTTTGGTTCACATATTTATGCCACATAGTATTAGAGGCATATCACCTTTTGAATTCAACAGAGGCAGAAAGGCGAATACCAAATTATTTCCTGCATGGATGGGGAAAGTTGGCACACTGAGGCTATGGTGGAGGATGTTGGAGAGAGAATAAGGAGAAATCATGAGTAACAAAATGTCGTATGACAGTGCTGGTGTGAAAGATGATGTGTCTCTGCTGGTGGGAGATTGGGTCAAAATGAGGGTGCCAGCTGTGCTCAAGAATGATGGATGCAAATGGTCGAGATTGATAAGAGTCAAAGATGTTTTCAAATATGCCATAAAGACAGGGGGTGACAGAGTGTGGAACCTGGAAAGAGTGATGATGATGAAGAAGATTGGAGTGAACAATGCAGAGGGTGGTAGTACCAGAGGCATAGACAGAGTAGGGCCTGAGCGCACAAGGCCCACCCAAAATATGTAAATGCTCACTCGGCAGCGCTGTGTGGGCATTTACAGATGTTAATGTCACTGCAGTGGGGCCCAACTACATTAGTTTCAGTCCCCACTTGTTAGACAATCCTGGCTACGCCTCTGGGTAGTATAAGACTGCAAGTGTTAAGGGTGGAGTCCAGATGATTGCACGATACATACATACATAAATATATATTGATTCCTCGTGTCCTTTGTAAGAGGACACAATACACCCATCCTCCAGAGTTGCATTAACCGCACCTACCACCCAGCATCACCTTGAAGATAGCCTGCATCACATATGAGGGAGCGACACCCAAAGCCCCCTCCTACCAGGCCACATAAATTGCATTCTTCCGAGGCCAGGCAATATCACCGGCTTGCAAAACAAGAAATGCAAGAGAGAAAACAAGAAAACAGGATGTCTCCAAGTAAGCACCTGTGTCATTGCACAACATTCCAGCACACATCGAGATGGCCACCACCCTCCTGCACTTCAAGACTGAAACTAATAGTCTGCTCTACAAGGAACATCTCATCAGGCGTTCATCACTGGACCACAGTTTATCTCCCCCAGCCCACACTTCTCTCCCCCTCCCTTGACTATACTGTATAGCGCTTCCCAGCTAGTTTGGTACTATAGAAATGTGCATGAATACATACAGTATTCAGGCTAGGGACATTGTCCGCAAGCTCTGCCCTCTGCTATTTGTACTGCAACCACTCCACTCCACTGTCCCTCTTCCATACCCTCCACACACCCCTGCTAGCACATGCGTAGAGAATACTGCATATGTAGACTGACATGCTGGCAATGAGCATGGTCTGATCTATTTTCATATTAAGACCGATGTACCCTGAACAGGGTGGCGCAATAAGAGGCATAGGTTTGACTACAGCAGGTGCTGCCTTTTTCTCTTTTTTACAAGCAAGCGAGGTCCACGTTCTTGGTTTACCGTGCAGATCCATGTTCCAATTGTTGGCAAAGTTTGTACCTTAAAATATAGTGGCTGTATAGGATAGTCGGTGGCCCGCGTGGGGTCTTTGTCGGGATTGCGACACCTGTCATGTTAGACTCAATTTTTGCAGCCATGGATATTAAGTTGTTTGTTTTAACTGTTTTTGTGTCTCAATTTCTTTATTGGTTGTTTAATTAAAGAAGAGATTGTTATCGGAAAAAAATAATACGAAATAGCACGGTGTCACGACTCGCTCCCTTCGCTCCCGTTCCCGCCACTTGGGGGCATGTTTTGGGGTTTATTCCCTACTAGACATTTCCTCCGAACCTAATACTACAGTGCTGTGACGAATTGGGAGCGCTAAAACCTTATTTTCCAAGTTACTTCCCTTCCGGATCCATTCCAGGTTTTTGGCAGCCAGCATGCTACTTTAATCAAATGACTATGCTTCCCAGAATGCCTGGCTCACTGCTTCACCTCCTCCCTTGCAGGACAAGGTTGGGTGGAGGATAGGCAACACCTGTGGCTGCAGGTGCAGCAGGCGGCACACCTGAGGGGTGTGCTCGTTAAGCAGCTTTAAAAGCCTCAGTTTGCTTCAGTCCAGCGCTGGTCATCGTTGCAGTGTTCCTGTTGTGACTAGTCCCTTGTTCCTAGCTTTTGTGCCTAGTTCCTAGTTCCTGTTTCTTGTTCCTCCGCCCTGGATTTCGGATTCATGTGCTTAATTGATTTCTGCTTTCTGGATTTCCCTTTCTGTCTTCCTCTGTCTGCAGGCAGCCTTTCTCTGTGCTTTACCCTTTGATGCAGCCCAATTTGCCTGTGTTTTCTGTTTCTTTGATGCTGTCCTTTGCTACTGAAAAACTTGATGCATTAGTCTTTCCTTTTTTAGATTTAGCTTCCTGCCTTTTCTCTTTGGATGGGTGGGAAAGGTTTCCTTTTGTGATATCATTTTCCCTGCTCCTGATCCTTACTTTCTATTGGGATCCATTCCATGTTTTCCATTTCACTTCTGCATTTATTTCCCATTTAGGTGTGGGGTGCTGTTGTAACTAGTCCCTGTGTGAATGCCTTTTGTTTTCCTCACTATTTATTTAATCACAATTCCTACTTGCTCCTTGACTTAGGTCTTAGGTATTTAGTTATCCTCCACCCATTGCTGTTATAGCCTTCTGGGTCCCTGTTTGATCAACTGGGTTTGTGGGTTTACTGACATTCAAGTGGTCTTTCCGGTTCTCGTGAGTACTGTTTCTAAGTTCCTTATTCAATATCATCCAGAGTGTCAGCACACAGATCCTGTCCTTGCTTGCCCTCTACGTGGGTTTAGCGCTGTCAATATCTGTAATAGCATAGTGGGTAAGGAGTTTGCCAACTTTCCTTTCAGTCATAAGGAGGTTCTAAGTGCTTACCCCACATCCCTTTTCATATATTGGTATTTTTGTTTCACTCTATCTGCACTGCTGGGTTTTAGTATATATGAGTCGTGGGTCTTGTGTGCATGTTGTTTGATTCAAGGTTATTCACTGTGCGATCTTGTGCACATTTCCCTTGCCATATTCGCTGCCTTTGTACTCACCTGATTAATCCTGACACACGGTTAACCCTAATTTGATTTCCAGTTACTCTACCAGATACACAAGGAACACCTGAAGAATATAAGCGTGTAGCCCTGATGAAGGCTGAGCCGATAGCTTTGGCAGTTCCAGCCGAAACTTAAATTGGCTTGTGTTCAGATTAGGATTACACTCGCTAGAAGGGCGTATGCCTACAAAATGACTGTATGCTTATAGAGCTTGTTATGTGCTTTAGTTTTTTGATCTAAGGTTGTACATTGTAGGATGAATTGAAGCCGTTCAGGCAGAACCTTAGGTGCTTTCAAAGAGGTCATGCCAGCTAAATGTTAAAGAATAATGTAATATGTTCTTTATTTAAACGTGGTGTTGGTTTACTGGTGGTGTTGAGGATTATGTGTATCTGTCAATGTAGGGATTATTGTGTTTGCCGAATGGCCTTGTTTTTGTATGTATGAATTGCTGCTTATATATGTACTAAGGATTAACAGGTATTGCTAGATGAAACATATCTCTATTTTTCTAATAACGCCTTGAGGGCTCATGAATGTGTTGATTAAAGTGTGTGGACATTGGATTTGACAAATAATTCAGAGTTCCTTTTTTGTGAATGTGCATGTTCATGCTGACCCGTGCACCCCCCCCAACTAATCCCCCCCCCCCCACCGCCCTTTCATGTCGCCCTCCTCTCTTGGCTATCTCGACATATGTGTAAGCCACAGCACTCAGGCACACACATACACAGTACATATGCATAAAGCTACTGTTTGACATCATCAAGCCATCGAGTCACCTGACTTTATGACAAGAGTCACAGAACTTTACAGGGCTGATTGCATGTTTGGCTGCAATGGTAAAGAAAAGACAGCATTTTAAATCACTGCAAACTTTACGGCCCTACCAAACTATGAGTTCCATTATGGAAACACTGCATGTCCACCTGCTTTTGTGTGGCCGTAACTACCGCCACACAAAAGCACTATCGCATGCGATATTACCGCAAGCGGTAATGGGGCCTTTCCCCATAGAGTCTGACTGGACTCCGAAAAGGGGGAATAACTAAGGTTCCATGACTTAGAATCGTGTAGACCCGTCAAGTTACTCCATGTGGTAAAGGCGATTCCGTTTGGTAGCATTTCTGGAGGAAATACCGTCAAACTTGTAATATATCTCTAAAGGAAAATAGGGGTGGGGAAGAAAGCACCCACTTATTCTGATTGTGTTGCTGTGCTGTGATGGCAGATTTCTTAAAGGAATTACAGGCCACGTGGAGATTCCCCTGGCCTAGTGCCAACAGCACACGCCAAGGCGCTGTGCAAAAAAAACATCACGTCAAAAAAGAACGCAGACCTACTACAGGGAATTGATTAAAAAAATGACCAATTCTACATGAATGTTGGTGTAAAGAGTCTAATGATTTTAGGTCAGATACATATCTGTGTTCTTGAAAGGTCTGCTGTCCACACGAGGGAGAGCCAGAGGGAACAGCTCTCAAAGAGTGCCTAGAAAGTTCGCCATAATAATACTGTGTCCATCTTGGTTGTAGGTTAAGCTGGGATTAGAAGAGGCCCAACACACAGACAGACGCCCAAGCAGAGATGTGAAGAGGCGGGAGTGAGGGGTGGGAGTTTATACAAGGAAATAGCTGCCCATTACTTCGAGGCAATATCCTGATAAAACGCGCTGATTGGCTGCGTCTGTCCCGGAGACTGACTTCAAGGTCTTAACTCTGCCTCGCTACTTAGGGGCCTGACTCACCCTTCTCTCCTCTGTCTCTCTGCAGGGGCACGGATAGCATGTCTCTCCTTTATGTCTCGCTGGAGAGGCCTGACTCACACACCTCTCCTCTGTCTCTCTGCTTGGGCACGGCTAGCATGTCTCTCCTTTATGTCTCGCTGGAGAGGCCTGACCCACCCTTCTCTCCTCTGTCTCTCTGCAGGGGCACGGCTAGCATGTCTCTCCTTTATGTCTCGCTGGAGAGGCCTGACCCACCCTTCTCTCCTCTGTCTCTCTGCAGGGGCACGGCTAGCATGTCTCTCCTTTATGTCTCGCTGGAGAGGACTGACTCACGCACCTCTCCTCCGTCTCTCTGCAGGGGCACGGCTAGCATGTCTCTCCTTTAGGTCTCGCTGGAGAGGACTGACTCACACACCTCTCCTCCGTCTCTCTGCAGGGGCACGGCTAGCATGTCTCTGCTTTATGTCTTGCTGGAGAGGCCTGACCCACCCTTCTCTCCTCTGTCTATCTGCAGGGGCATGGCTAGCATGTCTCTCCTTTATGTCTCGCTGGAGAGGCCTGACTCACACACCTCTCCTCTGTCTCTCTGCAGGGGGAAGGCTAGCATGTCTCTCCTTTATGTCTATCCGGAGAAGCCTGACTCACACGTTTCTGCTCTGTCTCTCTGCAGGGGCACGGCTAGCATGTCTCTCCTTTATGTATCGCTGGAGAGGCCTGACTCACACACCTCTCCTCTGTCTCTCTGCAGGGGGAAGGCTAGCATGTCTCTCCTTTATGTCTATCCGGAGAAGCCTGACTCACACGTTTCTGCTCTGTCTCTCTGCAGGGGCACGGCTAGCATGTCTCTCCTTTATGTATCGCTGGAGAGGCCTGACTCACACACCTCTCCTCTGTCGCTCTGCAGGGGCACAGCTAGCATGTCTCTCTGTCTATTGCTGCACAGGCCCGATTGACATGTCTGTCTGTCTCTCTGCAGAGGCATGACTAGCATGTCTCTCCGCTCTTGCTTCAAGGTCTTCATTCACATATCTGTCGCTCTGCAGGAGCATGGCTAGCATTGTTGTGTAGAGGTCACCGCGCGTGCGCAGAGACGTGCAATAAACGCTGGGGCGCCCTCCGGCAACGGGGAGGCAATCGAGGGATAGATGCAGGCCTGAGTGGATGTAAGTTATTTGTGCTGCGCAAGAGCGCGCGTAACGGTCCGGCCCCAAGCCCCACTGCTACCGGCTGAAGCGCTGGCACCGTTACAACACTGGCGACGAGCTGGATCAATCTGCAGCCCTGACACTAACGGGCGTGCCTAAAGATTTAAGATTTCTACACATCTTCAACTCACGCCAACAGGTTTCAGACGCAGATGACGTATACAAATCAGCTAAGGACGCTCTCGCGTATCATTTCATGCCCCAGCTCAATCCAGACTACGAAATGTTACATTTTTGCAGGACTGTCCAAGGGGAAGCAGAAACGCTTGATGCATATCATACCCTGCCATGAGAGTTTTAAAATGGTCGACAAAGAAATCAAGCGGCAAATCACCAATGGAATGTTCTCTGGAAAGCTAAGGAGATTTATACTGAGAGAGAAAGGCATTTATCTATCCCACATCCTAGGATATATCCCCAACAGCTGAGGGTGTTATGGTGGAAAACGACATGGAAGGTGCAACTGCCCAGCACAAGGTACCACGTGCAGCGCCTGGTCCATTGTGCAAAGGTCTGCCGTTCCTCGAGCAACCTTATTGGCCAACACCCTCTCACGGGAAAACTGCCCTCCAGGGACAGAAAAGCAAGCAAGGGCATGCCCGGTCGAGGTTGAGAACAACTCCTCGTCAGCAGTGACGGATGACGAAGAGGACAGGTCAATGGCAGCGATGGCAGCCCACCAGACAAAAAAGAAGAAGGGGAAGGTACATCTAATCTCGGCATTGGTGCGAGGAAACCAGAGAGAGAAAAGGAAGACAAAGAGACCCCGATGCAACATCATGGTGAGGGAACGGGAAATCACAATGACAATCAATACTGGGGCCCCAGTAAATGTTTTCCCTTTGACACCCTGTGCACAATGGAGCCCCGACCAATGCTGAAACCCACCAGCATACAACTCTATGCATATCGAAGCAGGAAACCCTTCACAGCGGTTGGGCAGTTCCGCACCACACTCAGCAGGGCAGGAGGACTGGCAATTCAATCCAAGATATACGTCATGGACGCATGGATTGAATGCTTACTTAGCTGGGTTTCAGCTGAATATCTAGGGTTGATCAAGTTCATCTGCAACATCTCGAACGATAATGTAATCCACAAGCTCCTGTCGAAACACCCCAAGCTATTGTAAGGGATCGGATGCCTCAAAGGCAGAGTAATAAAACTACACCTTCACTCGACCATACAGCCACAAGCAGTGCGGCACCAGCGGACACCTTTCCACATGAGTGACCTAGTAGCCAAAGAGCTACGCAACCTGGAAAGAGCAGAAATCATAGTGGAAGTGATGGGACCAACACCATGGGTCTCCCCAATGGTAGTGACGAAGAAACCAAAACAGCCTGGAAAAATCAGAATATGCCTAGACATGCGCCTCCCCAGAGCAGTCATTATCTGGCAGATACATATCACTACAACCCTCGAGATAATCGCAGCCCTCACAGGGTCCATAACATTCTCCAAAATAGACCTGAAGGCAGGTTATCACAACTCAAGTCACACAAAGACTCGAGATACATAACCACTTTCTCAATGCACCTGGGGCTGAGGAGGTACAAGCATTTGACTTTTGGGATATCGTCAGCAGCAGAGGTCTTCCAACAAACAATACACACCATCCTGCAGCTGTCAGGTATGCACATTTGACCTTTGAACCTGGAGGCTGTTTCATCAAAGACACATGTGTGCACTATAATTTTGACATGGAGCAATTATGAACGGGCATCTGTTTAGCAAACCTCCATTTCAGAAACAGAATTAGCCACATTATTTTCATTACTAAAAATCAGAAAAGCTAGTACTATCCGCCCACACCAGATGGCATTCTGTCGCACCACCTTCGCCTCTTTGGGTAGCAGGAACCGAGGGCAGGATATACTCTTCAAGAGGGGTGTGAGCTAGCACAGTAGCAGTCCAAACAACAACAGTACTGTAGTACCAAAATAAATGAATCTCCAAACAAGGTTATTTTAAAATAGGATCTTTAATTAAACTAAAAATAAACACGACTAATAAAAACACTAATGAGCCACCACTATAAGGGAAAACACAGCAAATGCAGACACTGGGATAAAGGGGCACTTTGGGTTGGCTGACGGGGTGGCCAGGCAAACGGTTTCTATAGCAATGTTCCAGTTCATTACGACCCTGGCGGTAGGGGGTTAACAGGGCCGGTAGAGCTGCCGGCCCCGTTAACACCATTACGAGGTTTGCTTTTGGGACCCGCTAAGGACGCCTTGTAAAACCTATGGGGGCTCGAATGGGAATGGGGATGTACAGGGTCTGGGTTACTGGAATGGGGAAATACCGGGCCCTCCAACGTCGGAATGGCCCGGTGTTTCCCCATTCCAGGAACCTGGACCCGGAATGGGGGTAGCCATGCCGCAAATAGTGGACTGTAGTTAGAGCGACATGCCTGACCTTCATAGTACGTGGCAGTTCCTAGTGTAGATTACACCTAGCCGCCACTTCCTCGTCCCAACACTGTCATAGGTAAAGTGAGGGGAAATGTTTTACAATAGCCCATAAAGGCCAAGGGAGGGTTAGGTTGGCGTTCAATAGGGAATAGGGAAAAAGGGATGTCTCACCTTTGGGTACAGCACTCCTAATCGCCAAGGACCCTCCACCCAGGTGATCCTCCCTCGCTTCTCCACCCAGGTCAGGATCCAAAGTGATGGCGTTTCCATGGCCACCTGAGAAGAGGATCCAGGGGCAGCAGGAGTGAGGATACTCTCAGGTTTCTCACACCCCTTAAATGGGCAATATTTTATAATGGATTAGTCCCTTTTATCCATCTGTAAGGAGTTAAACCCTTGCTTCTATTTCATAATCTTCTGCCGGTGATGTCATTACCGGAGTGCTTTGCCTGCAAGAAGTGCAGAGGTTGGTGCAGGACGTTTCGTGAGCTGAAAGAGAATCCAAGATCGTGGGGCCCATATGTGGTCTAATGCTTCTCTCTTGGCTACTCTAACACCCCCCACCCTCTTCTCAAGTCTTCCTACATCGGAGAGTGTCTGTTAATTACCCCCCTGTTGTGATTTCCTTTGGCCTGACAGAGCCTGCCCATTGAGACACTGGACCTCTCTCTGCGGCACGGTTGCAGGTCCTGTCTTCATGGAAGGAGACAACCCTTTCACAGGGAAGAAAGGGGCCTTTGCTGGGGCAGAGCCCAAAGGTCCTGTTTTGTGTGAAACGCAGTCCCACACAGTGAATACTCATGAAGCCCTGAGAGGAAGGTCACTGTAAACTAACCTGACATTCATTAAAATCATTAATAATATTATTAGTGTATTTATTGAGTGCAGGCCTAGCTTCGGGGAAGTACATAGTGAGGGAATCAGATTGAAAGGGATTAATACAAGGGAATGGGAAGCTAACAACTGGGGAGCGGGAGGTTGGGCAATCTGGCAACAAGGGATCTCCAAGAAACCAGGGGATGAAAGAAGGGAGGGGCAGATCACCCAGTCTTAGGAAAGGTGAGGAGTGGAGGGCGTGTCGACCTAGGTGTGAGGGAGGAGACATTCCTTGAAGTGGTGGGTCTTAACAATAAAAGAACTTAGAAAGGTGTTGGTATGTATAATTCTAGGGTTTCAGAGACCACCATGTAATGTCCAGACGTTGCTTATATTTACATTTGTCATCTGCTACTAGGTTCTGGGGCCCACAATTATTTGATTTTTATTTTCTATTAGGATTGCCCACGGTTAAAGGCAGATCCTGCTGTTAGAGCTTTCTACTCCAGTGGTCTGTTGGCAGGAAGGCATATGTCACTTTGTTCTGTCATGTTGTCACACTACAATCAGCTGAAGAGAGGCGTCAGTGGACAGACCCAGCAGAGTTACATTCTTACACTATGCTTTTCAGCATGAGGCATTATGAAGGGGGGAATCTGATTAGCAGACCTCACTTTCAGAGACAATCTATCACCCATATTATTTTATTAATAAAAAGGAATAAAACGCAGGCTTTTCTGCCCTCACAGATGGCATCCTGTCACACTGGGAAACCTGTCCCTTCTCTGCTCCCTGGTTGCATGTCTAATTCCATCTTTCTACAGGGCATGACTGCTCTCTGTGCTTGGGGGGACATGCCCACCTCTGCCGGTTGGTAGGATATGCCACTTTTCTATGTCTGGGTGAAATGTCTCCATCTGTAGAGTATGTACCCTCTATGATCTTGGGTGACATGCTTCTTCTCTCCCCTGATTCAGCACCGCAACCCTCGCTCCGTCCCCGCTTCCTGGATCACTGCCTCCCTCCTCCTGTCCCGCCCACCGTGCCCTGATTGGCCCATCAACCGTGTGCATTGGGTCTGTCCGCCTGCTGCAACATCGAGGCCCTCTTTGTGCCTGCGGATCCACCTGGTGAGTTGCCCTTTGCTTAGCAGCCCAATTTGAGGTCACTTTATGCCCTTAGCCCCAAAACCCTGTTTCTGTGCTGCCGCAGCCCGATTCAGCCGCGCAACCCTTGCTCCATCCCCGCTTCCTGGATCACCGCCTTCCTCCTCCCGTCCCTCCCACCATGCCCTGATTGGCCCATCAACCGTGTTACCCAGGCCATTACCGACCTTCCCAGGGCAGCCCTCTGCCCATGCATCCGTGCGACCAAGGGTCCATGGGAAAGGGCGGCTCCTTCAGAGGCGGCTCCAGATCGTATCTGCAGGTATTCGCAGGAGAAGCAAGAAGCCAGTAGCCTGCCGTCAACCAGCACCAACCAAAACGTGAGTGTGCCAAGAGTGGGGACTGAAGCAATTACTACACGCCAGAAAGCCCTACCACCCTTACTGAAAGTCTAAAACTTTTTATTGTGTTGCAACATTCAGTCACATAATAAGGTCATGCTCCGTAATAGCTCCGCTATATTAAACCTTGCATCTTAACTGTACTCCCAACACCAGTGAGTGTGCCCTTATTAGCGTCACAGTGTTAAAGTTGAATTCAGAAAGTGCTCCTAACGACATTGAGTGTATCTAATAGCGTCACTGTGTTAAAGTTCAATTGTGAAAGTGTGCCCTGGTAGAGTCACTGTGGTAAAATTGAATTTGGAAATGTTCCCTGATAGAGTCACTGTGCTAAAGTTGAATTTAGAAAGTGTCCCATTATATAGTCACTATGCTAAAGTTGAATTTTGAAAGTGCTCTTAACAACATTGAATGTATCTAATAGCGTCACTGTGTTAAAGTTGAATTTAGAAAGTGCGCCCTGATAGAGTCACTGTGGTAAAGTTGAATTTAGAAAGTGTCCCATTATATAATCACTGTGCTAAAGTTGAATTTAAAAGTGTCCCATTATATAGTCACTGTGCTAAAGTTGAATTTAGAAGTGCTCCTAACAACATTGAGTGTGCCTAATAGCGTCACTGAGGCAAAGTTTGATTTTAGAAGTGCTCCTAGTAACATTGAGTGTGCCTAATAGCGTCACTGTGCTAAAGTTCAATTGTGAAAGTGTGCCTAATAACGCCAGTGTGGTAAAGTTGTTTTTAGAAAGTGTTCCTAATCGCGTCACAGTGGTAAAGTAGAATTCAGAAAATGCTACAAATAGCGTCACTGCATGAAGTTTTAATCTCAAGGTACTCACAACACCACTCAGTGTGCCCTTATGGCGTCACTGTGTTGAAGTTGAACTTAGAAGGTGCCCTGATAGAGTCACTGTGGCAAAGTTGAATTTGGATAGTGTCCCGGGTAGCGTCACTGTATTAAAGTTTAATTCTAAAATTGTGCCCTAATATCGTCATTGTGGTAAAACTGAACTTTGAAATTATCCCATTATATAATCACTGTGCTAAAGTTGAATTTGGAAAGTGTGCCTAGTAGCATCACTGTGTTAAGATTCAACTTTGAAAGTGTTCCTAATAGCATCACTGTGGTAAAGCGGATTGTAGAAAGTGTTCCTAATAGCATCACTGTGGTAAAGCGGATTGTAGAAAGTGTTCCTAATAGCATCACTGTGGTAAAGCGGATTGTAGAAAGTGTTCCTAATAGCATCACTGTGGTAAAGTTTGAATTCAGAAAGTGCTCGTAAGAACTCTGAATGTGCCTAATAGCGTCACTTTGTGAACGGATGGAGTGTGTAAAAACCAAATTCATGTAATTGTCATGTTTCTTTGCCTCAGCAAGACTTAAACCCATTGCCCATGTTATAGCATTATGTCCATGTTAAACCAACTGCTTTTGTGTCCGCACATGAGGCCCAGGGTTTTCGCCTGGAACAGATATTACTCACAGGCTTAGGAATTTCCCTCTGTTTTCCTTTCCTGTAAAGGCTACATAAATAATGTCTGTTAAAACTCTTGCGCTTCACGTCCTGTCTAAAGCTGCCGTGCGAGTCAGCATGCATTCATTGACCCTGGGGTCTCCTCTATGAATGATGATTGCTAGCATCCGCACTCTTTCCCGAAACATAAGCATAAAGCGTATCTATATTCGGAGTTGTTATTCTCTGGGATATTTGGGAAGGGGAACTTGTGTCAGAGCTCGTGCGTCATTCTGTAAAAGATATGTCCTGCTATTGTCCAGCAGCCCATGAATGGATATTATTATCACTACCGCGGCAAGATATGTGTAGTTTGCAAATTCCCCACTGTGTCAAATGTGATGAATTAGCTTGTTTTTACGATCACGCATGTTAAAGATTACACGTGCATCCTGAAGGATATTTTGACTTGCTTAGATAAGCTATATGAGTAATGACCATTTGCAAATGTCCGGCCTTTATAAATTGTCACCGCAAGGGCTGGAATAACAGCCAAAAGTGTTTTGGCAGGAAACTGTATGTCAGGACGTGCATGGGCTTCGTGCCAGTCATAAGACTCAATGTAAACGTTTTCCTATAAAAAGCCTGCTCACTGTAATGTTAGTAGCTCACTCTAGATAGCATTCCTATGGTGTATCTTGCAGTCAGGCCTTCCGCGGAAGTTTTGCATTGCAATAAATGACTGTTAAACTCACTTACTAGTGTGTTTATTGATGGAGACCTCCGCCTGGTGAATTTTAGCATTGACTGATTGGCGTCCCTGGACTGGCGGACCTTGCAGATGCAGTCCATCGCTTTGATGCGTGCCTTCCACTGAGCTCCCGTCTCCGGTGGACGACTTAACTGGGCCCAAACACTATCGCACTTTTGAATGCAAACAGCGCGGTCCTCCCTTGAGACAGGAGATCAAGAAGAAGGAGAGAACGACTGCTCTGCCAAGGACCAGACGAACCAGACAGAGGGGAGGTCTCCTTGGTGTGGTGAGTGCATTTTTGTGTCTGCAGAAAGTTTTGGTGGATGGTAAGCCACATTGGTCTCAGTTTTATGGTACGTATTATTTTGATTGTAGTAAGGATATTGTAATTAATAATGGGGAATTTGTGCGATAGAAATAAGAATGAGGAACCTATGCATGCGCCTGCTGAAGGCACTCCATGTTACACTATGTTAACCAATTATGGGTTGGGGGCAGTACAATTTTGTAAAAACTGGGAGGAATACACAAAGAAGTCCATTCAATTTAAATGGCCCAAAGCAGGCACTTTTTGTATACCCATAATCGAAAATCTTGAATTAGTGTTACTAAAAAGAAGGGTTCGCCCCGCCCAGCATGATGCTATTCGCCAGTGGCGAACAGAAGCGATAAAGCAGAAAATGTCCCAAGATAAAAAGGATAGGAAAAAGCAAAAACGGCCCATACAGGAGAAGGCATGTGAATTACATAACAAAGAGTTTGAACACCGGCTAGATGTAGAGGATCGGGCTGCATTGATAAAATTCAGTAAAGGCATGTACCCACTCCTCCCCAAGTCAGAGAAAGAGATAGTCAGCCTTGACAGCGAGGCTGATCAGGATACAATCAGATTGACAGAGAACCTTTTGCGATTAACAACACCTGTCAGACCCCAGCCTAACGGCACGCACCTTGCCCCGACTGCACCCCCTCCCCATGAAAACCCACCCCCATATGGTACCCAGACTGGTACTATGGACCCAAATGGTGTTGAGGAGCAGGAAGTAGGGCGCTTATCTAGACAGGGGCCCTTCTTCCCCCCGGTTGAATATGCAAAATTAGAGCGCCTGGCACAAGTGTTTGATAACCCGACCTCAGGGATAAAACAAAGTTTATATACCTGCCAAAAGAAGGAATTTCGACAGGTAATGAAAATGCATTGTGACCTTCTTCATGCATGGCTGAGGAATGAGGCTAAACGCCAGTGGCCCGTGGGTTTGTTTGATATTTATAAGGCCATTGACACTGAGAAAGATCGGGCAACCCTGTGGCACCAGTATGACCAAATCATTGACGAGGTAACTAAATTTATGAAAGATTATGATGATCAGTTAAAAGAGGAAGAAGAGGAACTTTGTAGAAGAGAGCAGTCTTTGCATGATGCCAAACCGACGGGAAAGGCGTTGGTTAAAAGGATATATGATGAAAAGGAGCCTGGGAAGGTGGGCTATTGGACGGATCTATTTACCACCCATAGCAAGGCAACCCGACTGGTATGCTTGCAAGAGCTTTTGAGCAAAATGGGATCAGAATGTGAAACAGGAGGGCGGGAGGATGTTTGCAAAAAGGTGAGAGAGTGCCAGGCTGAATTGAAAACGTATAAACCGAACTGGGAAGCGGGGGATCTTAGGACGGGTAGATTGTTCAAAGAATTATTGGAAGTGTTTCTCCAAGGGGCCCAGCTGGTCCAAGTAATGGCACCACTGAGGGAATGTGCGCCCATTGTTATGTAATGTCCGCTGTGACCCCGGCTGATGTATGGGAACCTTTTAGATCTCGGGACCCCCCTGGGCATGCCATCAATTGGACAGAGTTAGAAAAACAGGATACAGACCGGAAACCAACTGACCCCATTCCAGAGGACCTAAAAACGCTAGGGATAAGAATATTAAGGACACTGAGTAGCGTGTTGCCAGAGGTGGATGTGAATGTAGAAAAAATGGATGCAATTATACAAAGCCCTGCAGAAACAGTTGGGGACTATTTTCTGAAATTTGAGAATGCATTTAAGGCACACAGTGGCCAGTCTGTTAGCAACCCCACGGGTCAGAGATATTTCGCCATGGGCTTTGTGAAGGGTTTACGAAAAGGAATTAAGAAACCACTTAAATTGGGCGAGAGTACTTGGCAGGCAAGCACCCCATCCCAGATCATAGAGATGGCTAAATATTACGAGCGACAGGAAGAGGAAGAAATGGAAGGTAAGAAACAGGCAGATAGGAATTTAAAAAATTAGGTGCTAATGCAACAATTGGTGCAACCACCTTACAGTAAACCAAAGGGCCAGAAACCCCAGGTAAGAAACCTTACAAGTAACACTACGCAATGGACACCCCCGCGAATAGACCAATGCTCATTTTGCAAGCAGACGGGACATTGGAAAAATGAGTGTCCCATATTGATGGCGCGGAATGGTCAACCGGCGGGTGGGAGAGGAAGGGGCCGAGGTGGACCCCACGCGGGACCACCTCAAGGCCAGGGAAGGTTTGTAAACCCCGAAAATAATGTATTCTCAAACAGCGCAGCGCAGCGACAAATGGTTAGAGTGGATGGCAATGAGTTTGTGGAGGATGAACTAAGTGGAATGATGTTCTTTGATAACACAGCAGCAATGAGTTGAAACGCCCCTAGTGAACCTGAGGAGATGGTGTCTGTTCCTATAGACCAGAAAGGACCGTATGTTAAATTGCAAATAGGACAGCACCCCACCGTTAGATGCTTGGTCGATACCGGAGCAGGTAACAGCTCGGTTGACGCCAAGGCCATCCCCTCAGTTCCACTATCGGGTGAAAACAAAGTTTCCTTGGGGTTTGGTGGGGAACCCATATGCACTCCAGTGTCCCAGAGAGTTGAGACGTCTATATGTGGAGTGAAATTGACTAACAAATGGTTACTTACTAACAGGTGCCCCGGGAATCCCCTTGGGTTGGATCTTTTGAAAGCTTTAAATGCGACTATCTATTGTTCCCCAACAGGCGTTCGTATGACCATATGTAAATTCAAAATTGGTGGTTGTTATTTGGTTGAACCATTGCAACCAGTGTTACAGGAACTGCCCGCAGAGCTTTGGGCTGCTGGTAGTAATGACGTAGGTGTTTTGAACATTCCCCCTCTTGTGATCAAGGTAAAACATGGGGTCCCTCTACCCCGAACCCCACAGTACAAAATATCTCCAGAAGGGGAAGCAGCATTGGTAAGGATTGTACAGGATCTAATGCGACTTGGGGTTGTTGAAGAGTGTGATGACAGCCCATGTAACTCCCCGATTCTCCCGGTTCATAAGAAAGGAGATGAAGTGACCCCGTATAGATTTGTTATTGATTTTAGGAGAATTAATAAGGTTGTGGACCCCAGGTATCCAGTTGTCCCTAGTGTAACAAGTATTCTCACTATGGTCCCTCCCACGGCCACTCACTTTAGTGTCGTGGATTTAAAAAACACCTTTTTCTCCATACCCATAGCTGAAGAATCTAGATACCTCTTCTCCTTTGTATTAGCACAGCGACAATACAGGTTTTGTCGAGCACCCCAAGGTTACACAGAGAGCCCGGCTATTTTTAGCCAAGCACTAAAAGAGCAGTTGGATGAAATTCTGTTACCCTCTGGTGTGATGCTCATACAATATGTGGATGATATTCTCATTTGTGGAGATACTGAATTAAGTTGTAAAGAAGGTACCCTGATTGTGTTACAGCATTTGGCATACCATGGCCACAAAGTGTTGCTTAAGAAAATGCAGTATGTACAGTCCAAGGTTGATTATTTGGGATATGTCCTCACTGCAGAGGGTCGATCACTGTCACCTGAGAGGGTACGGTTAATACAGGAAATGGCCTATCCCAGTACCTTTAAAGAATTGAGACGACTGTTAGGCATTACCTCATATTGCCGTCATTGGGTCCCAGAGTTCTCCCTGATAGCTAAGCCCCTGTTACAATGTTTGAAAACAGAAAAGGATCAGACACCCTTCACTTGCACGCAAGAAATGAGAGAAGCCTGCGATGCTCTGAAAAGCGCATTGTGCAGTGCCCCAGGGCTTGGGACACCCAATTACGGCAAGCCTTTTACTCTTTTTGTACATGAACAGCAAGGTTGTGCCCTATCTGTATTGACACAGGAACAAAATGGAAGGCAAAGGCCTTGTGCTTATTTTTCTGGCACCTTGGATAGCGTGGCTGCAGCGCTTCCCCCATGTATGCGATCAGTTGCTGCAGCAGCGGGAGCTCTTAAGCAAAGCGCTGGTTTAGTGTTGGGGACTGCCGTCATTGTAAGAGGTCCCCATGCTGTGGACGTATTGATCAATAGAACTCAGACTCAGCACCTCACAGCTGCCCGCTTAACGCAATATGAACTGACATTGTTTCCACCAAATGTAACTATCATGAGATGTAATACTTTGAACCCGGCTTCCCTTTTGCCCTTGCCGAGTGGGGAGGGAGATCAAGACATGCATGATTGCCTTATACGCACTGATGAACAGACCCGAGGTAGGGTCGATCTGAGTGACCTTCCCCTAGAGGGATGTGATGGGATTCTATTTTGTGATGGCTCATGATACAAACTGGAAAGTGGGGAGACAGTGGCTGGGTACGCAATAACAACTGAAAGTGAAATTGTCCATATGGAACGCATACCCGCGTTATCAGCGCAAGCTGCAGAATTAAGGGCATTAACAAAGGCTCTGGAATTAAGTAAAGATTTAGCTGTGACCATCTATACGGATTCAGCTTATGCACATGGCGTGGCCTTTAATTTTGGTCTACTGTGGAAAGAGCGAGGGTTTCTTACCTCGCATGGAACAAAAATAAAACATGGCAATTTGATAAACAAACTATTAGCGGCATTGGCTGAACCCGCCCAGGTGGCTATAGTGAAATGCTCCGCCCTTAAAAAGGTGGTAGATTTTGTGGGGCAGGGGAACTATTTAGCAGACCAGGTGGCTAAATATGCTGCAGAACACTGTAAATTGACCGTTCCAGAGTGTAACATGCTGCAAAGGAATGTGGAAGGGAAAGGGGATGATGGCGGTTTGGAAAAGGGCCCTGAGGAGATAGTAAAGGACATTCAAAAGGAAACGGCAGATTGCGAAATTAAAGTTTGGACTAAAGACAGTAACAATGGACAAACTCTTAAAGGGGTGTGGCTGGACAAAATCAAAATGAGGTGGTTGCTCCCTGACAGTTATTTACCCATGGTAGTCGATATGGTACATGGGAATGCCCATGTTAATGCAGGTGCAATGGAGGACATTCTGAGCAAAGTATGGAAAAACCGGAAAATTGGATCCTATTGCAGGAGATGGGCAGCACAGTGTGCTGTCTGCCTCCAGCATAATGTGGGTAAATCTGTGAAAGTACCAGCAGGTCATAGCAGACTTCCTACGCAGCCATTTGAGGTGGTGTATATGGACTTCATACAAATGGAACCGGTTGCTAAATTAAAATATTGTCTTGTTATGAGGTGTGGGTTCTCTGGTTGGACGGATGCTTACCCCCTAAGAGACAACACTGCTATTTCCACAGCTAAATGCATCCTGAAATACTGGGTGCCCCAGTACACAGTGCCCAGCTTTCTGTATTCCGACAACGGAGTACACTTTACAGGTCAAGTTGTGAAGTATGTATGTACTGCCTTGGGTATCGATCAGCGATTCCATTCCGTCTATCATCCCAAGAGTGCTGGGATTATTGAACGATCGAATGCCGTAGTGAAAAACAAACTGGCAAAAATATGTGCCTCTACAAACCTGAAGTGGCCAGATGCCCTTCCCTTGGCATTGTTGAGTATGCAGACCACTCCAAAGGGGACGCACAAATTGTCCCCTTTTGAAATTGTAATGGGCCGCCCTCCAAGTGCATGGTCCATCCCAAAGCCAAGAGTTATTGGTAATATTGAACAACCACTGTTGAGGGATTATTGTGCTGAGCTCACGCATTAACTGTCTATTATCCATCAACAGGTGAAAGACGCAGCCCCGTCAGCTTTGGAAGGAGAAGGCCACGCAATCAAACCAGGGGACTACGTCCTCGTGAAGAGTTTTGATCGCACCAATTGCCTGCAGGCCCGCTGGAAGGGGCCATTTTTGGTCCTACTGGCGACGCATATTGCTGTGAAGGTTGCTGGCCACAAAACGTGGATCCATGCCAACATCTTAAAAAGGCACCACCTCAGATAGTCCATCCCCCGACCAAGGACACAGACCACTTCGCAGCCGAACCTACGGAGGACACTCCCAGGTATCACCTTACGCCCAAGGAAGCAACATTGATTGCCTATGTTTGAACTCTGACATCTGGTTGAGAAAGGACTTGGTAAAGGGTCGGAACAAACAAAGGACAACCGAGACACAGATGAAGTGGCCTCAGCAGCCCCTCCTGGGTATGAAGTAGCCCCACCGAGACACAGATGAAACGGCCTCAGCGTCCCCTCAAGGGTAGGAAGTAGCCTCAACGAGACGTGTCAAGGTAAGGTGCCAGAAGCGGTGACTGCAGGACGGGTTATACTGTGCAACCCTTGCGATTTAGCGCATAAACGGACGGCACCGTTAGGGTAATTGTTAGGGACTTTTTGAACATTTTTGTGTAAATATATAATATATATATAACGTGTGACATTTAACAGCCAAGTTCCGGAACTCAGCCATTTGGGATTAGCCCTGTGCGAGGGAACAAAACAGGTTGTTACAATGAATGACGAGGACGCAAGGCAGAGGCGTCCACGAGTTGACAGATATGCATGCACCCCAAAGGAAAAGCTCTTCTTATCCCTTGTCTGTATTGTTATAACAGTAGGGTCCGCAATATTCCTCTGGTACCTTGAGCACCATGATATTTATGCTGCCCATAATTTGCTGCCTCCCACGCCTCAGCCTCCAACACCAGAACTAGTAACTATTCCCCATATAGATCAGGAGTATCGGAAAAAGCATCCTAGGAATAGCATCCTCACATGGATGAATGAAACAAACCAGATACTAAATAAAACCAACTGTTACATATGTAGATATGTTCCCCATAGCCATGAAAGCGGACCCGAATGGTACGCGACTCCTGCTACAAGTGATACATGCGTGCCTTGGCGAGATTATCTTTTGCGTGCCTCCCGAAACTATACCGAAAATGTGACACTCACATTTGTGAATAGGAAAAATGAGACAAGCACTCAGACTAGAATACAGGGAGGAATTTATATTCCTCTAACACCCAATGTAGCTAGATATCTTAATAGATCCATTTCCTGCCCATCTAAAGAAATAGAAATGATTCCTCTAACCGACTATATGAGAGACAACAAAGCAGTACTACCACACCCAATCCCTGTACAAAATATAGTTCGTAGGGCCCCCTTTTGCTA
Source organism: Ambystoma mexicanum (assembly GCF_040938575.1). Taxonomy (NCBI): domain Eukaryota; kingdom Metazoa; phylum Chordata; class Amphibia; order Caudata; family Ambystomatidae; genus Ambystoma; species Ambystoma mexicanum. The sequence continues at coordinate 1,264,588,693 of NC_090933.1, read as the reverse complement.
CCAGCGAAACAAGATACATGCTCAGGCTGTTTTCATGGGTAGACACAACTGCCAGAATATAGTAGATTTGAATAGTATATCCGCACCCTTTAGTCCCCCTAAGGGGGCAATGTTTATTTGCGGCGAGGAAGCATACCTCTGGTTACCCCGCTATTGGAAAGGTAGATGTACCGTTGGATACGTAATGTTGGGTTTGCATTACAAATCTGTGGAGGAAGTGAACTTAAAACCCAAGGCAAAGAGAATAAAAATGGGTACACGGGATTACCAGCGAAGGAAAAGAGGTGTTATTACTAAAGAAGACACCACTTGGGATGAATTCTTTGATTTCCTAAAGGGCATAGTGATGCCCATGGGAATAGTTATGAATTCCAGAAGCATTAGGCACTTGGCTAGATTAGTAGAAAAGGAACTAAATGTGACCGGTGACATACTGGCAAACCTCACTAAAGAAGTACAAGCAGTCTGGATGGTCGCATTACAAAACCGACTAGTATAAGATACAATGCTGGCAGAAGTAGGAGGGGCTTGTAAAATAATTGGCACTTCTTGCTGCACTTTTATACCTGATTATAGCACCGATATCTTTAAAGGGATCGATGAAATGCATAAAATAGCAGCTCAAATACATTCTGAATTTGGGCCTGGGGATGGGACATCCTGGTTCTGGGATCTATTACGGAGCTGGGGATGGAAGCTCCTCACCCCTCTTCTTGTCATAGGAGGATTAATAGCTGCTTGCTGCTGTTGCATTCAGTGCTTTCCCTTATGTATGTCAGTCATAGGAGATTGCTGCAGGAAAATAATGGGAGCACTGGCACCCAAACCCACTAATGCCATGACCACCAACGAGATGATAAAGTTAGAGGAGGCAATTGAGGGGTTACAAAAGGTTGATGTGTCGGTCAACGACAATGAAAGAATGAATGAATACAAACTAAACCATGTGTATTACTGATAAAGTCTTGCTGACGCAAAAGGGTCGTTTGTAAATACCAAATTCATGTAATTGTCATGTTTCTTTGCCTCAGCAAGACTTAAACCCATTGCCCATGTTATAGCATTATGTCCATGTTAAACCAACTGCTTTTGTGTCCGCACATGAGGCCCAGGGTTTTCGCCTGGAACAGATATTACTCACAGGCTTAGGAATGTCCCCTCTGTTCTCCGTTCCTGTAAAGGCTACATAAATAATGTCTGTTAAAACTCTTGCACTTCCCGTCCTGTCTAAAGCTGCCGTGCGAGTCAGCATGCATTCATTGACCCTGGGGTCTCCTCTATGAATGATGATTGCTAGCATCCACACTCTTTCCCGAAACATAAGCATAAAGCGTATCTATATTCGGAGTTGTTATTCTCTGGGATATTTGGGAAGGGGAACTTGTGTCAGAGCTTGTGCGTCATTCTGTAAACGATATGTCCTGCTATTGTCCAGCAGCCCATGAATGGATACTATTATCACTACCGCGGCAAGATATGTGTAGTTTGCAAATTCCCCACTATGTCAAATGTGATGAATTAGCTTGTTTTTACGATCACGCAGGTTAAAGATTACACGTGCATCCTGAAGGATATTTTTACTTGCTTAGATAAGCTATATGAGTAATGACGATTTGCAAATGTCCGGCCTTTGTAAATTGTCACCGCAAGGGCTGGAATAACAGCCAAAAGTGTCTTGGAAGGAAAGTGTATGTCAGGACGTGCCTGGGCTTCGCGCCAGTCATAAGACTCAATGTAAACGTTTTCCTATAAAAAGCCTGCTCACTGTAATGTTAGTAGCTCACTCTAGATAGCATCCCTATGGTATATCTTGCAGTCAGCCCTTCCGCTGAAGTTTTGCATTGCAATAAATGATTGTTAAACTCACTTACTAGTGTGTTTATTGATGGAGACCTTCGCCTGGTGAATTTTAGCATTGACTAGTGGATGGAACGGATGGAATGAATGGATGGAACGGTTGAAGTGGATGGAACGGATGGAGTGGATGGAACGGATGGAGTGGATAGAAGAGATGGAGTGGATGGAAAGGATGGAGTGGATGGAAAGGATGGAGTGGATGGAAAGGATGGAACGGATGAAGTGGATGGAACAGATGGAACAGGTGGATGGAAAGGATAGAGTGGATGGAGTGGATGGAAAGGACAGAGTGGATGCAGTGGATGGAGTGGATATATCTCTGTATCTCCTATGTATGCTATGTATATGCTATGTACCTGTATCCCCATGTTATCTGTATCACATGTTTACCATATCCATCCTCTCACTTTATGTACGTAGGCCTCTATGTACGACCCCTGTCCTGCTCTCATGCTTGGTCACAGGCGCTTTACTGAAAACCACCATATCACACTACTACGCTTACTCTATCCTATACACCATTATTCAACTAGAACACAGCTATGCTATGACACATTCGGCCTAGCTGTTCTCATACTAACACGACCCCACGAACACCTCATCATCCTAATAAAACACAGCTAGCTGAGCGCATACCGGCTAGCTTAGGCGTCTCCTCAGGCCTAACGCAGCCAGAACTCAGTCTGGGTGTCCACCCTCCAGACTGAACACATCCAACTGATTACCTCAGCACCACACCTACCACTTAGAAGCAGCTATCATGCACCAACCACACCAGCTGCACACATATCCGGTGCGCCCACACACCATACAACACTCTCTCTACTGACTTGAACTGCGGTTCCAAGGGCGTTCAACCTACCAGCGCTTTGAGGTCATAACAATGATACAGAAGACGCTATATAAATGCCAAGTAACATAACATAGCATAGCATAACTTGGGAGATATGTCTCTCTCAGGAGGTCATGTCTGGTCTCTGCCCCTGGGCAGTGCGTCTCCCTCTTTATAGCATGACTGCTCTATGCCTGGATATCTTCTCTGCCCCTGTACGACATGTCTCAAATCTGTGCCTTGGTGACATGCCTCTCCTCTGCTCCTGGGCGACATGTATTTTCTCTGTGCTAGGGTGACATGCCTCTCTCTGAAGGACATGTCGCTTCTCTATGCCTGAGTGACATTTCTCTTCTCCGCGCCTAGGTAGGTGAAATGTCTCTCCTCTGCTCCTGAGTGACAGACCTCTGCTCTGCTACTGGGTGACATGTCACTTCTCGGCTCTTGGGTGATATGCCTCCCTATGTAGGGCATGTCTCTACGCCTGGGCGACATGTATCTTCTCTGTGACTGGGTAACATGCCTCCCTCTGTGTGGAGCATGCCTTCTCTGGGTGACATGTCTCTTCTTTGCGCCTGTGTGACATGTCTCCCTCTGTACGGCGTGTCGCTTTTCAGTGGAGCATGTCTCTTTTCTATGCCTGGGTGACGTGTCTTTTATGTAGGGAGTGTCTCTTTTCTTCTTTTGGGTGACATGCATATTCTCTTATTGTGCGGGACATGCCTCTCCTCTGCTCCTGGCTGGGTGACATGCCTCCAGCAGTAGGACATGTCTCTTCTCTGCACCCTGGTGACATGCCTCCCAAGTGCTCCTGAGTGATGGGGCACCCTCTATATAGCATGTCTCTTCTTTATGCCTGGGTGACTGATCTCTTTGTTGTGTCTGGGTGACATTTCTCTATCTGTCTGGCATGCGTTTTTCGCTCATGGGTGACATGTCTCGTGTCTATAGTTGTGCGATATGTCTCTCTAGAAAGGACTTTGGCACGTCTCTTCGCTGCTCCTGGGTGTCATTTCTCCCTCTGGATGGCATGTCTTTTTCGCTCCTGTGTGACTTGTCTCTTAAAGCATGTCTCTTCTCTGTAGCTGTGCGTCATGTCTCTTCTCTATAGCTGTGCGACATGTCTCTCTAGACAGGGACTTGACCTGTGTCTTCATTGCTCCTGGGTGACATGTCTTTTAGTGCATGTCTCTTGGTAGCTGTGCTCGTGTGACATGTCTCCAGCAGTAGGAGATGTGTGTTCTCTGTGCCTAAGTGACAAGTTCTCCTGGGTGACATGTCTCCCCCTATATAGGATGTCTCTTCTCTGTAACTGGGTGATTTGTCTCTCTAGCGACATGTCGCTTTTCTGTACCTGGGTGACACGTCCCTCGGAGCATGTCTCTGCTCTTTGCTTGGGTGATCCTGGTTACACGCCGCTTTTCTGCACCTGGGTGACATGTCCCTCCGAGCATGTCTCTCCTCTATGCGTGGGTGATTTGTCTCCTGGTGACATGTCGCTTTTTTACACCTGGGTGACAAGTCCCTCGGAGCATGTCTCTTCTCTATGCCTGGGTGACCCTGGAGACACGCCGCTTTTCTGTACCTGGATGACACGTCCCTCGGAGCATGTCTCTTCTCTATGCCTGGGTGATTTGTCTCCTGGTGATTAGTCGCGTTTCTACACCTGATGGGTGACACGTCCCTCGGAGCATGTCTCTTCTCTATGCCTGGGTGACCCTGGTGACAGGCCGCTTTTCTGCACCTGGGTGACACGTCCCTCGGAGCATGTCGTTTCTCTATGCCTGGGTGACCCTGGTGACAGGCCGCTTTTCTGCACCTGGGTGGCACGTCCCTCGGAGCATGTCTCTTCTCTATGCCTGGGTGATTTGTCTCCTGGTGATTAGTCGCGTTTCTGCACCTGATGGGTCACACGTCCCTCGGAGCATGTCTCTTCTCTATGCCTGGGTGACCCTGGTGACAGGCCGCTTTTCTGCACATGGGTGACACGTCCCTCGGAGCATGTCGTTTCTCTATGCCTGGGTGACCCTGGTGACATGCCGCTTTTCTGCACCTGGGTGGCACGTCCCTCGGAGCATGTCTCTGCTCTATGCCTGTGTGACCCTGGTGACATGTCGCTTTTCTGCACCTGGGTGGCACGTCCCTCGGAGCATGTCTCTTCTCTATGCCTGGGTGATTTGTCTCCTGGTGATTAGTCGCGTTTCTACACCTGATGGGTGACACGTCCCTCGGAGCATGTCTCTTCTCTATGCCTGGGTGACCCTGGTGACAGGCCGCTTTTCTGCATCTGGGTGACACGTCCCTCGGAGCATGTCTCTTCTTTATGCCTGGGTGGTCCTGGTGACACGCCGCTTTGCTGCCCCTGGGTGACGCGTCCCCCGGAGCATGTCTCTTCTCTGTCGCCGTGTGACATGTCTCCCTCCGCACAGCAGTGCGTCTCTGCTAGGCTGGAGGAGGGCGGGAGCAGGAAGCGGCTCGGCTTTCCAGGAGTCCGTGCACAGAGGGGAGAGGAGCCGGGGGAGGAGCCGCTCTTCGGTGCAACAAGTCCAGGCTGTGGAGTGAAGCGGCTCCCCGGCCCCACGGAACCAGCGCCCGGCCGCTGAGCAGCCAGCAGAGCCCGCCGCTCCCTACCTGCCCCGAGCCGGCGCGGGGCCTGCCGGTGCCCCGGGTGGGCACTGCTCCCGCACGCCGCCCCGGACTTCCAGCAGGAGGACCCCGTGGAGAGCCCGGGGAGGGGGAGGGTCTGCAGGTACCGCGAGGGCGCTGCAGGGGGGCTCCCGCGCCCTGGGCAGGGCGCCGGGAGGAGGCGCCTCTCCGTGCCGGTGACACCCGATCTGTGCCAGCCCCAGAGACGCCTGCAGAGGACTGCTGACCACTGGGCCCCGCGGGAAGAAGTTCCGGCTCCCGGCGCCTACCTGCTGCCGCCATCCCGCCGGATTCTGATACTGGAGGCTGGCAGAGGGCGACAACCGGTGGCAGCTCCGACCTGGCCCGGGCAGGGCTCTCCGGCACCTTGCTGACCTCGAACGGCTCCCACCGCACCCCCTGACCTCAAGCGCACCTTCCTGACACCAGGAGTTGCCCTCAACACCCTGCAGGCCTCGATAACAACCTGCCCCCCGTAACCCTCGACAGACAGCCCGCCTTCTTAACTTCAGACCGGGCCCCCAGCACCCTGCTGACCCCAGACGTGGCTCCCAGCCCCCTGCAGGCCTGGACAACTCTCGATAGCCTGCCATCTTCTTGACCTCAGGCTGCTTCGCCAGTATCTTTCTGGCAGGACACCCCAGAACCTGTTGGGCCACTTCAGCACCTTCTGAACCCTGGAAGGCGGTCTCCCACCTGCCCTTTACCCCCTCCTGGATAAACCGTGTTGAGACACCATGAAGCGTGGACATTCAGTAGAGAAGTATGCCAAGCCTAGCACCCCAAGGAGTGACAGGGGCCGTGACCTACCCTGAATATCACCTCTACCGGTGAGGATGAAGGGAAACATTCTATTACTCCTCACTTCGTCGTATTATCAAACATTGTAGACCCTGGAGGCCCACCTGAAGCAATTGAATTTAGTCCAGAAACGTCCATGCCACCTTTGGACTCTTAACCGATTTCAGATCGTCAACTGACATCGCACCAGACCAACACCACAGCAACCAGAATTTGAAGGTGCAAGTCCTGGCTACTTGTACCCCTTACTCCCAAAGCAAGTGAACCCCAGGATTCTATCGAGGTAGAATAACTTGGACTCCAAGTTGGGTTTCAGACTGGAGTACCATCACCCACTCCCCAAGAAATCAGAACCATGGAGCGGCCAACCGCCCCCCACATTTCTACCCCTATCAGGTGGAAGGCGTTTGGCTGATATCCCAGTCTCTCACCTCTTGCATTGAAATCTCGGGCCTGACCCCCCCTAACCCTGGGCAACCATGGCCGAGCACTTGGAGTTGCTGACGGAGATGCCCTCTGTGGCCCGCATGGGCACGCAGGAGCGACTGAAGCATGCCCAGAAGCGGCGGACCCAGCAGCTCAAGAAGTGGGCACAGTTTGAGAAGGAGGCACAGGGCAAGAAGGCAAAGGCGGGTAGCAGGAAGAGGCCGGGTGGCAAGGGCGAGCGGCGGGTGGTGTTCCCTGAAAGCATCACCTTGCTTGAGGCGGCCGCCCGCAACGACGTGGAGGAAGGTAATGGTCTTTTCTTTCCCTTTATGCTTTGTGTGGTGGTCTTCCTGGTGTGCAACTGACCCTCACTAAACAAAACCTGAACATTGGGAGGTGGAGGAAGAAATATTAGAGGTTTTAGGAAGAACATCGGCCAATTTGATGGTTGGGACCAGCAATCACAGTGTGGGAACCAGCAACCACAGTGTGGGAACCAGCAACCACAGTGTGGGAACCAGCAACCACAGTGTGGGAACCTTTGACAGGTTATTCCTCTACCCAGCCCTATCACTCTTCTGATATTGCCCTCTGTGTGTATGAGGGACTCTTCAGGTCCAATACCTAGTGGGGCCAGCATCCTAAACACTAATAATGGCGTGTGGGTGATGCACTGACCCCTGACATGAAGCCGTGGGCACATTACCACACCTACAAGTATTTTGGATTGGCATACTGCCAGCTAGCCATTTAACCCTAGATTTTCACATAAAGTGGCACGTTTACTATAGTTATTTTTAATTGTTTTTTATATTTGCATGCACAGCAGGGATAATTAGAGATTTGACGATAGAAACTCTGCCTACCATACATTTTGCAATAATCCACCTCATACTAACAAATAATACTTGCAAGAAATTACAGCACCCCACAGAATACTACTGCACACCACTATGCAGTGGAAAAACAACTACACAGCAGTAGATATCAATGAAAAACCGTACTCCTTTAGGTCGCTATATCATAAACGTGTTGCAGAGCTGGAAACGCCACACCCTCGTTTGTATGTTGGATATTTTGTGTTGTTGCTGGGTCGCCACTGTCATTGTGGAGGTCCTTTGTCTTCATAAGCCCGTAGACAGAAATATCAAGATTTGCAAACTGGTGCACTGAACCCAAGTTTTTTTGTTATTGGTGACTTAACCAATATCACAACGTTCTTGATCACAAAATTAGCATTGTTTGCTTTACATGTTTCATGCCTTTAGCACTTCCTCAGGACTAGACATAGGTCGTTCATGAAGCTCAAATAAATACAATAAAAGTATTTACCACTTATGTGCCGGAGTATGTTTTTTTCTTTGCGTGGTATATACAACATGGCGATAAAGTGGGAGAAAGATGTATGCAACAAGAAGTATCTACCTGTATGTCTTATATAATACATACAAGGCTGTGTCCTGTTGGTCTCCATCTGCGGTGACTGGAAAGGAGCAGGCCTTGCAAATTATTATGAATCCCACTAGGCCTGAATGGCGTGTTTCTTGGTTTACATACTCAACCTAAGAGAAATGCACTCGCCCCATGGTGACTGGTGACAAAATATTTACCAGTGCTTTTTGTAAAATGGTGCATGCCGCCATAAACACACTTCATATTTGCTGCAATACTGTCAACCATGCAGTGAAACCTGTATTTGCCATTTACTGCAAAGTGTGTATGCAGTCAATGCTATATAAGTTCCTAACATCCCCATCCTCGTCAGCAAGCTCAATTATCCTGCGAATGGTGCTCGCTCTTCATAAAAACGTTCTGCCAATGCTAGTGGGCTAGTAGATTTTGCGAGCCCTGAGGAGTGATGGGGATTTAGACTAGGTTGTTTAGCAAGTAATCTGATGATTGATACTAGTAGGGTGTTCCCTACCTATTAGTGTTGAGTCTAGTAGTCCAGCCCCTCTGGCTGTCCCAGCATGCAACATTAACCTTGTCTCTATCCTTATAAAAAATACCCATAATCTCCTTTTTGGTTACCACAGTGGATGATGTTAAGAAACAGGCTTGAATGGATTCTGAGAGACAAGGTTACACTTTGGGATCATTGCATCATTTTTTTTCTCCCCTTTCGTCACTACGCTCAAATAACCACAAAAACCATACTAATGCACGTAAATGCAATTTCAGCTAACGTAAAGCTTTTCTAGTCCTGATGAAGTGCATGCTGTATGAAACACGGGGGAAACTGAATTGTATTCATTTTGTAATCGATAATCCGTAAGTAATGATCCCGGGTAAATCACCAGCAAGAACAAACTTGGGTTTATTGCATCAGTGCACAAATCTTGCTATTGGAATGTCACTGGGAAAACATCTAGAAAATAAAATAGGATTTCAGAACCAACAGACATATGACTGGTTTCTAACGCAATATGGCAGTTTATTCAATCTTTGAATACACAAATTAACTTTTTGCTCACATTAATAGTTTTGATTGCAGTCAAATAGTTTGTATTGCCTAAGAGAGAAGATGTGTACAAATCTCCTTTTAAGCTGACCAATTGATATCACCAGGGTTTGCTCGCTTTGCTGTAAAATCAGAAGTGACAGATGTATTCCGTCCCCACTCAACAGACCCTGCAATTGTTTCTTTTCAGCTCACCTCTAAAAGTTCATTTTTCTCCTCTGTGACTAAGAGTAAATGCTATAGCTCACCACTTGACTCCTGCCTACTTTCGATACCAAAGCACATTCTAGTGTTGTGTGAACAACGAACTGGACCATGGAAAGTGGCGCGCGGCTAAATGTGGCCGGCCGAGCACCAACGTCAAACTAGTCTGCCATTTGCAAACATAGGCAGGAGAGACGCCATCTTGAAATCCGCTTGGCTCATGTTATCTTACTGGGATTCGCACCATGCGCTGCTCCTATTTGCACGGTCTCCAGGTTCTAGGACAGACCTGAAAGGGAGTGGTTGGGTTAGGTTAGTGGGGGCAGCCCTACAGATAAGGGGTGCATCTGCCACTTTTACTCCCAAAAAATTGGCAAATAGTCTCAAAAAATAAAAATAGGGAGTACAAATACACACAACAAAAATAGGAAAAAGACATGTAGAATCCTGCACCCCTGCTTTCACCCTCACAGCTCCATGGGTATGTTTGGGCCAGTAGTGCACGTAGTAACACAGGAAGGCACTACTGTTACTGTCTGATTGGAAGTAGTAAACGGGGATCTTAATGTGTATGAATAACTAGGTGCAAAAAAAAAATACTAAAACATTTCTGTTAAAACATATTTTCACTCGCTTATAAAATACTGTCATTGTGAATTGGACTTACTCCCTAAAAAATCATTTTACTCCCAACTTTCAAAAAATAGGGAGTAAAGAACTCCTACTCCCAAATCTTATCTGGAGCATTGAGCGGGGGTTTCGGGGGAAAATGCAAGATAGATTTGCTATTTTGTTGATGTGTGCAGACCGGAATTACCCCTGCAGCTGTGTCTGTGTCTAGGTGTATCGAGATCACAGAGGAATTTGTGTCCCCCCTGGTGCTGGGATACATTTGCCCAACGTTTTCCAATGTAAGTCTGTTGTAGAGATGTAGCTTTCGGCCTTGACTCTGGGGAGGGTGATTTCTCATGTGTGAGTGGCTTCGTTGGTAATTGGGCTTGTGTGTTGGAGCTTAAGGCACGTTGGTGCAGGGAGAGGTCAGTGGCGTCCCTGCTGGGCCTTTGAAGCATTCATCTGGTGTGGCCGTGCCAATACCGCCTAGTGGTGCTCCCTCGCTCTCTCTCTCTGCACTTGCACGCTCTGAATGCCCAGTAGGACTGCCTCTCTCTTTCATTGATATATTTGCCTTTCATTCCCTTGTTCCCTCCTTGCTGCCCTGTGGGCGCTTTGAAACACAATGTACTTGATGTATAAGCACCTTACCAATGCACAATAACATTTTTTAAAAAAAAAAGACTCGGGCAGCCATGGGTGCTAAATCAACAATGCAGTGAAATTGCTCAAGCCCCAAATCTCCATAGGGACGCCTAGGAGCAGAAGTACAGCAGGACACATGGGAGCAAACGTACAGCAGGGCGACATTACAGTGGGACACCTGTGAGCAGAAGTACAGCAGGGCACATGGGAGCAAACGTACAGCAGGGCAACATTACAGTGGGACACCTGTGAGCAGAAGTACAGCAGGACACATGCGAGCAAACGTACAGCAGGGCAGAATTACAGTGGGGCATCTGGGGCAACAGAAGTACAGCAGGGCACATGGGAGCAAACGTACAGCAGGGCCGAATTACAGTGGGACACCTGTGAGCAGAAGTACAGCAGGACACATGGGAGCAAACGTACAGCAGGGCAGAATTACAGTGGGACACCTGTGAGCAGAAGTACAGCAGGACACATGCGAGCAAACGTACAGCAGGGCAGAATTACAGTGGGGCATCTGGGGCAACAGAAGTACAGCAGGGCACATGGGAGCAAACGTACAGCAGGGCAGAATTACAGTGGGGCATCTGGGGCAACAGAAGTACAGCAGGGCACATGGGAGCAAACGTACAGCAGGGCAGAATTACAGTGGGGCATCTGGGGCAACAGAAGTACAGCAGGGCACATGGGAGCAAACGTAAAGCAGGGCAGAATTACAGTGGGGCATCTGGGGGCAGCAGGAGTAGTTTAGGCAGACTGCTGGGGGCTGTAAGGTACCCAGTCACCATTTTAATACAGTCATGAAACCTCAGTGTGCGAACACATTGTGTACAGGCGCTATATAAATAAACTATCTTATCATATAGGTGAACTATAATGACAAGGATCCAAAATAAGATATTGTGGAAAACAAGGAAAACGCAATAAAACACGCTTCAGTGGTTTCCCGTGCAACTTGTTTGAGAGTTTAGAAGAAGCGGGGACTGTTCAAACCTGAGGCAGGCCTAGTGCTGCTGGCTCCACCCACCGGCTCTCACCTGGCCAATCCTTGCAATGTACAGATCTATGGTCCCCAGAACTGCGTGCCATCCCTCTTGATCGTTTTTCTTATTGGTTCCGGTGTACCCATGTGCTATAGGTAGAATGTTTACTGTTTAAACCTTTTTGAGCCGTTTAGTTAATTTCAGGCCTCCAAAAAGTTTCATTTACCCCACCATGTGGAGGGCGACAGGAGGCTTTTTACGCTTCGCTAGTGGCTTACAAATTGATATTTTCCCCCCTATGTATGTAAATCTTTGGATGTTGGTCAATTTGTGATGTATTGGTTTAATTAGTTTCAAGACACATCAACAGATTGACTTCTCAGTTCATTGCGGCTGATGCCAACACGGTTTTCGAGTTAAAACCGCTCTTCTTCAAGGCAATTGGAGCCCCATTCATCCTGTCGCCCTTTCAACTTGCAGTCACTTTTGATGAGTGCGCCCCCACTGGAGATTTTCTTGAACTGCAGTTTGCTTTAAAGGGAATGCAGCGAGTATGTCCCTTAGCTTCTTCATCAGTCGGTCACAGTTGAATCCATATGAAATCACCCATCTGTTTTCTTCCCTTAATTGGGACTAGTTGCTATCTTGATTGTCTTGTTTAGGATTAAAACATCTTTGGATCCTTACCAGGTTTCTGGGTAAGGAAGGACCTCCCCGCGCGTGGGCCCCATATATCGGCCTACTGATGTGAACGACACCTAACAGGACAGGGGTAGAATAGCCTGCCTTGTGGGGTCGAGTGGTGCAGCATTACCCACAACATGATCCCATTGAAATATTTATCCCTAGCACGCTCAATTTACCACCATGTGATCGCCCCTAAGATTTCCATTTTCCACCGAAGCGCTTTGTGTGGCTTTCCCAGAGCTCAAGACTTGTCGGTGGGCGCTGGTCACAGGTGGCATCTGATCCACGAGCCAGGCCAGGGTGGCAGAATCTGCAGACGGGGCGGGATCCTTTCATCCTTGCAGGTTCTCCCAGAGCAGAGGAAGTGCCCAGGAGTCTTTGCCAAATCGTTGCTCCTTCAAGGTGAGGTTGCTGGATTCCAGAGGCTCTGGTACAAAGCGTGAGGTGCTGGTTGGTGGCACCATTTTTTGGCGTAGGACTTTGACATCACAGCTCCTGGTTTAAGGACCTTTTCTGCTCGTCTCCCCAAGCGATGCTGTGAATAGTTCCTTTAAAGTCGTGTTGTTGGGGGGCCTCAAAATGTGCTCTCGCCACTAGCCATTGACGAGTGATAATTGACTCTTGGCGAGTTAGAAACGGTGTGATTTGTGCATGTTTAGAATTAAGGAGGCACGTGACTTTTTAGTTTACACCTTGAATTCTCCCTCTGCTCCATTCTAAAGGGCCTGGGAACAGCACTGCCAAGCTCTGCCTTCCATAGCTACATAGAGGGGGCCGCAAACTGCAAGTCCTTCTGTGACTTACTGCGACCGGCTTTACTAATACTTTCTGACATAACAAAATGACAAGTGACATCCAAAGCGTTAGCTCAGTGAGTTGAGCCAGCGCGTGATAATTACGTGTTTGGGTGCTGTCAATAAATGAAATAAATAAATACTTCCGGTATATGTATGCAACTTGCAGGATCAACATAGATTCTCCTTCACTTCCAGTGGATCAGACTGAGTTGCGTAATAACACCGTCTATTGCATAGTCAGCAATATGCAAGCGGTCAATATTACCCCCTTACTATACATTAGGAGTCACAGAAAGAGCCAATGATGATTCTTCAAGTACATAACAATGGCTGTGCGCTAATGTTTGCACCAAGCCGGTGGGGCGTGGTGCAAGTTATGTTGGCTTGTATTTGTATAGCGCCTTCTGTTTATGGCGTCGAAGCGCTTTGCTTTTCAGAGAAGCAAAGGAGGAGCATGATGGAGCATGCAATAGTGCTAGGGAGGAGCAAAGTCGGCTAGATAGTTGGGATGAGGGCGAGGGATGGATAAGATGCTCAGGAAGGCCTGAGAAAGAAAAGATGGAGGAGCTCTGTGTACAGCGGGACCAAATTTATCGTGGGACTTGACTATATTTTATGGGGGTGAGGGGTTCCGCACCAGGCAGAGAGACAGCTGGAGGAATGTGTTTACTGTACAAGTGGGGGGTATGTCTAGAGTTTACTTTCTGCATGGTGAGCCTGGACATGTTGAAGCCATGCCCAAGAAAACACAGATGGTAAAGCCCATCTAATGACTTCCCTAGGCCCCCAATAACAGTAGGGAGGGGTTGTATGCCAGAAATCTGAAAAGTGCTCCATGGGTCCACCCGCAAATACATCTGTCAAAAAGAGGTCTTCCTCAAGCCCATGACGGCTATTGGGCAAGACTGCCCTTCTTGGCTTCTAATGACTTCCCTAGGCCCCCAATAACAGTAGGGAGGGGTTGTATGCCAGAAATCTGAAAAGTGCTCCATGGGTCCACCCGCAAATACATCTGTCAAAAAGAGGTCTTCCTCAAGCCCATGACGGCTATTGGGCAAGACTGCCCTTCTTGGCTTTGCGATGGCAATCTGCCAGCTTGCCATTATATCGGGAAATGCACTAATGTCATGAGTGAGGTTTCTAGCATAACGCGTCCTATAGGCATTGGCTATACGTAGTGGTGGGTGTCTCGTGCCGTTTGGCCACCCACCTCTTGCTACTCTGCAGGCACCAACGACTCTTGGGAGAGTAGGGCCAACATTTCCGTCAGGAACATATTCTGACCAAAAACAAAAATGTTCATAGCAGCAAGTCTCTCCGATGTGGCTTCAAGTCCCTTGACATGGGTCGTGCCATTATGATCTGCTATGATAGGTTATTTATAATGCTCTTAATACCCGTAGGTTTATAAACGTGGACCCGGAGATCGAACCTGTGTTGCTCCACGTAGTCTTGTTTCCAAGGCGAACACGTTGCCCCTGAGCTATCCTCCCGAGACGACTGCAACATTGAAAAGAACTAAGGTTCTTGCTCCAACTAGCATTTGACCACCTTCTGGCATAGTCTACCAATTTCTGTGATGGGTAGCGTTGCATGGACCTCCATCATTGTGGGTCGTTCCCTTTGACCCGTTTGCGACCTACATCGCTACCCTTCCTCTAGTGGCCAATAGCATCATGTCAAGGCTGCCTTCGCTTACTCTTAGACCATTAGACAATCCACTTTCACATTAGAAACAGTGCTGCATCGGGACCTTGGGGTCCTGCCCACCACTTCATTAAAATACGCCCCCGTTATTAGGCTTTAGTATATCCTCTGGGAATTAATTGGACAATTATGCCAATAACATTATTGCTCTGGCACTAAGACCTATTTTGTCTTCAGTTACTTAATTATTTACAATCAATAAATGTATTATTGAAATATTTAAAAACCTGTTCAAAATTCACCCTTGAAAAGGTGGAAATACTCCATGCTAGTGATCACTGTAAAGGTTGGATCCAGTGCTCCAAAGAAGATTCTGAAGTGGGAGTATTTTACTCCCTATTTTTTACAGTTTGGGAGTAAAATTATTTTTTAGGGAGTGAAAATGTAAGCCCAGTTCCGAATGGGAGGATTTTATAAGCAGTAAAAAATGTTTTAACTGCAAAATGGAAATGTTTTTGTAATAATTATTCCTTTGCACCTGGTTATTCCTACACATTAAAAGATACATGTTTACTTCTTCCAATCAGGCAGTAATAATCGTATTTTGTTCCTGTGGTACTGCGTGCACTACTGGCCCAAACCTATCCATGGAGTTGCGTGGGTGAAAGCAGGACCACAAGGTCCTAACGTGGCTGTTTCCCATTTTTTGTTTGGAGTATTTTTACTCCCTATACTATTTTTTAGGAGTATTTGCCTATTTTAGGGAGTAAAAGTGGCCAATACTCCCCTTGTGTAGTGCTGGCTAGACCTGGTCCTCCAGTTTGCAAAACCGCCCCAGTGTCTTCTCAGTCGGTGAAGCGCTTCACGCTTACCCCTTCAGGCGCGCATCGTCCTCAAGATTGCCTTTATCGCCTGAAAAGCTCTCGCCCGCAAAACACAAGTCTACTTGGTTCAGAAACTCGCCGTGTCCAGAGGCAAGCGCGGGACCGGAAGCCATAATATCCCCTGGCCGGAGACTAAGCCCTGCAAAAGGGGGGACAGACTAGACATGTGCCTTTGTGTGCTCTGCAGTCTGTCTCTAAAACAAGTTGCCTAGGCAGGTAAGACTGGCCTTCTCCATCCTACACTTTAGGAAGGCCTGAAAACCCTACTCTTCAAAGAACATTTCACTGATCGCTCCACTGAACCCTATTCTCCTCTTCTGGCGTCGCACCCTTCCCGCCCCCTTGTCCCGTTTTTCATGGCAGCTCCGGTGCTGCCCCTGCGCCCTACTTGTAAGCCCAGTGTCCGTCCTCTTGGTACAGCGCTCTGTTGCTTCCCGGCTAGGCTCACGCTTGATAAATCCCTCGCATACATGCAAGCTCTTGTGCATACTGGTCTATACAGAAATACACCCTGGATTTGCACGTCTCGGCGGGGGTAAAAATGGCGCGCGGTGTTAAATCATCACCACCCTGTGCTTTCACCGCTCGACTGCCCCAGCACGCTTCTTGGCACCCCTCAATATCTAATTGGAGGAGTGCAAAGTGCAGCGCGTCTGCTGCAGGAATGGCCAAACTTTAACCTCATACTGTTGTCATTTTCTCCACTTGGCTTCTTTTTTCTTGGTTCACATTCACGCTCCGTAGGCCGGCCCATCGCCAAGGGCAACTGTTTTAATCGTACATTTTCATAGTGTAGTCTGGTTTGCAGGACATCTTTTAGAGTGTGAAGACCACAGTTGGCGTCTTTTCCTTCTCGCTTCAGGGCCCGTCCCTCTGGAACTCTAGCTCGGTGCATACCTGTGCTGTAGAGGACCCCCACCCCCCCCCAATCTGGCGAGCCGCATAGTCTGGGTGTTTATCTTGCTACCCTTTCACTTTTGCAGGTGGGTGCTGAAGGGGCGTGGCCAAAGCCAGGAGGTCACCCAACGCTCATTGCTGCATGCTGCGATGCCCTTAAGCACCACCTGACGGTCTAGGAGGAGAATTACTCCACATCACTCAATCTTCTGTGTAAAACCTGCTACTGCCGCCTGAGCACCCCGTAAACGGCCACACGGCTAAATATCCAATCCGAAGATTGCTGCACTGAGCAGCCTACCCGGAAACGACTGGATGCCACAGCATTTCCCGTAACAGGATCCCTGCACGCCTCGGAAGAGTCCTTACACACTTGCATACAGCTCTGCAACCCAAAGCTCCAAATAAACCATATGACCAGTACGGCACGTCACCGACCGTCCATTTAAACCAGGGTTGTCCGACTCCGGGCCTCGAGGGCCGGAATCCAGATGGGCTTTCAGGATACCCCTCATTATAATTCATGAGGAAAAATGTGCATACATTTAGAATCATTGTATGCAAATTTCATATGAATATTAATGCAGGGTATCCTGAAAACCCGGCATGGATCCGGCCCTCAAGGCCTGGAGTTGGAAAACTCTGATGATTTAAACAGTCTATTGCACATCACTGTTTATCCCATGGCAGATCTACTGCAGGGCACCAACTACCCTTAAGCACACCACTCTTTGCTTTTGGCTGTTGGCTGGCGCGGTAAGCCAAGACTGTTCACGTGGGAGAGGAGAGAGATGGGCGACGCAGCCTGTGGGTGTTTGACTTTTTACCCACCCATTGACAGCCCAAGGCTGTAGTAGTCCCTATGCTATGCACACTTACTGCCTCCTCCTCCTCCGTCCGCAAAAAGCCCCTCACCCATCCCCGGATTTCTTTGAGCTTTGCGCGTGTATGTCTATGCCTGTATGTCAATGTTATTTCTACGTCGTTTTCTGAAAGTTAATGGCTTAATTGCACCTATAAAGATACTCCTGGCGTGATAAAAATGTCTTAACCAAGTGTACCTCAGCCACTTGGTCTATAGGCAGTTTGTGTGTCGTTGCATCTGTCCCTTGCACTGAATTTCCTTTAAAACAAGTACTGGCAAAGCTAACGGTTCTGGCTCTTGTTCATGCATTTGCCAGGCCCGCCATGATATTCTTACGTACTAACGCCATTTTCCAGCAGTTGGCATCTTATGGCCACATAGTTGAATTATTTTAGTGCCTGGAAAATGCCTACCCATTTCCTGCACAAAATCCCAAACTGTTGAGTTTACCAACACTTTATTCAGTGATATGTGAATTAACGTGTATTTATAAAGTGCTCAAACTGCTTGAGATCAAAGGCGTGTGCAGTGTAAACCCCCCCCTCCCCCGAACCCCGCCATGGAGGCGATGCCACGTCTTGCGTGGAGGACGCCGTGGTTTGCACTTGCACTTGCACCGTAGCCATGAAGGTGTTGTGTTATGTTTAAGGATATTTATGCGGCGCACTGTCGCCCCCCCCCGGAGTGGTCCCCTGGCGGATCTGAAAAGCAAGAGGGTAGTGGGGGACAGGGTCTAACCTCCCTAAAGATACATGGTGCAGTGAGGGATTTGGGGGCAATGCCTGGGTTGGAACCACTGAACCTACAGCAGGAGAATGGGGGTGTGCCTATGGATGGGGGGGGTGTCTAGAAGCTTCTCCTAGCATTAAAGGCCTAGGCTTTGAGAGGGGGTGTCTGCTGTTATTATTGGTAGGTGGGTTTAAATCTTGCTATTGGTGGCCTGTTAACTTCTGCTTGGAATAACTTTAAAAAAACAAAACCACTCGAGAGCTGAGGGGGCACTTCTTCTTGCTGACATATTTGGTCCATCAGCAGTGATTTTTGGATACCGAGGCTTGAGCCTCATTACGCCATCTTCTCGGGGTGAGTATGCAGTCGTGGGTTGGATTTCCTCTTGGTCTGTGTGGTCTTGTCACAGTAGGGCTGGATTCACAGGGTCTTCGCTGAGTGGGCCGCTGAGAGTAACAAGTTCTGCTCTGCGGAGAAGGTCAGGTCACGGGAGAGCTCCATAGCGCCACCTTGTGTCGAGGAGCAGGAAGGCGCTAGCACCTCATGGCGTGAATGCCCCGCAACCTCTTACACACGCGCGTAACGTCCCTGCATTCCCAAGTTGCCGAATGTGCAGGTCTTCACCAGCTGTTTGGAGAAATGTTCTGCTCTGCCCTGGCAGTGCCTCTTCGGAGCCTGTATACCCTGATCAGACAATATCCCTGGCACGCTGTACCCTGGGAACGCCCCCAGAGACTGCACTGCCTGATCTCCCCTATGATGTTTCGGAACCCTGGCACACTCTGCCCTAATAACACTCCTAAAAACTCAATGGCCTGGTCGCGCCTGTGATGTGAGGTTGCCGTTTGCATACACTGCCCTGGGAATGTACCCAGAGGCTGCCCTGCCTGATATCACCTGTGAGGAGGCAGTACCACTAGTATACTCTGCCCTGGAATGCCCTCAGAGACTGCACTGCCTGATATCACCTGTGACAGTACCGCTAGGATACTCTGCCCTGGAATGCCCCCAGAGACTGGACTGCCTGATATCACCTGTGAGGAGACCGTGCCGATAGCACAAACTGCCCAGGCAATGTCCCCAGACATTGAACTGCCTGATATCCCCTTTGATGTGACGGTACCGCTAGCAAACTCTGCCCAGGGAATGCCCCCAGAGACTGCACTGCCTGATATCACCTGCCCTGCGACAGTACCATTAGCACACTCTGCCCTGGGAATACTCACAGACCCTGCCCTGCCTGATCTCACCTGCCCTGCGACAGTAATGCTAGTTCTCTCTGCCATGTTCCTCTCACCCGCAGTGTGGCACTTATGTTACACCCGGGGTCTGCAACTTTTGGTTCTCCAGAATTCTCGATCTACAACTCCCAACAGCCCCAGTCAGCATAGTCTCTGGTGAGGGATCATGGGAGTCGTAGTCTAAAACATGTGTAGAGCCGCAGGTTGCAGACCCTGCGCTAGACTATTCTGCCATGGGAATGCCGCCAGAGCCTGCACTGCCTGGTCTCATCTGTGCTGCGACAGTAAAGATGAAAACTTCTGCTCTTGTAAGTCCTTAGGAACCTGCCATTCCCACATCCTACTAACCCCCTTCACCCATAAAAGGAAACCTGGTATCAGCAGACCCACAGCAGAAGACGAGCGGAACCATGACATTGGAATCAATCCAGAACCAAACGAAACCAGTTGCTAAAGGTTGTTTCTAGGGGCTCACCATCAAAGGTGAACCTAGGATTAGCTCTGACCGGTCATACTGCTTTCCACTCTTGTAATGGTGCCCCTTTTGTCTTTTAATAATAATAATAATGTATTTCTTATATAGCGCTACACACCCATAGGCCTCAGAGCGCTGAAATAACAGAAAACATTAGTATCCCACAAAGTGGTACTCGTTTTATCAACCTCGAGAGGATGAAAGGCTGAGTTGACCCTGCCGGGATTTGAACCTGCCACAGCAGACTGCACACAGATATCGGGGGCGAGTGCTTAGCTCGCTGTGCTATCTGACCGGCTTTTGTGCTTTGGAGCATCTTGCTTGCGTGGTGTTGTGGTACATATTCCCAAATAAATAAATGTAGGTGCCTGAAACAGTTCTGCTTCACCTCAGGGAGGAGGATTTTGGGGTGTTCCACAGAAGGTCACCAGCAGCATTAAGGAGAGACGGCTAATTTTTGAGGGAGTTTCAAATTTGCATTTGTAACATACAACCAATCCAGCTTTTTGTAATTAAAATGATTTCCATGGGGATGAAGACTATTCAGTACTGTAAAAAAGGCAGGTTGTCAAGTGAATAGGGCTGTTTTCTGGTTCACCCTATTTCCGCCTGTTCCCTTAACTAGTCAACCACATCTCTGTCAATGGGGTTGGAAAGGAATTGTATATATGCAAATTGTTCATAGAAGGGCCTAGTAACAGCCTAGGAGCGTTGGGTCTGCACAATGCCCCAGCAATCCTCAAATATTGGCTGGCAAGGAAAAATAATGGCCAGAGCAGCAGCCTGAGGACTGTACCCTTAGCAGGAAACCTTCACACTGAAAGCCTCCCTAACCTGGAAGTGTCTTCAGGGTCACACACTTATCGCTACTATAAGACTGGCTGTTGTGGACATTCGGAAGAGCAGCCCTTCAGTGCCGTTCTTTTGGTTTACAGGTGCCTACATTGTTTGCTAAAAGAGTGCTGTGTGTGCATTGTGTGCATTGTGTGGAAAAGCAGTTTGGCATGCATCACTGGACCCGGCTTTGGAGTCTGTTTTCAGTTGCTACTTAGAGTTGGAGGAGGGACCAGCTCGAGCAGTTAAAACCTTTAATACGGCGCCTGTCCAGTGTGTGGAAAAGCAGTTTGGCAGTTTGGCTTGTAACTGTTTATTTATAAAGCGCTTATACACAAATGAAGTGCTTCAAGGAGGGAAGGGAACACGGGAATACAGTAGTACTTCTTAGGCCTTAAGTTTGCGAATGAGCTAACAAAATTAACTCGCATACTAGGCTTTAGGCATTTCTACTAGTGCAAGTGCATGACAGGAGGGAAGGAGAGGAGGTGGGGGGAGAAGGAAAGGGCAAACAATAAGCTGCCGTGCTAGGTCTAACGACTTGCCAGATAGTACAAGTGCATGACAAGGAGAGGGGAGAGGGGGGAAAAAGGACATTCAGAACAATAAACTACCGTACTAAGCCTAGCGACATTCAGATTGATTGATGATCGGTCATCATCAATAATGCGCCTATGCACAAGTGTTTCAGGCGCAACCAAGATAGGGAGGGGAGACAAAGGGAGGACAGGACAAATGATCTTGCTAGGCCCAGTGCATTCAAGGTCGTGCAAGTGCACAGACAGGAAGTGCGCGGCAGGGTATGGGGGGGGGAACAAGTGCGTCTAGTCCATCAGGGGCCTGGTTTAAGTGTAGAGAGCTTGCCCTTCACATGGAATGTATTCCGAGTGCAGAGGCCCAGAGGCAAGTGTAGGACTGGAGGGGGAGCCTGAGACCTGTTCGGCTCTAAAGGTGCACCAGGCGACCAGTCTTTGAAACTGTGCAGAGTTGGGGAGGATAACCGAGGAGGGAAGGAGGGGAGAGGCGAACGGACGTTAGCAGGGGAGAGAGGAAGAGAAGAGGAAGTTCTTGAGGAGGTCCGGCTCACGACGAGAGAGGCAGGGAGGCTGTTCCAGAGTTAGGCACCTGCACAGGATAACATTCTACTCCCAAATCTCTGTTAGGAGAACCGGCTCACCCGCAGAGGGTTAGAGGAGGCTGAGGGCTCCTGAAGGAGAGTATTTAGGCAGAGAGTGTTGTAGGTAGTGCAGGCCCTGGCCCCAGAAAGCCTTGTGGACTATGCAGATGGTCTTGAACTTGATCCTTGCCGCCACTGGGAGCCAGTGGAGAGATTTCACACCAGAGAGATGTGGTCCCTGGGCTTGAGGCCAAGGATAAGTCTCGCAGTTCTGTTGTGGATAAGTGTCACGATTCGACTCTGTCTTCCCCAACTCCTCCTCACCTGTCTTCCCCTGGACCTCTTCCGTCTTTATTCCAGCCTTCTTCTTCTTAACCTTTTCTCCTTCGGCGGGGTTCTTCTCCTTTTTCTTTTGTCGAAGGTATGGACGCGCTCCCTCGGCAACCTCCGTGATCCGGCTGATAACAGACCAAGGGGATACCTGAGGAGCACGCCCTTAAGAATGGGGAAAAAGCCTCCTGGCAAAAAACCCCGATCAGTATTCAGGTGTCCGTGGAACACTGATGTCTGGCTATTACACGGATATCTTGATTCTTATAGCCGCCGAGCTCTGGACATGTAGCATGAATGTCCACTCCTTGCTCGATGATTATATCGGCTGAGTTGTCGATTGGAAGGAGGTCTCGGTTCGCCGGAACACTAAGAAAGCGTTACGAACGGAACCACAGAAGACAAGAGGAAATAAAGAGGTAAGAAAAGGACAGAATAGTAAGATCAGTCGAAAATGCCCACAGCGAAATACTAACGCTGAAGCGCCGGCTGAGTGAAAAATACAGAAAACATACTTACATGGAAAACGCTGGGTAGAGTGCGTTGTGCAAGAAAGGACAGAAGATAAGACCCTAATCACCTTACCTGAAAACCTGAAATCACCTCCCGTGTAGGGAAAGAATAGGTGGATAAGTAAAGGATTAGAACGCAAGGCACTACTGATAAGCAAGGCGCTGAGAACGACCTGCTAGGCACGTAACGGGAACGATACAACGCGCAGAGCGTTGCTATGGGCCGCTGGTTATAGACTATGTCGGCCATGTTGGAAAATGACTAGACCGATAGAATGGAGCAGGCCGCCATAGATAGAACGGAACCGACCGCCATCTTAGTAGTATTTCCATCGACTGGCTATTCTCCAGGGCTGGTGCATGACAGTATGCCCCCTTCGATACCCGCCTCCTCCAGGTCTTCCTGGGTACAACCTATGGAATCGCTGTACAAGTTTGGGAGCGTGCATATGGGATCTTGGTTCCCAAGATCTTTCGGCCACAGGAAATCCCTTCCAATGGACCAAATATTGAAGGGTTCCTCCCCTGTAGCGGGAATCTACAATTCTGGCCACCTCATATTCCTCAGGTTCTTCGGGCGGAGTGAACACTGTCCTTCTCAGAGGTCTCTTGTACAGGTCTCTTTGATGAGTCTTGAGTAGAGAGGAGTGAAAGACCGGATGTACTCTCTGCAGAGAGTGAGGTAACTTCAGTTTGAACGCTACCGGATTGATCTGGGCCAGGATTGGGTAGGGACCTATGTATCGTGCCGTGAATTTCCCCTTATGAGCCCAGCGAGGTAGATATCGCGTAGATAACCAAACCAGATCTCCTGTCTTCCAAAGAGGATCCGGATTACGTTTGGTGTCCGCATAGGTCTTATATCTCTTGCGGCTTTCCTTCAAGGTTTGTAGGGCTTCCTTGTGAGTACGTTTTGAGATCCTTCAGCATCCTCTCCAAGGCGGGAGTTGTGGTCTGGCTGCTGAAAGATAAGGTTCCTAGATGATGTGGGTCATAACCATAGGTACACCTGAAAGGACTCATCTTAATCGCCGTATGAAAAGTGTTGTTATAAGCGAACTCTGCCATTGGTAACAGAGCCGCCCAGTCGTCCTGTTCCCTGTTACAGAAACAGCGAAGGTATTGTTCTAAACTAGCGTTCAGTCTTTCGGTCTGTCCATTGGACTGGGGATGATATCCCGAGGATAACGCCTTCTGTATAGCCAACTGGTTACATAGCGCGTTCCAAAATTTAGAAGTAAATTGCGTTCCTCTGTCCGAAATGATGGACCGTGGTAGACCGTGTAACCTTACTATCTCGCGAAGGAAGACTGTAGCGGTCTCTGAGGCTGAAGGAACTCCTACGAGAGCTACGAAATGAGCTAGCTTGGTGAAAGAATCAATCGTGACTAGGATCACCCTCTTCTCCTGGGAAACCGGGAGTTCTACTATGAAGTCCAATGAGAGGTCCTCCCAGGGGCGTGTGGGTGTTTTAGCTTGATGTAGGAGTCCGAGTGGTCTGTGGCGAGGGGTCTTATTGATGGCACAGACGGGACACGTCGATACATAAGAGATGATGTCTCTTCGCATCGACGGCCACCAGAAACTCCTGGACGCCAACTCTAATGTTGCCTTCTCCCCCTTATGTCCAGCCAAGGGCAGATCGTGACAAAAGCTGATGGCCTGTCTGCGAAGATCGGAGGTGGGTAAGAACAAGGCGGAATGATGAAACCACAACCCTTCGCGTTCCTGCAATTGGTATGACTGTTGCTCTTCTTGAGCATAATCCTTGAGTTCACCTTGAACCTTCTCAAGGAATAGGTTAGCAATTGTACGAAAGTGGTTCTCACACAGAATCTTCTCCTTCTTAACCTCCGATAGATCTTCCTCCAACCAGCTTCGTGATAACGCGTCTGCCACACTATTCTGGGATCCTGGTATGTAGGTGATCCGGAAATCAAAGCTTGAAAAATAATAGGCCCAACGGGCGTGTCTGGAATTCCGGCATTCCATCTGTTGGAGAACCTTGAGGTTCCTATGGTCAGTACGAATCACAAATTGGTGAGAGGCTCCCTGTAACAGATGTTTCCATTCCTGACAGGCGGCCCGCATTGCTAATAACTCTCTTTCCAGAACTGAGTAGTTTCTTTCGCTTCCGGTTAGGGTGCGAGAGTAATAGGCGATAGGGTGTTCTTCTCCCTTGCTTCTTTCCTGTAACAAGACTGCCCCTAACGCACCTCCCGAGGCATCGGTCTCCAAGATAAATGGTTTATCCTGCTCGGGCTGAACCAAAACCGGGGCAGTGACGAATAGTCCCTTTAGTGTTTTGAAAGCTGCTTGAGCCGCCAAACCCCACTGGAATACTATACCCTTTTTGAGAAGTGTTGTGATGGGTAATACCAGATCAGAGAAGTTGGGTATAAACCGGCGGTAAAAGTTTGCCAGACCTAGGAAACGTTGAATCTCCTTGACAGACGAGGGCTCTGGCCATCTGTCTATGGCCAACACCTTCTTGGGGTCCATGCGGATACCTTTCTCTGATAAAATAAATCCCAGGTAGGGTACTTCTGTGGTCTCAAAGAAACACTTCTCGGGCTTGGCGAAAAGTTGATTTTCCATTAACCTACGAAGTACTTCGCACACATGTAGCCGATGATCCTCCAAGGATGGAGAGAAGATCAGAATGTCATCAAGGTATATGACTACCGATATGTATAACATGTCGGCAAAGATCTTGTCTACGAATCTCTGAAATACCGCTGGGGCGTTTACCAGTCCGAATGGCATAACACAGTACTCAAACAACCCCAGCGGTGTCCTGAAGGCGGTCTTCCACTCGTCTCCTTTCTTTATTCTTAACAGATGATATGCACCACGGAGATCGAGCTTGGTGAACATCTTTGAATCCCTGACGGCTTCCAGTATGTCTCTGATAAGCGGCATTGGGTATCTGTCTCGGATGGTAATGCTGTTCAAGCCCCTGTAATCAATACAGGGGCGTAATTCTTTGGAGTCCTTCTTTGATATGAAGAATAAAGATGCCCCTCCTGAGGACTTTGATGATCGAATAAGCCCATTCTTTAAGTTGGAGTTGAGGTACTCCTTCAATGCTTCCTTTTCAGATAAGGATAGTGGATACATTCGGCCAAAGGGTAAGGAGGTATCTTCCTTTAGATCTATACTACAGTCCTCGTGGCGGTGAGGTGGGAGGAGTCTGGGATTGATATCTTCAAACACTCTAGCGAAAGTCATGTACTGCCTAGGTATTGAGGATATCGAGAGATTGCATTGAGTAGTAGGGAGACCGGAATGTATCTCCTTCTGGAATTCCATAGTATTCATGCAGTGTTCCCGGCAATATTCTGAGTCGAAGCTTAACTTGTTGTTAGTCCAGTCAATCTTGGGATTGTGTCTTCTTAACCATGAAATACCTAATATCAACGGAAAATGAGCGGCTCTGATAGCATCGAATGTGAGGGTTTCGACATGATGATCCATTCTTACTGTTATAGGTTCTGTTTCCATGGTAATGAGTCCAGATGAGAGTGGACGACCATCCACTCCCTCGACCGGTATTGGTCTGTCCTTCTTCCTTAGTGGAATTTGATTTTCCTGAGCCCAAGTTGCGTCTATGAAGTTTCCTGCTGCTCCGCAGTCAAGCATTGTCAAAACCGGTAGGTTCTGCCTCAGACTGTAGGAAACGGACAGCTGGAATACCATCAGACGGTTGTCCTCTATTCCTTCTTTAATGGGTCTTGTGAGGTTGCAAGGGTTTGTATGGTGGTCCCCATGGCTTCCCTTGCAAAGCCCTGGGGTCTGGCGTTTCCCTGTCTCTTAGAGGGGATCTCTGTACAATCCTTAAGCATGTGATTAGATGAACCACAATACATACAAAGATTGAACTCCTGTCTTCTTCTTCTTTCAGTCTTGGTTAGCGGTCCCCTGGTTGCCCCTATTTGCATAGGTTCTTCCGACATAGGTCTTTCCCTCTTCCCTGAAGGCGGGCTGTAGCGTGGCGCTGATCCTCTTCCTCTTCTCTTCTCTGCTCGTCTTTCTTGCAGACGATAGTCAATCTGTAGGACTAGCGTAACCAGCTCTTGAAAGGTGTTGGGACGTACTGCTCTAGCCAGTTCGTCCTTCAGTTCCTCATTTAGCCCTCTCCGGAATATTGTTTGTTGTGCAGTATCCGGCCATCCCGCTGATACCGCCAGTGTTTGGAATTGTGCAACGTAACCCTGTAAATCTTGATTTCCTTGTCTGACATCAAGATAGGCATCATATTTAGAATACTGCACTTCAGAACGCTCAAACCGGTTCTTGAAACCTTGTATAAACTGGGCATAATCGTTAACCAAAGGGTCTTGATTGGTTACCAAAGGGGTCGCCCATGCTAGGGCGCTTCCTGTCAGGTTGGCTATGAGGAACCCAACTCTGGCCCTTCCAGACTCGAAAGCTCGAAGTCGGAAGGAAAAATATACTGTACAAGCATCGAGGAATTCTTTGATATACCTAGGGTTTCCATCGTACTTTCCAAATGTGAATGGCATTGGCGGTAAATCATCTCTACTGACTTCCCTAGTGGCTGCTTGTTGTCGTAGAAGAAGGTTCTCCGCGTGCAGTGATTGCAAATCGACTCGGAGGTTCTGTATGGCGTTACACATATCTTGAATCTGTTCTGGTGATGCCATTGTGTCTTCTTGGCGTTGTATACTGTCACGATTCGACTCTGTCTTCCCCAACTCCTCCTCACCTGTCTTCCCCTGGACCTCTTCCGTCTTTATTCCAGCCTTCTTCTTCTTAACCTTTTCTCCTTCGGCGGGGTTCTTCTCCTTTTTCTTTTGTCGAAGGTATGGACGCGCTCCCTCGGCAACCTCCGTGATCCGGCTGATAACAGACCAAGGGGAGAGTGGAGTTCAAGATGACCCCCAGATTTTTTGCCTCACTGGTGGGTGAGGGCGCAGCATCAAGGGAGACTGTCCAGAGTGCAAGTGGGAAAGTGGGAGCAGGGTTCCCAATAAGGACGATCTCTGTCTTACTGCCAGTAAGGCAGAGATCATTAGAATTGCGTACAGACAGTCAGGGTTGAGTGAGGAGGAGGAGGAGGCAGAGGGTAGCCTGGAAGAGAGCAGTGTGTCATCCCCATAACACTGAAAGTTGGAGGTGAAGGTAGAGATCCTGTGGTCCAAAGGGGCCATGTAGACATTGAAGAACCAGGGGGATAGATTAGATCCCTGCGAACAGCACAAGTAGAGAGAGTGATAGCAGAGAGAAATACCCAAGTTCCACCTGTGAAGGACGATCTGAGAGAAAGGACACTAGCCATCCCAGGGCCTGCTGTGTGATTCCCAGGCTATTGTGTTTTCCCGTAGCAAAAGCAGAAGAGCGGTCAAGAAGGATGAGGACAGAGGGAGAATTAGAGTCAAGGTTTGAGAGCAGGTCTTCACGGGTGCTCAGAAGAGCAGTTTCCGTGTGTCTGGATGCTCTAAAGCCAGATTGATGGTCATGGAGACAGCCAACAGATTTGGTGTGGAGGGTAAGCTGAGAGATGGCCAGCTCCTCCAAGAGTTTGCCCAATAAACGGGTGATAGAGATCGGGCAATAGTTTGCCGGAAGGGCAGGGTCAGCAGAGTATTTTTTTTTTAGCAGAGGGTGCACAGGAGTATGATTGGGAGAAGTGGGGGAAAACTTCAGTGGCAAAGGAGAGGTTGGAGAGGTCTGCCAAGGCCGGAGCGAGAAAGAGTTGGTGTTGTCCTTGATGGTTTTGGAGGGGCAGGGGTCCACCTGTTTGGAAAAGGCTTTCATAGACTGGACTTGTCTGGAAACCTCCTCCGGTGTGACAGGGGAGATTGAGGAGAGAAGAGTGGGCAGAGGCTGGCCGAGAGGGGGCCCAAGAGATGATGGTGCATGAGTGGGTGCAGAGGAGTGAGAGGACATGGTGTTCTGTGTTTTGGCAGTAAAGTGTGCAGCCACGGTCTTCAGATGTCACTTCACCTGCTGTTGCCACTGTTTTTCGTGTATGGTGTTTTTTCGATTATGAAGATTTAGTGCATGGAATGAGAGACGATTACTTCTTTGAAACCGCTCCGGATTTATTGGAGGTGTCTGTTCATGGGTTTGATACCTCACTTTCCTCCTACGTTTCTACTGCAGCTCCTGTTCCACACAGGAGATTGTCTGCAATACAATACAATGGTTGAAGGTGTTGGGCACGGTCACAAAGGTCTTTTGTACAAAATCAACCAGGTGTGTGTATTGGGCATTTTATATGAGGGATTCAAAGTAGAATCCAGGATCCATTCAGCTTTACTGGAGTCTGCTTTTCAAGTTTGAAAATATTGGAGCGCAAAACAAACTTAAAGAATTTCTGACTCTGCATCAGTCACCAAACTGTTTTACAAAACCTTCTGTAACATCATGATCGAATTGCCGGTCTGTTAGTTTCCCACTAACCAACACCACAAGAGTCAACCACGATAATGAGCCTTTGCAGGTGACTAATTCCCATCACCAAAACTCCCTATTAACAAGGGAGTTGCTTTAAGAATTGGGGGTTGTGCCCCCCTGGAGGGTGATCGTCCTTTAAATGAATCTGTTATTTCGGATCATCAGAATAATTGTTGACGGTAACGGCAGTGCTTTTTTTTCAGTCGAGTCGGCTCCTCCGACAGATTCGATCAAGATACCTTGTAACAAAGCAAGAAGGACCCGGGGTAAAGCCAAAGGCAACAAGCTCGAGGGAAAGAAAGCCAAAAGTAAACCTACCCCCAATCAAGCTAAACATTCACCAAGAACATTTTTGCGAACTCACAAGACAACCAATTGTGATAGCTGCCTTGAGGAAAGCACCAGTAGTTTCAGACAGCATTCGTTGTAATCAGAGAAAGGGAGATGGTGTACCTCTAAGTAGCGCAGCCATGATTTCAACTTCTCCAGCGTGTTATTTAACTGTTTCCTCGGGTAAACGGTGTGTCTCACACACTGTACAGACAGACTTATTCTTTATTCCTGATTCCACGCCTTTATTTGTACCATCTGTGGTTGCATCGTCAAGGAGGGTAGATGCTTTTGAAGCTAGAGAAAGACCACTGCCCAACGAAGCCTTACTCTCTGGATCAGCCTGTTTGGATACCACCACATCCAATAATATGTTGCAGGCCTGCAATGTCCGTTCAACGTTTTTGTGTGTCGGAGAGCACAGGAAAGAGGCCAACTCAAGTTTATAGCATTCTTAAAAACTCCAAAGGCCCTGATAATGGGGATGAATAACAATTGACATTTTCACAATTGATCGAGGGAGGATTGACCTTCTGCACAATTGAACGTGAAATGAAGGTCAATTAGGACATATATGTAATGGTAAGGGCCTTAGAGTATTGCATTTCCCTAAAGGGCTTTGGAAGTCAGAAGTGCCAGTGGAGATCTTTGCAGAATTGGTCTATCCACAGGTTTACCACATACAGTCCTATTGGAGTGCCTCTTACCTGAAAGCAGAGACTTAACATTAAATAGATCTAACATTCTTCGCCCAACTTGAGGGCAAAATCCTATAAGGACATTTACTGGGTGGACTTCATCGACCTGCACAGGACTGATCTAGCCGTTTTGTTAATTAGCTCCAAATTTGTGTTCAACCCCATAACGAAAGATCTGCAGTCCCCGAGACAATTGGGCTTGGACATAATACCCTACTCCTGTAATGATCAAAACTCCCATTATAGAAGTCGTGGTCTCTCTGTCTTTCCATTTCCTAGACAAATTACTATCTCAGTAGATCCCTGTTCAGCTGTAACCAGGGAGATTCAGTTGGCCACTACTAAACCTACCCGTGAACAGGGGAGTTGCTAGGTCTGGAAAAGACCTGGGGCTAAGCTGATGTCAGAACTGTTGGGACTGAGGGCTAGCTAGTCTATTGGCTGTAGCTCCTGAGATTCTATCCTGGGCTACGCCCCGGTCCGTGAATACACCGCACAAGATTGGTCATGGCTATCTGGGGCACGTAAGCGGTCAGATCAAGGAAACTGGTTGCAACCAACTCCATATCTTTAGTCCCTGTGTCCACCTTTCGTTGCTGTCGTGGAATACAAGGGGCCACACATTTGTTTACTAATTCTCATTTTAAAAACACATTCTTTAATATTATTACAAGAGACCTGGTTACTTGTATCCTTCATCGGACGGCTATGTAACTGTACACCAGCCGGCATCAAAAGGTCCGTTGGGCCACCCATCAGGCGACCTACTGGCATTGGTTAAATCAGTCACAGGCTTTGAAGTCTTGCGTGTTATTGCTATATGCAAGGGTATTTCAGCCACCCATGTTAAAATTACTGATGGGGGGGGACATGACATTAATCTATTGCTTTTAAGCGTGTATTGGCATGTGGGAATTTGCATTCTTGATCATGCTTTGCAGCTTTTATTATTGTTAACGAATGGTGCAATTTGGTGAACAGCGTTCATTTACTGGTAGCGGGTGACTTCTATGCTCCTTGCATCGAAGTTGAAACGACGAAAGATATGCCGCCCTTCACCAAAAATGTGAACTCTAAACGCTTCTTTGGGTGTAGTTGGCTGAAATGTTTACATGGATTGAGTCTCAGAATGTTGAACGGAGCCATTCAGGGAGATGTACTCAATAACCTCACTTGGCGGAATGATATCTCAACGTCCACTATTGATTACATTTTTCGTGGGAGATTGGATTTTCCGTAGATATAACTCTTTTAAGGTCAAGGAAACATCATGAATTGACTACGGTGTGCTAATTGGTGAGTTCGATCTGATGTTATCCAGGGGTGAATCATATGGGCCTGGAGATCTTCTAGTTAACCCGGCTGGTTGTGGAGTTAAGTGGAATCCCCATTCAATTAAACGAGTGAATGACGCTCTTGCTGGCCGCCTAATAGAAACAACACTGGTTTGAAAATATGATACATTTAGTGTGGATGCTTTTGAACCGTTTATGGATGAGTGCTTGAAATCCTCTTCGAGAATCTCGGGGAAATCGCACACCAAACGATCCAAAAACCATCTACATGTTTACGATCCTTGCGTTGTAGGGAAGATGAGATCTCCGATAAGTAAAAAATCTGCTGTAAGCCTTGATGCCTCGACTGCACGCAGAGACATCAAAAGAGTTAAACTTAAAAGGCAAAAATTGGTTGAGAGGTAACAGAGCTCCCATTTTCCAGAGGAATTCCAAGGGAAATGCTCATTACTTCACGTAATAAAATCTACTTGGATTTCTGGAAATTGATTAACGAAGTTATTGCCCCTCATCTGGATGCTCAGATCAACGACCAGGCAAAGTATTGAGAGAAGGTGTTCTCTTCACAGAAACTGTCGGATTCCTCATGGTCACTGGATGCTACCTGGCAACTTGATCTAGTCCCAATAGGCTTACCAACGTCTTAAGTAGTCCGGTGATCTGGTCTACTATTCTGACAATTCCCTTAAAACTCGTGGCAGATACTCACTCATCCCCCCCCCCCCCTAACACTCTCCCGAGTCCTGGAAAACAGCACATATAGTTCCCATTTAGTAAAAAAATGTCCAAGATCAGACCCACACAACTTCAGACCCATAGCAATACTGGATGCTGATAACAAGGTGTTTACATCCTTGCTTTTAGTACATTTGGAAAAATGGGCAAGTGACTCAGAAAGGCTACAAAAGGGGCAGACCGGTTTTAGGAAGCACCTGGCACCTCGCTCAGTGGCTTCATTCTAAAATGTGCACAATCCTTGACTTGGCCGAGGAAATATGATTGTTTTTTTAGCCACAATCGACCTTTCGGCCGCCTTTGATACAGTGGACGGGAACCTCCTGTGGTTCAAACTGGAAAGATGGGGAATCTCCCCGGGGCTTTTACACCTTATTATTGGGCTTCACAACCATTCTGTTGTACACGTTAGGCTGAATCAGGAAGGGGAACTTTCACAGAAAATTCGGGCGCACTGGGGAGTCCGACAAGGATGCGTTCTGGCTCTCTGTCTGTTTAACCTGTACGTATCGGACATTGGTGAATATTTACTAGCTGCCATGTTTGCCTCCCCCAAACAGCATCAATTTAAACTAATCTGGCTTAACTACGTGGACGACTTTTTGATTTTCGACTGCACACATAGTTCTCCAGCGTTTGCTTAATGCTTTTGGAAACTATTCAACAAATAATTCTTTACAGATAAACTCAGTCAAAACAAAAGTGATGCACTGCACCTTGAAAATGAAATTCACCACCTTTCAATGGCGTGTAGCGTCGAGGTTCTTGAAAGGGTGGATCATTTTATCTTTTCAGGATATCCGATTCTCTCAAAACTCCATAAATCCTAGGTTAGAGAATGGCTGAAGAATCGAGCTACCGCCCTCTCAACCCGAATGAGCACAGTGGACGCGAAATACGGTTATATTTCATTAATCCAGCCCTAAAATTCTACGAAGGTAAAATAATTCCAAAACTTCCAGGTGGTATAGAAGTACAATTTTAGTGGATGTTGGATATTTTGCCATTTTTAGAAGGAAGTTTATGGCGAAGAGTTTTGAAACTTCGTAACTCTGTAACTCTGTTCCAATGTCTGCAATTAGATACAAGCCTCATTGGAGACTCCTATCGTTTTTCCGTAAAATGGTCAGTCCTTTTGAATATCACTTTATATTTAGAGCTGAATAATATTATGGAATTACAATAACATTTAGTATAAAATGTTGATGCATGTTTTATTAATTTGTTGTAATTTTTTAAAGGTTACTTGTTTAACCATACAACAATAAAATTAAAATAAAAAATAGAAAAAAGTCCTTTTCCTCTCATCGGTGCTCTGAGGTGACATTCCTGAGGCTTAAAGCACTAAACAAGTTGACCATAGCCTTCTCTCGTACAGCCTTGTAATACACGCAACCCCCAGGCCAGGAATCCTGAGCTGTGCAGCGACTGCAGTCTCCGACAATGTTTTCTCAGAGTATCAATGTGTCCCCTCTTGCTGAGGGCAGGTGTGAAAAGGAGCATGGGATGTGTCCACAGATCCACAGCAGCCTCTCCTACCCTTTTTTTTCTCCAAAGAATTCTATCTTTCACACCGTTTATGCTATTCCGGGCCGCATCTGGCAATTCCGAATTACTATCTGGAGATTGCCAGGTCAAAAAGACACCGTAATTTAACTAGTCACACCTTGAGCCCATCACGCAGCCAAACTCCACATGTTATTAACTACCACTTGCTCCTCTTGTTGATGTCAAACATGCTTGGAACATTTTGGAAATACCCATCTATGGTTCACCTCAATGGATCTCCACGCACCCAGTCTATCACCAAATTGTCCTTTTCCACTTCTACATCGCCCCATGCCTACTTCTCTGGCATTTCACCCACTTTCTGGTCCTCTTATCTCCTCCCTACTTCTTTGCTGCCACTGATTAAGGTCTAGATACTCTGGGTGGGGGCACAATACACCAACCTTCCGACAAGCCAAGTACTATGAGACCACTACAATGGTGTTTTAGAGAAGCCTTGCAACATAATGCAACTTGCCAGAACACTATGAACCTGCGGCCATTGTCAACAAGATATCCCCTGAAGAAAGTTCCTGACCAGTGGGAACTGAAACATGTCGGGTCATTTATTTTTGTTATCCAGAGTAAACTAGGACATCTCGATAGGATAATAATTAGGATATGTGTGTTATCGATGGAAAGCAATATTTGGTTTATGTTCATGTAATTTATGTAGTATTGTGATTATTTGTTGCACATACACTGCTGTTTATATTGAAGCGTTTCTTGTGGGGTGGAGGAAGACCAGTTTTATTGAGGTTACCAATTTGTCTCGGGAGGATAGCTCCCGAGACAACGTGCTCGCCTTGGAAGCAAGATGACATGAAGCAACACAGGTTCGATTCCTGGATCCGCGCTTAGAAACCTCTGGGTATTAAGCGCGTTATAAATAACCTATCATATCATATCATACCACCATTTATACTGTTGGATCAAAAAACGTCTCATTTACATATACTTGATTGTGGTGCGAACAGAAATTGTTTTGAACAAAAATTGATTGAATGAATTATCTTTGTAGACCAAGGAGATGCAATAGGAAGAGGGTTTCCTTGTATAAACACTCAACAGGACATACCAACACTTTAGTCTTCAGTGCTTGTCTGTGTGTGCTGAGGGTCACAGCAAATGAGAGGGGAAATATGGGGATCCCGAGTGGCTTGCCCGCTCAGCCCCTACCCTGTCTATGCCTCTGCCATAGTGGTGTTAACTGGATGTTGATGCTAGCAGGTGCAGAATGGTGCCAATACCTGGCAAATGCCCAATACTTATACACAAGCCAAAACTGTTGGCTTTGCCAGTGCTTGCTTCTAACAGGACTTCAGTGAAGGGCATGCATAGTGCTTATAAATGAAGTTGCTGACGCCAGACCTGGTTATGGCATTTTATTACACCAGTAACGTGTTTACAACTCCAATTAAGTCATTAACTCTCAGAAGATTGCTGTAATAAAACACTGGCAGGCACTTTGTGTAAGGCTTGATTAAAGCAAGCTCAAAGAGTTCCCACGAGGAAGTCTTTTGGGCGGGGAGGGGCAGAAAATGGGTGGGAATGGCCATAGGGATTACATGGCCATGGGCAGTCAATGGCTGGGCAAATAACCAAACAATACCTACAGGTTTGGTGTCCCTAATCATATGCCATTTCTCCCTATCTGTACTCTAATGAAATAGTTTCGGCTTATAGGTGGTGCCCAAACTGGCAGTGTGTTCCCCTCCCAGGCTTCTTCAACAGCCACAACAGTGCCGGCAGATCTCCATCCCAAAAGATGACCCAGCACAAAGGGGTCTTCCGCCATGGGTCCTCCAGTTCTGCTTCGGCAAAACTGGCCATGTGCTCGATGCAAGGATCCAGATTTCTTTGGCCTAGTTCTAAAGCTACAAAGCGCCGCTGTTAAGGACCATGAATCCAATTGAAAGCGCTATCTCTCCAGCCACCACAGTAATGTGAATGTGGGGGGGTTGGGGTACATTTTTGTTTTCCAAGCCACTGGCCTTCAGACATCATTACATTTTCAGATCATGGTCCAGTCCCATACATTTGCATCTATTATTTGGGCTCTTCGCATGGTGGGGCTTCCGGGTGCTGCTGATCCACTCGTTTGAGTGGTCAGATGCTGGAGGGTGCCACCACGCGTGTCTGGTATGCAGAGCCTGCAGGGCAAGCGTGTGCCAGTAACTGCCGGGATGCTGAGGAGCCAGCAGGCACACACCTGCTAGGACATGCTAAGAAGCCTGGACTGCCTACCCAGTCTTGTGCCACTTCTGAGAGTGGGATCCCTCCATAGAGGTAACCCAACAAAAGGTCTACTCGGTAATATCACCAACTGGAAACATCAGTGGTTGGTGCTGGTGCAGAGAGGGTATGCTCAATGCGGCCAACTGAGAAACACTTGGGGGATATTCTGATGTCCTGATTGGCTTCCTCTTGGAAGGAAAATTTCATGTCATTAAGAATGCTCAGAAGACCAACTCCTCATGGAAGCTTCTCATTTTGAGGTGACCAGGTGTACCAGAAAACTAAACATGATCTGGAAATCCATGGGATTGAGTGTGTCGGGAGCATTTGCAGAGGAACTCGGTTTGCAGCATAGCTTTGAACTTGGTGGCCCCCGGACGGGTGATCAAATACTGCATGGTGCTGCGTCGACAATTGTCCTTCAGAGATGAAGGCTGGCATGAGGGCTGAGGGGATACAACAGATTTTTGTCAACACGCGACTGATGTAGATGGCGAGTTTGGCAGTACGGTTTATAGATCGGGTCGTATTTGTGTCAACACCGGACTAGCATAGATTGGGGGGGGGTAAAGAAGCTTGGCAGGTGGATTGATGGGAGATGACAGTTTTGAGCCAATAATGGACCACTGCAGATGGGGCGCTTGGAGGCATGGCACGAGAGTTGATCAAAGGGCCAGCTTTGGATCATCAAAGGACCAACGTATATGGGGAGTTTGGCAGTATGGCAGTAGGATTGGTAGGGTGACACATTTGAGCCATGAATGGACCATCGGAGGTGGGAAGCTTAAGAGGCATGGCAGGAGAATTGATGGCATACGACAGGTTTGCATTTGACACAGTTCATCTTGAAGATCAAGTATGCGCCAAGAAGGCATCGGACACGATTCAGTACCTTTATTAAATTTATAAGAAAAAGGCCTAACTTTCACTGTCACTCGAGGGAATACCCTAATCTTTATAAGGAAACTAAAGGTGATTGTCAGTTGTCAAGAATTCCAAAGTAAAAATGTCTTCTGCTCAAACCAACTCTCTGACCCTACCACTGCATTTAACTGACTTAAATATGCCACGAGAATGTCTTATCTTTGCCTGGTTTTTTGTTTATCTTCCAATAGGCTTTTTCTTTATATTCTTTATATATGGTAGAGATATTTCTCATCATAATCTTCCTGGATAGTCTTTGAGATCAATTCTTGTAGTTCTTCAAGAATAGTCTTTGGTTTCATGTTTTCTGGACTCTATATTTACAATACCTCCCCTTCAGGTACTTTCTCAGACTCTTGCCATCATTTGAAGACACTTTTGTCTCTTTACATTCAGGCTTTCACGAGATGGGTTTATCTTGATCCCTTTTTAGGCTTTTTTCGGCCTCTCATTCGCTGGATTTCCATTCTCGGTTCCTCGTTAGGTTACTGCTCTGCACTCACGCTGGTGGTCGGAAGCTTTCCACGCTTCCCATACCAGTGACCTCGGCATCATTCTTCAGACGTCCTTCCGACCACACTATATTTGTGATCACGCCACAACCGATAGCTCGTTCCTCTCTCCTTCCTCCTGATGCCTTTCACACAACTGCACAAGCTGGGCCTCTGACGTCTCGTACTGGCATTCTGTGCCTCGTTAAAAGTCGCCTGCTCTGCCACTTGGCTTCGCTCCTCCTACAGAAGACTGATGTCGGGGGGCTTTCTTGTGTACCAGGCTCTCCTCTCTCTCGTACTCGTCACAGTTAAATATGCGTCTCTTGTTAAAGAGACCTCTTCCTTTACTTTTACAAATGGATTGCATTTTGCATTGCCTTCAGCCAACGGTAAAGATGCCACTTTGTTCGCTCCAACGGGTATTCCCGAGTATGCGGCTATGGTAGATGGCTTGGGGAGTTCCTCACAAGATCGGGAGTCTCTACCGGTGAGGTCCCACTTGCTTCGACCCCTAGGGAGGGTCTTTTGCAGTGAGTTTACGGGGTTCCCCCCTTGGGGAGAAGGGATGAATACCTGCAATTCATCATACCACCCAAGTAAAGCAACGCAAGCATAGAGATGGGGATGACCAAACCGACACAAGTGTATCAGTGGCCCATTCATGCCAGAAGGAAAAAGTTGGGAGATTGGTTGGGTCTTTTTTTTTTTTACATGTTTTTTTTTTTCAAAAAAATATAGGAATGGAATTGCTCTTAGGAATTCCAGATTCTTTTCCCACCAGCACATGCTTCTTTGAAACTGGGGACACAACAGAGGTGTTTTTTTTTTCTCTCACTGAGCTTTGAATTCTTGAAGGAATGTTGGGTGGGATGAGTTTCTTAAGGTATTCTGCGAAGGAGCTGTGTGCTACCTTGTGGTGAACACGGCAGAGCCTTAGAGGGTGACTTTGTATAATCAGAAGCCCATGTAGGGCTATGAGGTTTGAAGATGTATGGTCCTGTCTTCTATATACTCTAATAGTCCAGAGACCTGATTCCGGTCCAGTCTCTTAATGAGTCTCTTAGGAGCTGCAGATACTATTCTGTTCCAACAGTCCACATCGGGGAAGACCAAGGCTCTAACCCACTATTCTGTTGCAACAGTCCACATCGGGGAAGACCAAGGCTCTAACCCACTATTCTGTTGCAACAGTCCACATCGGGGAAGACCAAGGCTCTAACCCACTATTCTGTTGCAACAGTCCACATTAATGTTGATCTCAATGGAACTACCATGGTTCAGGGTCCTTCCCAACCTTCTTATCTTTTGATCGACTCCTCCCTCGCCTCTCTAACCTTACTTCTCCCTCTGGCCAGGCTCCCTTACCCACTGTGACTTCCTCCTCCTCTGCACAGCCGCCCTTGCCTTGCCGCACTTTCCCGGCTCCCCTGTTGGCCTTGGCTCCTCCGCCATCCTCCACTATCCCTCTGGTCCTCTTGCCACCCTCCAGAGAGAGACCACCGTCCCCTGCACTCCCCCACCCGGGGAAGACCCACAAAGATGGCAAGCTACTCCACATTGCCATGCTCAACACTTGCTCTGCTGTCAAACACTCGACTGACATATGCAACCTCCTTGAACTCATGGATCTTGATGTGCTCGCCATCACTGAGAAATGGTTGAAGGATAGCTCTGTCACGAGTTTTGACGCACTCGTCCCTGAAGGCTTCAAGATCCTCTGTGTCCAGGCCAAAGAAGACAGGTGGGATATCTGTGTCCATCATCCCCACTCAAGCCTACTCCTCCTTCGAATGCCTAGTCTGCAGGCTCTCACTCTCTCCTAAATCTTCTCTCCTTCTGGCCACCTTCTATTGGCCACCAAGACAGTCCACTCTTTTCCCCTCGGAATAGTCTGACCTGGCCTCCTCTCTACTTTCCTCCTCCTCTCAACTCCTCCTGATGGGTGATCTCAACATCCATCTGGACTCTCCTAATTCTCAGGACCTTTCCGCAACCTATACGATTCTCTCTCTCCCTCTCTATCCTACCCTCTGGGCCAGGCACACTGCTGGCCACACTTTGGATGCTCTATTCTCCACTGACATCCCTCTCTCTATCCCTCTCACTACCTCTCTCTCTTCGACTGACCACTCTCTTCTCTCATCACACTTGATGCTCTTCTCTCCACTTGCAGCGGCACACCCAGCACGACCACTCGGCTTCAAAGTCAGCAGACCCATAAAAAGAGTGATAGCAGCTGCCTTTGCCTCCACTTACTCTCCTCCTATTCCTGCGGCTGATTCCCACCCTGATACAGCCCTGGCTAACTTCAAACTCTATATCTCCAACACTCTAGATACTCTTGCCCCTGTCATGAGGCTCCGACTGAAGCCTTCCAAAAGTGCAACTCTTGGTACGACTCCGATCTGGCTTCCCTTAAACGCAAGTGTAGGGCAGCTGAGCGGAAATGGAATTTGTCGGGTGGACCCTCTGACAAACTGGTTGCCGCCTCCTTCAAAGACCATACTGACTCTGCATCCACTCCAAAAAGAGTCTTTATTCAAGCCAGAATCTTTGTGGCATTAAGCAATACGGCTGAAAATGTCAGTCTGTGAGGAAGTGGCCAACCCTGCAGCAGCCTCTTCTTCTGTCACACCCGCCCAGGACCTTTGCTCGGCCCTGACTGCACACTTCATCACAAAAACCAAAGACATGCTTTCCTCCCTCTCTTCCACAGCACAGCATACACCAACACCGGAGCCTCCCTTGCCCCCCTCCTTTTCCCCAATCTTCTCTCTCATCGCACCCGATGAGGTCACCAGACAATTCCGGACTATGAAGGCTTCATCCAAACAGGTGGAACCATTTCCCCTCAAAAACCAACAAGGACAATATCGACTCCCTCGCTCCAGCCTTGACAGAACTCTGCAATCTCTCACTTGCCACTGGAGTTTTCCAAACTGCTCTTAAGCACTCCCTCATGCACCGCCTGCTCAGGAAACCCTCTGCCGACCACTCCATTCTGGAAAACTACTGCCCTATCTCCATCACTCCTTTCCTGGGCAAACTCCTTGAGAAGTTGGCTATCTCTCAGCTGACCCTCCATGCTGAATCTATTGGCTGCTTCCACGGCCATCAATCTGGCTTTAGAGCATGCAGAGGCATGGAAGCAGCTCTTCTGAAGACCTGTGAAGACCTGCTCTCAAATCTTGACACTAACACTCCCTCTGTCCTCATTCTCCTTGACCTCTCCTCTGCCTTTGACCCGGTTAACCACAACATCCTGATCGCACGTCTCTGTGACACCCTGGGAATCACAGGTCAGGCTCTGGTGTGGTTAACCTACTTTCTTTCCGACCACCCATCCCAGGTGGAACTTGGAGCCTTTCTCTCTACTATCACTCTTTCCACCTGTGGCGTTCCCCAGGGATCTAACCTATCCCCCTCATTCTTCAATGTCTATATGGCAGCCTTGGCACATGTGATTGCGACTTTCACTTCTAACTTCCAGTGTTATGCGGATGGCACGCAACTCTCCTTCAGGCTACCCTCAGCCATCTCCTCTACCTCGCTTATATCTGACTGTCCGCTATTCAGTCATGGTGGGCTGCAAACAACCTCTGCCTCAATGCCAGTAAGACTGAGATCGTTTGCATTGGGACCCCTGCTCTCGCTTTACCACTTTCACTCTGAACGCCTCCCTTGGCCCTGCGCCCGCACCCACCTGCAAGGCCAATCTCCTCCCACATTCCGGACATCTCTTAAAAAGTCTATCAGCTACACCTCCTCAGAGGTACTCTACCTTTTATCACTTTCCCCCAGCGGCTCTAGAGCTCTGGTCTCCCCGGCTGTGCCCATTGCAGCCCCGGCTGTGGGGGCACCCAGGCCGGGGTTGCAATTCCAGCCATGCTCACATGGGCCTTGCATTCACAGGGGACGGTGTTGCCCAGGGGGCAACGTGTTCATGCAGGGCCCCGTCCTTGGGCCTACTGCACGTGGTGATGCCCCAGGAGGGTGCCTTCAAGAGCGACACCGGAGTCAGAGTAGGATCGACTGATGAGCCGGAATTGGCTCGTTCTTTTTATTCACATGGGCCCAGGAGGGGTGACATGTAACACTCCTCCTTTTTCATAACAACAAAACAGAATTCAAAACCACAGAACAATTACCACACAATAACACTAATACCATCAACCTTATTATTCTTCACACACTTCGGTGCCCAGGTTGTCCACAGGGTGCCGGTCTGGGTTGGTGAGTTACTGGGGACACATTAACATTTCACATCCAGGCACACCCTTTATTAACCTGGGTGAGGGTATCTTGCACCCCTGACACAAGCCCATTGTTCCCAGCTGGCACCCCGCACCCACAACTGCACCAATACAATGTCACACCATATTTAGGCTGAGCCAGTCCAGGCCCGCGGGCCACGAGTCTGATTTCCATCGAGGACCTCTTTGGGACAGTTTGGGGTTCACGGACAGGTAAGGCCGCACCTGGGTTACCAGGGACCACCTCCGCCCAGTCTCTTGACAGCAGAACACAATTGTAGCTAGATCCGGACGGCCAGGTGAGAGTCCCAGGCCGGTAAAACCGCACCTGTGGGTACCAGGGGCCACATCGGCCTAGTCCGTGGGGGGGCAAAACTCATAACAGGATGCTGGTGATAACCAGATGATTGCAATGTTCAGGGGCCGGTAAAACTGCACCTGGGAGCACCAGGGGCCATAGCCACGTTCATCGATGGCGTGGGCTCACCGTTGCAGGGTGCCGGCGGCAGGATGACAGAACCCGCTCCTTTCGCTTCCCCTTCCACCTAGGGGCTGGCTTGGCTCAGAGAGTTAAGTTACACTGAGGGCGCAGGAGCACTCCTTATGGAGCCGCTACCCTGCCTGGGTCCTCCTGGTGACAATGAGAAACAGTGGGAGGAGTACAGGTAAATGGCCTGTGGGTCATCCTCTTGAGTCCCCGAACTGATGGGCCTTGTAGGCTGGTAGACAGCGCTATTGACGTGGCCCTTTCCCTTGTTGCCGCGGGGCCACAGGGCACCATGGGCTTCTTCAGGGAATCCCCGGCTAACACACCAGGCGGCCTGCAGGCCATAGCTCCTCTGAATGGCCACTGCTTTGCTTCGTAGCCAGCCTGGTCATCCTTATGCCCCCATTTGACAATGGCAGCGCCCCCTCATGGTGGCAGATGGAGGACGCGCCGTGGGGACTAACAATCTTATTGCCCACCCCCTCCTTGATTGGATGGGATGGGCTGGTTACCTGCAGGTCTTCTGTGTTGCTGGGGAAACGTGATTCCCTTCAGGGTCCGATGTCAACAGATGTTCAGGACACTGCTGGCTCAATTTTCCATCCTGTCCCTTTTTTTTTTCTTTGGTTTGCACCGCCGCGGGCCCGGCGGTCGTAGGCCCTGCCCCCATTCTTTGTTATTTGGGGGTCCGCGTGTCTCAGTTTCATCATGTGCACCCTTTTTTTTCTTACTTTGGCTTGTGAGCCTCCGCACACTGACACGGCCTTCCCCGCCTGCTACTGATGCTATGTCCACCACCAGAGCGGGCGCTGCCCCCCCTCCTTTGTTCATTTCGTGGCGCGCGGGCTTCCCTTTTCTTTTCATCATTTTTTAACGCTCCGGGGCAAAGTTTCCTTACTTTCTCCTATCTCCATCGCGGGCCCAGGTAGGTGATGATGGCCCCGCCTCGCATCTGTATCCTTTGCTCCCGCTCTGCCGGTGCCCGCCTGCAGCATCTCCCTCGGGGAGAGGCCAGCTGACCTCGGCGCTCCCGCTGGAGCGGCATGCGAACGGGGCCAGCCACAGCTGTTCGCCGGCCATCCTCGTACACCTCACCTCCATCTTCCGCTCCTCGGAACGAGCACAACGTCCAGCGGTACGGGCCTCCTTGTGTTGCGGCCACGCCCCCTTCCTCCTCAACACCAAACCTTCAGCGGCTGACGCTGCGTCCATCCTGCGGG
The DNA here is from genome assembly GCF_040938575.1 of Ambystoma mexicanum. Taxonomy (NCBI): domain Eukaryota; kingdom Metazoa; phylum Chordata; class Amphibia; order Caudata; family Ambystomatidae; genus Ambystoma; species Ambystoma mexicanum. The sequence goes on along the minus strand of NC_090933.1, from coordinate 1,264,545,563 downwards.
CACCAGGCGGCCCGCGCCCATAGGCAGCACGAGGCACTGGGCCACCCGCAGAGTGGCCACCTCCGCCTTCACACACACAGGCTCCCCCACAGCCCGTAAGCACAGCTCGCAGGGCCCGAACCGCCCTTATCGCCGGATCGGGCCACACAGATGTCGGGATCACCAGACGGGTACCTTGGGAGGCTGCGCTCACGCAGCTCATGGATCCCAGAGATCACCCTGGGAGCTCCGGATCACCGGAGTCCACCACGTGGGGGCTCCCAGTTCACTGCACCCCTGCCGGGCTTGCAATTCCAGCCATGCTCACATGGGCCTTGCATTCACAGGGGATGGTGTTGCCCAGCAGGGGCACCGTCCTCATACAGGACCCCGTCCTTGGGCCTACTGCAAGCAGTGATGCACCAGGGGGGTGCCTTCAAGAACGACACTGGAGTCAGAGTAGGATCGACTGACGAGCCGGAAACGGTTCGTTCTTTTTATTCACTTGATCACATGGTTGCCACCATGTGACCATACACAGATCCTTGGGCAGTACCATGCAACACCCCAGGAGGGGTGACATGCAACAGCTACGTGTCACGCCTGGCCGTGACATTGTTCACGCCAAGTGCGTGCAGCAATCAGTTTTTTGGTAATTCCTTAAACAAACGAAGTGGGCGGTCGGCGTCCACCCGCGTGGTCCCTTGACGTGGGCCCTGCATTTCTCATAAGTGATGTTTCGGTTCCTTTCCGTGGTGGCAGACGAGGTCCCGAGGAGGAGGTGGTTACTATTGGGAAAGGGTGGGGTTTGGGGCAGGGCCCCCCGTTTGAGAGGGTACGTATGCGACGGGTCTTGTTGGCTGGAACGGTGGCTTCTGTTTAGGATTTTCTATGGGGTAATGCACTGGGCTCGCGTTGAGGGGGTCCACCAGCTGTAATCGGGCAGTGCCACCCTGGCGTAGCAGCCATCATGTGTAAGTCCAGACAAGAAAGACTGGTGAGAGGTTACAGGCCACGGGCAGTTGCTCCTGGCCTGTATATTTAGGGCAGTAGTACCTGGCCAGTGGCGTCCCTTCCATGTGCATTCCCAGGGCTGGCTGGCAGTGCCCAGTGCGTGCAGAAACCTTGCTCAGCGCAGCCTTGGTTGGCAGCAATCAATAGCACGCAGCGTTTCAACGCGCCCACCCGGAAGTGTTAATGAATCTTTTGCGCGTTTCTGATCCCGGCGAGTTGTGACCTCGTTTCTGCTCCTCTCTTCGGCCATAGGATCTCTCCTCCTATCACTTTGAACAGTCTGACATGTCTGCCCACGGCTATCCCACCCCTTTGGGTGGTTTTATTCGGAAAGTCTTCGCCTCTTTTCACTGTGGTGTTTGGCCGGGCTAGCAGATGTAATAAGCCCGCGCCACCTGTTTGAGGCGCTCCAGAGGCAAGGCTTTGCAGAAATCCGTGACTGCCACCAAAAAACATTTCCGGCCTGGAGGTTTTAGTGGACAAGAGTAATACTTTCTTTCTTTGCATGTATGTAATTGGCAAAGTGGATGAGAGTTTAAAGGGAGGATAACTCGGGGGGCAACGCGCTCGCCTTGGAAGCAAGACGAAGTGGAGCACTACTACAATTACAAAGCCCTCTGGCTGAGCCCCCCAAAATTCACTCCATTGGTTTACGAATTGCGTGAAGCCAAAAGCCTCCTTGAAGGTACCCTGGCATACCTTTAAGTAGCCTAGGCTGAACCCGATGACGTGGGGGCACAGGAGTGGATTAGTCACAATGCAGCACAGGATATAACGAGTCTAGGGTCCAATCATTCGCTTGCACGAAAATAGGAAATATGTATTAACTCTTTCCACGACTGGAGAGTAAATGGCAGTCATTTATGTATGTATGAATCAGTTTACAGAAAACTTAACACACACCAGCATGATGGAGCACACTGCAACAATCCACACAAACCCCGTACACAAACATTCCACACATAAGTGACAATACTCTTCAGTTACTTTAAAACCTGTTCCAACATTGTTTCTAAACCACAACACTGAGCAAGATTATTACGGCATTCAGAGCATGTCCCCAAAACTCCTCCGCCAAAAGCACGTCAGTAAAATCTGCAAACGCAGCCAACAGGTTGAGAGTAAAACATGCAATGGGAAGTGCTTCAACACCTCCATCTCATCTACTCGTTTAAAAGGCACTCGTAAAAATGACTGACGATGAAGCAGCGTTATACCCCTGACACAATGACATGTCAGTCGCCTCACGCGGCTCCGTTTCCAGCACCAGTGACCGCTCCAGTTAAAAATGAATTCAGTTTTACTCTCAAACGTGTGCTTCAAAAAGATTGGCACATGTGTTTCAATAAATACTGAGGGATCACATTAAAAGCTTGGGACCTGTGTTTCAATAAATACTGAGGGATCACATTAAAAGCTTGGGACCTGTGTTTCAATAAATACTGAGGGATCACATTGTTTCAATAAATACTGAGGGGTCACATTAAAAGCTTGTGCTCGGTGTTTCAATAAATACTGACGGATCACATTGTTTCAATAAATACTGAGGGGTCACATTAAAAGCTTGGGACCGGTGTTTCAATAAATATTGAGGGATCACATTAAAAGCTTGGGACCTGTGTTTCAATAAATACTGAGGGATCACATTAAAAGCTTGGGACCTGTGTTTCAATAAATACTGAGGGATCACATTAAAAGCTTGTGACCAGTGTTTCAATAAATACTGAGGGATCACATTAAAAGCTTGGGACCTGTGTTTCAATAAATACTGAGGGATCACATTAAAAGCTTGTGACCAGTGTTTCAATAAATACTGAGGGATCACATTAAAAGCTTGGGACCTGTGTTTCAATAAATACTGAGGGATCACATTAAAAGCTTGGGACCTGTGTTTCGATAAATACTGAGGGATCACATTGTTTCAATAAATACTGAGGGATCTCATTAAAAGCTTGTGACCAGTGTTTCAATAAATACTGAGGGATCTCATTAAAAGCTTGTGACCAGTGTTTCAATAAATACTTAGGGATCACATTAAAAGCTTGTGACCAGTGTTTCAATAAATACTGAGGAATCACATTAAAAATTTGGGATCAGTGTTTCGATAAATACTGAGGGATCACCTTGTTTCAATAAATACTGAGGGATTGCATTAAAAGTTTGGGCCCGGTTATTCAATAGATACTGAGGGATCACATTGTTTCAATAAATACTGAGGGATCTCATTAAAAGCTTGGGACCGGTGTTTCAATAAATACTGAGGGATCACATTAAAAGCTTGGGACCGGTGTTTCAATATATACTGAGGGATTGCATTAAAAGCTTGGGACCGGTGTTTCAATAAATACTGAGGGATCACATTAAAAGCTTGGGACCTGTGTTTCAATAAATACTGAGGGATCACATTAAAAGCTTGTGACCAGTGTTTCAATAAATACTGAGGGATCACATTAAAAGCTTGGGACCTGTGTTTCAATAAATACTGAGGGATCACATTAAAAGCTTGGGACCTGTGTTTCGATAAATACTGAGGGATCACATTGTTTCAATAAATACTGAGGGATCTCATTAAAAGCTTGTGACCAGTGTTTCAATAAATACTGAGGGATCTCATTAAAAGCTTGTGACCAGTGTTTCAATAAATACTGAGGGATCTCATTAAAAGCTTGTGACCAGTGTTTCAATAAATACTGAGGGATCACATTAAAAGCTTGGGACCTGTGTTTCAATAAATACTGAGGGATCACATTAAAAGCTTGGGACCTGTGTTTCGATAAATACTGAGGGATCACATTGTTTCAATAAATACTGAGGGATCTCATTAAAAGCTTGTGACCAGTGTTTCAATAAATACTGAGGAATCACATTAAAAATTTGGGATCAGTGTTTCGATAAATACTGAGGGATCACATTGTTTCAATAAATACTGAGGGATCACCTTGTTTCAATAAATACTGAGGGATTGCATTAAAAGTTTGGGCCCGGTTATTCAATAGATACTGAGGGATCACATTGTTTCAATAAATACTGAGGGATCTCATTAAAAGCTTGGGACCGGTGTTTCAATAAATACTGAGGGATCACATTAAAAGCTTGGGACCGGTGTTTCAATATATACTGAGGGATTGCATTAAAAGCTTGGGACCTGTGTTTCAATAAATACTGAGGGATCACATTAAAAGCTTGTGACCAGTGTTTCAATAAATACTGAGGGATCACATTAAAAGCTTGGGACCTGTGTTTCAATAAATACTGAGGGATCACATTAAAAGCTTGGGCCCGGTGTTTCAATAAATACTGAGGGATCACATTAAAAGCTTGGGGACCTGTGTTTCAATAAATACTGAGGGATCACATTAAAAGCTTGGGACCTGTGTTTCAATAAATACTGAGGGATCACATTAAAAGCTTGGGACCTGTGTTTCGATAAATACTGAGGGATCACATTGTTTCAATAAATACTGAGGGATCTCATTAAAAGCTTGTGACCAGTGTTTCAATAAATACTGAGGGATCACATTAAAAGCTTGTGACCAGTGTTTCAATAAATACTGAGGGATCACATTAAAAGCTTGTGACCAGTGTTTCAATAAATACTGAGGAATCACATTAAAAATTTGGGATCAGTGTTTCGATAAATACTGAGGGATCACCTTGTTTCAATAAATACTGAGGGATTGCATTAAAAGTTTGGGCCCGGTTATTCAATAGATACTGAGGGATCACATTGTTTCAATTAATACTGAGGGATCTCATTAAAAGCTTGGGACCGGTGTTTCAATAAATACTGAGGGATCACATTAAAAGCTTGGGACCGGTGTTTCAATATATACTGAGGGATCACATTAAAAGCTTGGGACCTGTGTTTCAATAAATACTGAGGGATCACATTAAAAGCTTGGGACCTGTGTTTCAATAAATACTGAGGGATCACATTAAAAGCTTGGGACCTGTGTTTCAATAAATACTGAGGGATCACATTAAAAGCTTGGGACCAGTGTTTCAATAAATACTGAGGGATCACATTAAAAGCTTGGGACCTGTGTTTCAATAAATACTGAGGGATCACATTAAAAGCTTGGGACCTGTGTTTCAATAAATACTGAGGGATCACATTAAAAGCTTGGGACCTGTGTTTCAATAAATACTGAGGGATCACATTAAAAGCTTGGGACCTGTGTTTCAATAAATACTGAGGGATCACATTAAAAGCTTGGGACCTGTGTTTCGATAAATACTGAGGGATCACATTGTTTCAATAAATACTGAGGGATCTCATTAAAAGCTTGTGACCAGTGTTTCAATAAATACTGAGGGATCACATTAAAAGCTTGTGACCAGTGTTTCAATAAATACTGAGGGATCACATTAAAAGCTTGTGACCAGTGTTTCAATAAATACTGAGGAATCACATTAAAAATTTGGGACCGGTGTTTCAATAAATACTGAGGGATCACATTAAAAGCTTGTGACCAGTGTTTCAATAAATACTGAGGAATCACATTAAAAATTTGGGATCAGTGTTTCGATAAATACTGAGGGATCACCTTGTTTCAATAAATACTGAGGGATTGCATTAAAAGTTTGGGCCCGGTTATTCAATAGATACTGAGGGATCACCTTGTTTCAATAAATACTGAGGGATTGCATTAAAAGTTTGGGCCCGGTTATTCAATAGATACTGAGGGATCACATTGTTTCAATAAATACTGAGGGATCTCATTAAAAGCTTGGGACCGGTGTTTCAATAAATACTGAGGGGTCACATTAAAAGCTTGGGACCGGTGTTTCAATAAATACTGAGGGATCACATTTTTTCAATAAATACTGAGGGATCACATTAAAAGCTTGGGACCGGTGTTTCAATAAATACTGAGGGATCACATTGAAAGCTTGGGACCGGTGTTTCAATAAATACTGAGGGGTCACATTAAAAGCTTGGGGCCGGTGTTTCAATAAATACTGAGGGGTCACATTAAAAGCTTGGGCCCGGTGTTTCAATAAATACTGAGGGGTCACATTAAAATCTTGGGGCCGGTGTTTCAATAAATACTGAGGGATCACATTAAAAGCTTGGGACCGGTGTTTCAATATATACTGAGGGATTGCATTAAAAGCTTGGTTATCAAATTTAAACTGATTAAATAGGCGTTAATTCGCCAACACTTCCCTATTTGAGATGCAGTCCAGTTCATAAAGTGTCTTTTTCACCTTATCCGGAGTCTGGAAGAATATGTCTTTAGTAACCTAATGGTTAGATACAATATTCTCACATTTCAAGACCCAGGCTCGCAAAACATGACATCCATTCTTAACTAACTGGTCTTGTAAATTAAGAAATGGACTACTTCTTGCTTTCCACGAAACCAGCCCAAGTGCATACAGAATAATACTTGTTGGTACAGCCTGTGCCTGTGATAATACTTTACGCGCCCCCAGTTAGGAAGAAGCTATATGCCAGAGACTGGATTAAGACACAGAATGATCGATAAAAACTGACAAAATATTGCAGACCGTTCGTGGATTGCAGAAGCTGAATACAATCCCAAAATATCTAGGCATTTTTCCGAATGCTCTCTACAGAGACCAATATTTAAGGTTCCGGTTGAATCTTTTTACCACTCGTGACATTATCAACGCAAGATCTACATTTCATCTCCAATGGAAACTATGTCCTGCACATGAAACCAAAGAATCACGGAAACATTTAGTTTTCTTCCGTCATCAGTAAATAACATAAGATGTAAACTAATGGCGGAGATTACTGCTAACAGCCATGCCAACAAATCTGCGGAAGAATGGTGGCTGATTTTTGCTCAAAGGCCAATGTTTATATATTACCTTAGCTTTGATGAAATATTTGTTGGCCATTTTCAAGAACATTAATGACGATTGCAGTCATTGACGGATAAGATTTTTGTGAGCATAGTTTGAATAAGCAAAAGGTCTGCCTTTAACATCATGTCTAAATGTATGATTTAAAATTGGCAAAGTTATTCATTTTGTTTGTTTAATATTATTTGTATTTTTGTTTGCTTTTCTATTTATTTAAGGAAAAAGGTTTGTGATTACTAAACCAAATAAAGCCTTATAAAAAATAAAAATGAGGGCCCCCATCTTGTCCCAGTCTATTCCCCTGGCATTAATACACAGGTTTGGGTTTGCTTGTTTCATGTGTGCCCTAACTGAGTCAGTTACATGCTACATGTAAACTTCCCCCAGGAGGTGTCTGGGGGGGGGGGGGAAGAGGGGACAATTAATATTACAAAGTTAACTTCACATGAGCGAGCCACTGAATCACACAAGCTTGATGATGGGTGAAAGGTACTGGACCACAATTGTCCTGCTCCTGAGTTTTTTCATGGTTTAAATAAAAAATAGAGACCCTTAAATTGGGAACTGATATAAGTGTGTCCCTTGCAGTATACATAGTTAAGGGCCCCCAGCGCCGAGCATGGGGGCTGCTCTGCGTTTTCTAACACATGCCACGATGGAAATGAAACTTCACCCAAACCCGTGGTATAGTAGACCTTTACTGAGTCAACCACTTGAACCCAGAGCCAGGGGCCGGGCAACCCTCCCATTCTAGCTGGAAAATACCAGTGTGGACTCATGCGGGACAGTACACTGCACACTCTCCAGCACTTCACAGTACTGAGGGCGTCCTGTCCTTTAATTAAACGCATTCCCTGGAGGTGCGAACCAAAGGTTGTGGGTTCTAAATCGCACACGTTGAGGACAGGATGAAATGGGGCTTGTTTGCGATGGAGTATATTCCTTCCCTCCTTTTCCATTTATTTTACTTTCCCTTTCTTTTCAGTTCCCCTTCATTCCCGCCCCCTTTCTTTCCTCTTTCCCCCTCATCCCTTTTCACCTCTCTCTTCCCTCCATGGCTTTAAGTGGAGTAAGAAATTGAGGGGGGGGGCCCTCTTTTGGGGGCGTGGCTTGCATGATGGGCGGAGCCTGAAATGTACACAAACCACAAGGTACAAACAAATCTATAAATGCATGTAAGCATGTATATATTTATATGCGTACCTTACTGTGGTTTGTGTAGTATGCGCGCCATCTTTTACAAATATAGAAATATGTTGCATATTTCTATGTTCATACAAGATGGCTTGAATTGTGTACTTTTCAAGCTATCTCTTATAAACCTGGAAATATGTCGCACAGCCCCAGGTTCGCCGTGGGTTAAAGACGCCTCGGGGACCTGGTGAGGGGGTGAGAAAACAAAGGACAGTAACTTCCTCTGGTGACTGGGCTGACAGAAGTGCCTGTCGGCTGGCTGGCACTTGTCAGCTTGCCTGGCTCAATGGTGGGCGCATCTCCTGTCGCGGCGGGATGTGGTGGGACAGGAGGGCCCCGGCTCAGCCCCACTTTTTGGAGACTGCCAGGGCCCGACCCTGGCTGGCCTTGTCCCACTTAAAACGCTGCTCCCCGCTCTCCAGACCAGGCACACAGTCCCAACAAGCAAACCGTCATGCATGTCAATATGTACAGCGCGTGTCTCCTTTAGGAACTGTACAGTTCTCTGCCATATACATATCCCAAGGAAGGAAACTAAGCCCGCAGTTCACCTGTGCCAGCGGGACACTGCCTGTAAAGAGGGCGTGCAGAGACATTTCTTCCAGCACGCAGCCTCCGCCTCATGGCCATGTGCCCCACACCGCACGTGCAGTGCTGCCACGGGAGATGGGGTGCTGTTCTCAGACCCAGTTCCTGGCAGTCACCACGTGCCGGTGACTCCCCTCCAGGCTGGCCCTTGCTGACCGCACAGCGCGTGCTGTTCACCTCTGGCAGGCAGGCGGGGAGCTGGCACGGACTAGGGCCCTCTCGGGCAAGTTCCAAACTCCAAAGCGCTCTTCCTAAGCAGCTGCCTGCTGCGGGCGAAGCCCCCGCGGAGCAGGCAAGGCCCAAGGGCTGACTGCTCCTACTGCCGCGTGCCCACACAGCCCGCCAAGGGCATAGCAGCATCTGCATGCCATGCACCTTTCAGGCTCCACCTGCTGCTCTGCGTGCTGGAGGCTGGGGGAAGCATGTGAACGGCGGCGGCGGCCGTGGGGGCTCCGCCCATGGCAGCACGCTGCACCCTCAGCGCCTAATCTTAACAACCATTATTGCTGCCTGGTTGGGCATTGCATTCTGCCATGCCAGCAAATGCAGAGGGGGCGATGCAGGGCTTTAAGTGGGGTAACAACTCGAGGGGGCTCATTTGGGGGCGTGGCCTAAAAAAAGTACACAAACCATAGTAAGGTACCCAGACCAAGTATGCAAGACATCTTTTATGAACATAGAAGTATGTGACCTATTTCTCTGTTTATAAAAGATGGCTTGCAAAGTACACAAAGCATAGTAAGGTGGGCACACAAATACATAAGACTTATATATTTGTGTGCGCACCTTACCGTTTGCATATTTTTCAAACCATCTTTTTTAAACATTTCTGTTTATAAAAGATGGCTTGAAAAGTGCACAATTCAAGCCATCTTTCATAAAGCCTGAGGCGTTTTTGTCAGTCGGCAAAGCTTTATAAAAGATGGCTTGAATTGTGCACTTTACAAGGCATCTTTTATAAACCTTTAAACATGTCGCGCAGTCCCCAGGTTGCGGTCGCGGCGGGATAATGTGTTCCGCCAATATTGTGGTGGGACTGGGGGCCCCGGCAGGGCCCCGACTCAGCCCCCTTTTTTGGAGACTGCTGGGGCCAGGCCCCGGCTGGCCCCGGCCCACTTAAAGCACTGGGGTGATGACATAATGACTGGTCATTGACACCCCATCTACATTTTCCAAAGGGTGCTGTCTCGCCATGGAGTGGGAAGGGGGCATGGCACGGACCCATAGCATGGTGCACAATGAGAGGCCCACCGACATGGCACTGAGGCCAGGGGTCTGCAGCCTGTGGCTCTCCAGATCTTTTGGACTACAGCTCCCATGATCCCTCATCTCTGAGTACGCTGGCTAGTATGGGTGGGGATTGTAGTGTAAAACATCTGGCGAGCCAACGGTTGCAGACCCTGCTCTAGATAAACCCCGATGCCAAGCCATGCTCCATCTCAGGGTGGCATTTGCCAGAAGGTTTTAGTCAGGAAGGGATGTTGCCCGAAGCGCATCAGGCCATCCGTGTGCATTTGTATGACCCCGCAGCCATGTTCATATAATGTTATGGTATGGCACTGTTGTTCTGTGCCGTGTCCCATCACACTGGTCTCAGAGGAGCAAGGCTCGCGTGCCCAAACCGCACCAGGTCATGCAGACCCCAGTCTGCAGAGGGAAGGAGATGGGGGTGTTGGGAGGAGGAGGGTAAAGATGAAAGACGGACAGGGAGGTATGCAGAGGCGAAGAAGGCTACAGGATAGGACGAAGGATGCGTGTGATAGTTTGGGGGTGCATGTTGATCCAGCTAGAGATTCGAGGAGCAGAAACATGTAAACGGCATGTTCAACAGGTGTCTGGGGGAGTGGAAGGAATGGGCTTGAAGGCAGTGTTGAGAACATTGTATAGCTCTGTGATGGACTGGAGATGTGCAAGCAAACCCATTGAATGTGGAGGATTTTTTTGGTTAGTGCTGGGGTGGGGGGGGGGGGGGGTGTATTTAATTTCTAAACCAGGGTTAATGATCGTGCCGGAACATCGATCACTACATCCGGTGACTTGTTTTGTAAAATGTTTTGACTGCAATGGTGGCGGAAGAGTGCCTAATGCCAAGGACATGGCATGATGGCGGGGCGTCGTTCCGAGAAGGGCCCGTTCGGACAGACCGCAGGTGTGTGATACGTATCTGCACGTGGCGGGCGGGGTGGGCTATCGAGGTGTTTAGCAGCGTGATCTTTGTGGACGCACAATGCTCGCGTCAGCCGGAAACAAAGCGCTTCAAGGCGACGCCTGCGCCGGCTCTTATCTCTCGCTGCCTCCTGGAGAGAGCCTCGCAGGGCTGAGCTGTGGCAGTCCCTGCTGGGGGCTCAGAAGGGAAGATTGCCGTCTGCAGCGTTGCACGGTGGCTGTGGGTGCTGCCGCTGGCAGCGCAGCGGTCTTTTTTTTTAATTTGATAAATCATCGCGTGTTGTTTTAACCTTGCTGTAAAAAGCCCGTGTTATTATTTCGAGCTGTACTGGTGCCCACTTTATCGACCTCTGAAACGTGAGTCGACCCTGCAGGGGTTCTGGCCAGTTTCCTGCAAGTCGATCGCCGCAGCGAGTGCTTAACTCGGTGAGCTATCTTCCATGCACTGGGATGGGGCACGCTATTGGGCGAGGGAGAAGCAGTTTCCCCTGCTCAGCACTTGCCTTGAAGGCTTTGACAGTCTATGGAGGGAGGCGCAATAGCCAGGAAGGAGTGTTCCAGTCTCCAGTCTGGAGGCATGAGGACAGATGGGAAGTGGAGGGGCTGTTGCAGGAAGTGAGAGGGAGCTCTTCACCTAAACATTGAAATGCTCCATACATGTATATCCATTGTTTCTTCGTCTCAGGGAAATGTTGCCCCTTTCAACTCCTCAGGGAAATGTTGCCCCTTTCAGATCCTCAGGGAAATGTTGCCCCTTTCAACTCCTCAGGGAAATGTTGCCCCTTTCAGATCCTCAGGGAAATGTTGCCCCTTTCAACTCCTCAGGGAAATGTTGCCCCTTTCAGATCCTCAGGGAAATGTTGCCCCTTTCAACTCCTCAGGGAAATGTTGCCCCTTTCAGATCCTCAGGGAAATGTTGCCTCTTCCAGCTCCTCAGCGCTGGATCCAAGATCTAAACCGCATTGGCTAAGCCTACCGTTTTGGCCTTAATGTAGGCATGGTATGTGTATTTGCCGGGCACAGCCATATTGGCACTATCTAGGAGATCTCTATGGGGCAACCATTAATGTAGGGAATTGTTCCCCTTCCAAGCAAAATCGCCACACCAATATACCCATTTATATTGTTCAATCTAGCCCTGTCTGTGAGCCATATAACACCACCACCAGCCTACAAGAATATATATATGTATTAATTGAGTTCTGGCTTGCACTTGCTGTTCTCTTGCAACATTATGTGTACACTATTTACCTCTGCACCTGGAGTTGCTTTTCCGCTCTATAACACGGTATTTTGCCAGCTTTGCCTCTTCTTCTTTCATCGCACTCGCCGCTTCTCCGTCTTCTCCACCTCTCCCTATCTTTTTCCCCCTCTCTCCTCTTCCCTATATTCTATGCACTTACTCTTATCAGAAATGTCGTCAGGCCAAGTACGATAGTAGCTTGTTGGTTCCTACCCCATCTCCTTCCCCTCCAGCACTACCTGAAATGTCGTCAAGCCTAGTATGATAGTCGCTTGTTTGTTCCTCCCCCTCCCCCATCTCCTCCCCCTCCAGCACTACCTGAAATGTCGTCAAGCCTAGTATGATAGTCGCTTGTTTGTTCCTCCCCCTCCCCCATCTCCTCCCCCTCTAGCACTACCTGAAATGTCGTCAAGCCTAGTATGATAGTCGCTTGTTTGTTCCTCCCCCTCCCCCATCTCCTCCCCCTCTAGCACTTCCTGAAATGTCGTCAAGCCTAGTATGATAGTCGCTTGTTTGTTCCTCCCCCTCCCCCATCTCCTCCCCCTCTAGCACTTCCTGAAATGTCGTCAAGCCTAGTATGATAGTCGCTTGTTTGTTCCTCCCCCTCCCCCATCTCCTCCCCCTCTAGCACTACCTGAAATGTCGTCAAGCCTAGTATGATAGTCGCTTGTTTGTTCCTCCCCCTCCCCCATCTCCTCCCCCTCTAGCACTTCCTGAAATGTCGTCAGGCCTAGTATGATAGTCGCTTGTTTGTTCCTCCCCCTCCCCCATCTCCTCCCCCTCTAGCACTTCCTGAAATGTCGTTAGTCGCTTGTCTGTTCTGATCTCCTACCCCCCTCCCTCCCTTCCTCCTCATTGTCAAAGCTCTTGCACTACCTGAAATGTGGCCAGGCCTAGTACAACAGTTAATTTCATATTCTTAATGTCTCAAGGCCTTGTAAGAATGTCATTGTAATTCCCCTTGCTTTCTCCCTTGCCTTGAAGCGCTTTGAAACACGTTTGTATAGGCGCTATACAAATAAACTATCATTCATTCAATTAATATGTAAAATGTATATTTGCACAAATTGCAAGACAGGCCACCTCACTCCGTGGCCCCAAATGCTTTTCTTTCCTAACAATTCACTTTCCCACAAATTAAAAACACCAGCTGTTTTAGGATAACACAGACCACAGACTCTTTAACCCCGCAACATGTTCAGTTTTCCATCTTCGGCTGTTTCTGCCCCGGTCACATAGAAGCACAGGTCTACAGAACACATCCGATACCTGGGCCACTTACAGAATATTCTTCATGTACAGCACCTTGGACGTGACCAAACAAACTTTCCCACATGCGTTGCAAGGGGTTTACGCGATAACGTGTGGAACCTTGAAACCTGACCGAATTATACACGTGGCAATACACTTTACGTGACGTTTCATTTAAATAACATACAGAGCTTTTCTGTTAACAAAAGCAATTTCACACGCGCAGCGCTCTTTATTTTTAATCACCCTGCACACGTGGCAATGCTAGCAGTGTTGGTGCCCCATAGACTTTAAAAAAAAAAGCATATATGTATGGAACTATCCAGAATCACGTTCTCACTCTCTGCAGAGAGTATGCTTTTAATCAAGGACTGCACTCTGTTTAACTTTGGGAAGACACTTTTCCTATGCTTCAAACCCAGATGTTTATTTATTTGCCACTTATTAGGCACTTATACAATCAGAAAAAAACAGTTTCAAAGCGCCCACAGGGCAAACAAACAGAGTAGGGACAGGGGAGGTAGACAATGAATTACAGCAATGATAAATAATTGCAATAACAATACAACAAATACTGAGAATCGAGGGAAGGGGAAAGAAACCTACTATGCCTTGTGAGTGTTCAGAACGTGCAAGTGCAGAGGGGTAGAGGGGTGAGGGATAAGGTGCTGTGATGCTCATGGAGAAGTGCTCAGGGTAAGTGCTGGGAGGAGAAGAACGCAAGTGCAACACCGATGAGTGGGTGAGCCAAGTAAGGGCAGTAGAAGGACAGCGGTTGGGATGAGAGATGTGGGGGGGGGGGTCAAGGCCCTGAGGATGCATAAGGGCCCTGCACATCAGTCAAGTTTCTGTGGATTTAGCAGGGAAGAGAGGAAGAGGAGAAGGAGGAGGTAAGGGAAAGGAGGGAGCCAGCTGAGAAAAGTGATCGACCACCAGTTCTCTCTTTGGCAAAGCGCTTCACACGCAGGGAGTTGGTGCCAAAGACACGCAGGGGTCTAGAAGGGGAATATTTGGTCAGGAAGCGTTGAAGATGGAGTGGTCCCCGGCCCCAGATAGCCTTACGGATGATACAGAGGGATTTGAATTTAATCCGTGCTGAGACCGGGAGCCAGTGAAGACTTTGTAGGGCAGGATAGATGCAGTCCCTGGGTTTGAGGCCAAGGGCACGTCTCGCTGCCCTATTCTGGGTAAGCTGGAGGGGTCGCAGGGTGGAGGAAGGAAGATTGAGGAGGCTGTTGCAGTAGTCTAGCCTGGAGAGAACCAGAGCATTGGGTCTCTGGGGGAAGGTGAGGAAGAGTAGAGTCCCTTTCAGAAGGAAGAGCTGAAAGTGGGACTTCTTGACAATTTCCTGAACATGAGGGATGAAGGAAAGGGACGAGTCGAAGATGACTGGGGTTCCTAGCATCAGTGGAGGGAGGGGTCATAGAGGAAGGCCAGAGTGCATGGAAGAAGTATGATGCAGGGGACCCAATAGGGAGAATCTCCATTTTGCTGGCATTGAGGCAGAGGTCATTGGTAGTGCACCGGGCCTGGATGGCAGAGAGGCAGTCGGGGATGAAGGAGGGTGCAAGGGCATCAGTGGAAAGTTTGAAGAAAAGTTGTGTAATGTCAGTGTAGCACTGGAAGTTGGGAAGAAGGAGGAAATGAGTCATGCCAGTAGACAAAGGTATATGTTAAAAAGCTAGGGTGAAAGAATGGAGCCCTGGGGGACGCCACAGGTAGCGAAGGAGGAAGGGAAGGAGAAAGGGCCAAGAATGGTTTTGGAGGAATGGTCATTTAGGAAGGAGGTAAGCCAGTCCAGTGCCCGCTCCGAGAATTGCCAAGGGTGTCATGGAGCCCTTTTGTGAGGATACAATGATTCACTGTGTCAAATACAGAAGAGCGCTCCAGAGGGATGACGACAGCGGGGGAATCGGAGTCAATAGATGTGAGCAGTTCTTCACAGGTGTTCAGAAGAGCAGTTTCCGTGCCTCTGGATGCTCAGAATCCAGACTGGTGGTCATGTAGGCCACCAACAAGTTCAGTATGGGAAATGAGATGGGGGTAGGGCCAGCTTCTCAAGCAGTGTTTCTAGGAAGGGAGTGATGGAAATGGGGCGGTATTTGGCTGGGCAGGAAGGGTCTGCAGAGGGTTTTTTAAGGAGGGGGCGCACAAGGGAGTGCTTGAGAGAGGATGGAAAAGAACCAGCAGCAAAGGGATGGTTTCAGAGATCAGTCCGAGCAGGGGCGAGAGAGTCAGTAGTTTCCTTGATGGTTCTGGAGGAGCAGGGGGAAACCTGTTTGGAGAAGACCTTCAGGGAGTTGACAACTCTGGGGACTTCTTCAGAGGAGACCGGAGTGAAGGAGGGGAAGGAGGAAGGGGGGAGGGCGAAAGGTAGGAGGGGGGGCAGGGTTGGGTTGGGAGAGTGTGTGACAAGGCTGTTAAGAATGTTCTGTTATGATTTGAACCCCCTTTGCTTTAAGGCAGTGCCATGGGATTGGGGAGCAATTGGGAATTTCGTGTTTATGCCCCCCTCCCTTTAGTGAATTTTGGGGATGTCAAAAGAACCAGGAAAACCCAATTACTTTAACAGACTATATTTCTATCCACACGGGAAGAGTTGATTTTGAATTTCAACAAAATGACCCAGTGTCCGTTGGCTATAGGGGAATTAATTAAATGATTACTTGGCAAGAAAATGCTAGGGATCTACTTCCTCTGCCCACTCAATCAGTACGGGGAAGGTAGTAACTGAAACAGATTCCCACTAGGCTTGCTTTGGTTGGACACGTTACTTACATGGAATATCTCTGGGTTACGTCCTCGGGGGGGGGGGGGGCGTGGGGGGACGTGGGGGTGAGGAAGCCACCTTCTGGATCATCTTATACGGAAAAGTGGTATCTGGCCAGATGGCCCTCTCCAGGTTCAGTCATGGATGCCTCCAGCATCAGTCACCCTTGATTTGCCTCTTTGTATGGATCCTAGCTTTTGTTTTTCTCTGGTTTCCTCCAATTCCTGTCACCCAGGCAAGGTTAGATTTCCAGCAATTTTTCAGTAGTACCACTCAGATGATATCAGGCAACTCCGCCTTTCCCCATTGTGCTCCTCCTTATACATTAACCACTCCCCAAATGATCTCAATTAGGATGTGCCACATGATTCGCTATCTGTTCTGGTTGGACATGTAGTGCACACCCCTGTTACAATCATTGGTTGCTTTAGTTACCAGCTATCATCCCCATACAAGGCATGGATTAGTTTCCAAAAATTGATTAGCAGATTTTGCCAATTAATTTTATTGATTACATTTTATTGATAAACACCATCGTTGTCCTAATCATGTGAAAAATTGACTATGCAAACAGCCTCTACCTCGAAATACCAGAATACCTCCTGAAGAAACTGTAAAGGATCCAAAATGCAGTAGCAAGACTACTCCTCAAACTATCCAGAAGAGACCACATCACTCCAGCCATAAAAACACTACACTGGCTCCCAGTAAAACATTGCATCACCTTCAAAACAATGTGCATAACGCACAGGGCAATCAGCGGACAAGGAGCAGAATTCCTACAAAAGAAAATAGTCTACAAACCAACGAGACCCCTCCGGTCAAGCAACAAACACCAGTTGCACAGAGGTATGCAACCAACAGGTCACAGAACTGGGTTTGCCATCAAAAGCATTTGGCCCTGTGACCATGTACATTTTCAAAAGTGCTCACTCATCTCTATGATGCATTTTCCCCAACAAAACGAAATATAGTTTAGTCTATGAAATTTAGATGCACTAACTTAAACTTTACTGAAAAACATGCAGACAATACTGTGCTTTCGAGTAGCAATACTGTAATTATGCATTATGTAACAAATTACCATTTTAGGAAGGGAATTGCCTTTAAAAAATAATAAGTTATCAAATACTGGTCTTTGCCAGAAAGGATATAGTTAGCTTAATAAAAGTATCACCCGATTACTTCTGGTTTGCATTTAATTGAAAAAGAGACAATATTTCTTGCCTATCACTTCCACACGGGCCTTTGGCAATTTTAATAGTAGAGGAGATAATGCAGCAGTAATTATATCTCATTGGCTTCTTTGAAGTTGCAGTGAACAGATAAGCGATGGATGGAGTCCCAATGGCAAGAGAGGCATGCTGGGTGAGCTGTGCTTTCATTTAATAAGCCAAATAAAATAGCTAGCTGAGCCTCACAAGTGTTAATTTAATTAGCAAACCTACATAATTGCATAGGAAATTGCTATGTGACCCTGCTTATTGTATGCCTTGCCGTGAATTATATATCCACCCCTTTGAAAATGCAATTTTTGACCATTGTAATGAGTTTAATGACGACAATGTGGCACATTCCTTTTTTTTATTTACTCGTAAGCATCATAAAATAAATATGTCTGCATTTGTCAGCACATGCAGGACATAATGAAATGTGCCTCATTTCAGCACGAGGTTGCAGGTACGAATTACAGATTTTCGTGATTTATTGGAAAATAATAACACAAGATTGTCTATACAGATATCTAATTCAACAAGCTATCATCTCCCCAGATCTCCACATTATGACATTTTCTGGGAAGCTATCCTCACATTTTAGCTTGTAACTTTTGTTCCCACAGTCAAATGTTTGAGAGTTGAATCAGTAGATATGCCTTTTCATAAGCTAGCCAGTGATATTTGTCCCATTTGTATACAATGTTGGTTCCCGAGATAATGAACAAAATACAATTGTCCATATGAAGCTATGCCAATCTCATAATTATACATATTATGAGTTCCTTAAACTGTACATTTTGTTTCTCCATTTAGAAGTCGGTCCAGCCATTTGTTTCTTTTTGTTGACCCAGGCTGGTATACATCCATTAACATTCTTGCCAAGTCAAAAGCCAGGCCATGGGTCTACTTATATCTCTTGAAGCAGATGGGACAACCGACTCTACTCATGTGATCCCCCCCTTTCTGGTGTGTATTGGATGTCATTAGCTCACGGAGAGGGACCACTAATTTGAGTTTTAATTCAAGTATTTTAGAAAGTTCAAACCATGACGCGCCACCTCTCTGTTTACATTTTTGTTTCACCCAAATAAACTCCTAGGTCATGCATTAGTACAGCCCCCCTTTCTGGCCCGAGCTTCAAAGAGATTTCTAAATGAACAGGGGAGTAGAACTGGACCCTTGCATCTAATGGGGGAAGGTGAGCAGTGGCTGGGCTTTGAATCTAAGTGTTAAAGTCAGCTCTAATGAACAACACACAGTGTTTGTTTTTCTCCTGCACCATTCGTTCAATGTCCATCTTTAAATTATACTTTACATTAAATTGGTACAGGCCCTGAGTTTCACTGGTAAACAGTTGCATGGAATCCCAAATGCAATTGTCTTCATTTTTCCATGCTGCAGAATGAGTTCATTTCTATTTAAGTGTTTTTCATTTTTCAATAATGTAGTGAAAGGTGTAGGTCTCATTTCTTTTCAGCCTTGTCGTTCGCACACCTGGCACACTTTAATTTTAGTCCTCCTGTTTTTAACAACACTGGTGGTGTATTTGGCAGTGCCGAAATGTCCATGCTGGCCTTCCAGTCTGCCAGTCAAAAGTGTGCTCTCAAATTACTACGGGAAGAGTTGATTTCTGCACTTTTAGGCCCAGTGTCAGCCAAAGGCAGTTTCCTTTTGCCCTTGGGCTGAATCTAACCCCACAACTTCCTGGCTGGAACATGGAATCAGCTGGCAAATGGTGTGTTTACCTGGGCATATGATGTCAGGGACTGTCAAAGGCCTGTCAAAGAGCCAAAACGTTGGCTATGTTCTTTCTTGTTTTTAACAGGATTTCTGTGCAAAGACAGATGTGAGCACACACACATTCCTTAAACCAAGCTGTTGAGGGCTCATTTGGTTGGGACATTATCACAACCAGGAGCTGATTTACAGTTGTAGTTAAGCCGTTGCCTTTCAGAAGAGTGTTTAGAAAATTGCATCAAATCCGGGGTGGGTGTTTTGGGTTAGGGGGCAGGTAGAGAGTGGGCATTTCTGTAGGGACTGTCATTGCCATGGGTGTCTCGCATCCCAAGTCTCTCCTATCTGTACTTCAGTCTCACAGATTTTGACTTAAATAGGTGGCATTAAAGCACAAACTAATAGCCAGAACTGAAAATGGTTTTGTTCATAACTTTACCCTGTGCTGAAAATATTCAGAATTTCTTAAACCTGCAGGGTACTAGCCAGGCTCCAAAGTTACTTTCCGCCATTGATAAATGAAGGTATTTCAGCCGAGCCAAGACGAAATATCATGAAAACATTTATACATGTATTCTGGTAGGGAAATAAAGTGTTTGAAAAAACAGGTAGTGCCGCTCCACCTACATCACCTCATCCATTCAACGCAAGTCTCGAGCCCTCCTTTCAGCCATGGAACACCATGTCTGATCTTGGGCAAGTGAGTAAGGCAATGGCGCCTTATTTGTTAGAGAGTGGACATGCATACATTGTCCCATCGCAGGGGTGAGTTGCTTGAATAAGTCGCACTTGCCACTTTACTCATTTTCCATCTTTTGGGGTTGCAAAACGCTCAGTGCCCCTCAGGTAAGTGTGTACCCAGAGCTGTGTGATCACGGCACATCCGATTTATCAAGCCAATTCGTTTTTAGATTATCAATCCAATTCGTTTTTTTTTTTTTTTAAAGTCCACAACAAAAGACACTCGACCCACAGTTTTTCTGGAGGACTTTTTAATGCATCGCCCCAACCCACAAGATGTGGTGTCACACTCCATGTTCTACCATGTCCACTGCCTGTCTTGTAAAAAGCGCCTTGGGGAAGCACAGCGCTGCCTCATTTACCTTTGTCCTCCGATCTCCCGACAGACCATGGAAGGGAAGTTCAGAGAACACAACCGCCAGTGGTCGAAGTGTACAAAATGAAGTAGTGGAACTATGTTCCCTGATGTCTTGTCCATGCCCTCCATCACACGCACAAAATAAACTCCAAAACAAACGTGTTTGCCATTTAATGGAACGTTCAGTGCAGTGCACTGAAGTGAAACGTTTAACTTCTTCCTACACTTTTATTTTAAAAGAAAATCATTCCTGAATGGTTTGCTTTTAAAATAAAAGTATGGGAACGGGAAAAGTTAATTTTAAAAAGTAGATGAACACCGCTCCCAACTCCTCCCGCCCACTTCGACCACTGGCAGCCGCACGTTAGTAGAACTGATGGAGAGTCATTGGCATTGGATCTTGGCGTCATGGCACGCTGACCTTTGACATTGATGATTCAGAGAGCTGGCGAGTGAAACGTTGCACTCTACACGTGCCCCCATAGAGCCTGCTGCTGGCGTGACCTGTAAGCAGGCCTTGGATTTTGCAATCCCGGCTCATGGTCACTTTCCTGGCTGTGTGGAGGGGCAGGGACCGGATTAGTAGTTTTTCGCCTGTTACTCGGCAGGGATAAAGGCACCCAGGCACACCTCAAAAACAAGCCCTGGATAGTCGTGACCACCACATAACTCTCTACAACTAACACAATGCATCCCAGCCAGAGAAGGGCCAGATTACACGTCCCCACCACCAGCCACGGAACCAAAATGTCAGACGAGGAGGAGCTGACTGTGCCCGTCACCCCACCAGCATTCCTGCCCTCGAGGTTACAGGACAATTTAATCACACAACTGCCCACCCATTTTGTCCTATCGCAGACCAGCAGCTTGGGTCCCAGATGGAGAAGATGGATGAGGGATTTCAAGGTCTACATCAAGGCCATCGGACGCCTAGAAGAAGACAGAAAGCGCTGCCTACTGACCCTATCCATAGGTCCCAATGAACGAGATATTGTGAATGAACTGCCGGCTGCAACTACGGACACCTACACCGACCTCAAGACAGAACTCGCACACTATTTCACACCTCACACCAATGTGGATTACGAACGGCACGTGTTCCGCACGACTAAGCAACAAAATGGGGAGTCAATGGACTTCTACGTCATGCGTCTCCGTGTTCGTCTAAAACACTGTGATTTCAACAATTACTCAAATGATGAAGCACTAAGATCCCATATCCTTGCAGGGTGTGAGTACACTGATTTTAGAAAGAGGCTGTTTAAGAAACCCCGATCCCTAGAAGAGATCCTACATCTGGCACGGTCAGACGTGGCCCTAGCACTTCAAGTGGAGGGTCGGAGCGACATCAAGATCTCGCATAGGAAGACTGAGAAGGTCCACAAACTGGACACAATGTAACAGTAACCGTTCTGCTACTGGTGTGGATATGAGTTTCCTCACAAAGACACCTGCCCGGCCATAGGACAACTTGTGGAGGGGACAACCATTTCAAAGCCGCGTGTCGCATGTACCGCAGTCAGGCAAGAGGCGAAGGAAATGCCGGGAGAGCAACACAGGGCAGGGATAGACGGATGCAGAGTCCCCCGGGGACAGCACGCCAACCCTATGAGCCACCTAATCAATGGCAGAGAGACAGAAGGGAAGAAGGAACACAAGAGAGAGCACCAGTAGAATGGCGATCGAGTAAGACAACGACATTCAGATCCAGGAGAAGGCCCAAAAGGTACGTTTGCTACCTGGTTGAGCAGTCACAGACAGATAGCAGATCCAGTGCATCATGGGAAGAAGACCCCCGACCCGGAGAAAAGGACAGCCCTCACTGAGGCAGGCCCACCAGCAAACGCTTTAGATCTACAATCCTTTATAGGACTCGCTAGCTATTGTTCCCAATACATCCAGGATTTCGCATCAGCAAGTGAACCCCTGGGAGCCTTGACGAATCAGCAAGCAACATTTTGTGTGGACAAGCGCATGCCAACGGGCGTCGATAACGCATAGCTGACGCCAACAACATGGCGTACTTTAACATGGCAAGAAGGCTGGAATTGATTGTGGACGCTAGCCCCTTAGGGTTGGGTGCCATTCTGACACAGATTGATCCCATGGACAGTGGGAACGAGTCACATTCTCCAGCATTGGATCTTTCATGAATATTCCCCGTCGTCAGACTGGGACCCCTCTGTACACAAATATAGTCTTTTCCTATGGGAAAAATTCCGACACTTTTGTGTCCTATCTACGTCCTTTTAGGACCCGCCTACGCATGCTCCGCAGGCCGTCCCAGTATAAGAGGCCCGCCCCCGTGGTTCCCCTTCAGATTTCAACCGTCTCCAAAGTAGTGGGATCTCCTCGTGTTGTCTTACTATTTTGTACTAGGGTGCCTTATTGGATTTCGAGTACGATATGTCCTCTGTATCAGAAAAAGCGCTGTTCCGTCCATGCGCGATGTGCGGCTTGAAAAAGGTTTACGAGGGGGACGGACATATGGATTGTATATATTGCCTCCACCCTCATCATTCGGCGGATGCCTGCGACATATGCAAGGGTTTTTCTCAAAAAACCCTCAAAGACCGGAACCGACGCCTGGTCGCATGTCTGAATGATGGTGCGGGGGCATACCCCCCTCGGAGGTAGGCTCTACACAGTCGGCGAAAACATCACGCCGTGCGGCCTCGTCGGAACCACCGGGGAAGAAATCTAGACCATCGGAAAAAGAGTCGTCTGGAACTCACTCCACTACAGACTCCTCGTCAAAGAAATCATCCTCATCAAAAAAGCATGAGAAGGAAAGGAAATCCTCCTCTGGCGATCATCACAGATCGACCACGAGTCGAGAGTCGAGTAAAAGCGGGCACAGTGTGGAGAAGGCGGGACCGTCAAAACCACCTGCGAAGCCTGCGTCGTCGACGGCGATCCAGTCAACGTCCGCCTTCCCGCCACTAGCGCAAGGGGCATCCTCCGTCCCGTCGACAATGGCGTCGACGAGAGCCTCGTCGACGGGGGTCCTACAGGAGGCCTGGAGGCCTGAAGTCTTCGACCCTACCCCCCCAGAAGCTTTGCTACAAGAGAAAGCTATGTTGCTGTCCTCGGAGTACGAGAGCGAGAGAGTGGCTGGCCCAGCAGACCTAGGGCTACGAGCGGCTGACAAGTCGTCGACGAGGGTATCTGCCCCTCTCCTCAATCGGTTTTGTCGTTGGATATTCTGTCCTCGCTTCAGGCCTTGCTACGGTCGTTGGACCAGCGACTTCCCCAGGCCAGCCTGCCACAGTCACCCGTCGACGAGCCGGGCCCGTCCCGTCAACCGCCGCACCCACGCACGCCAATCTCAACACTGGCGCAGGAGGAAGGTGAGCTGCCAGATTCGGAGTCTGACAGGGGAGCCATGTCAGAGGTCTCTTTATCCCCCTCCAGGGACCCTACCTGGGAGTCAGAGGCGGAGTTAGAAAACCCCAGAAGCCCAGCTCACCCGTCCCCTCCGGACGACATTGCGTCATTCCATTCGATGATGGAGAAGGCATGCAAAGAATTTGGTCTGTCCCAGGAGGAACAGAAAAAGGACTGTTTTTTGTTCGACCACATGGGCAAGAGGAGGAGGTCGGTGTTCTCGATACCGATACTTGACCATGTATGGAAAGAGGGGTTGCAGACAATGAGACACCCATTCTCAGAACCAGCAGTGAAAGGACGCCTAGAAAAAAAGTTTAAGGCTCCAGAGTCTACCCCCAAGTGTTTATCCTCTCAACCAACACCTGACTCGGTGGTGTCGGCGGCGGCAGCGAGGAAGGCAAAGGCACAGCACAAGTGCACGACTCCACCCGAGAACGAAGCGAGACGCCAAGATGCCTTTGGCAAGAAAGTGCTCTCCGTGGGAGCGACCACAGTAAAAGCTGCAAACTCTCTGGCAATTGTGGCCAAATACGATAGGGAGATGTGGCACAGGCTGGCTCCACTGCTTGATCATCTTCCGGAAGGACAGAGGAAGGCGGCGATGCTACTGGTCCGAGTGGGTGAGGAAGCCTCAAATCACGCAATAAACATGGCGGTGGATCTTGCTGAGTCTGGCTTCAAGCAAGTCAACAATGGGGTCGTATTACGTCGACAGTCATGGCTGAAGTGTACCTACTTCAGACCAGAAGTACAATACAAGGTCTTAGATATGCCCTTTGAGGGAGACCTTCTTTTCGGTGAGAAGGTGGACGAGGCCCTAAAAGGGATGAAAGAAGATTCGGACACGGCACATTCTTTGGGTGCCCTCCAGAGTGGCAGAAGCTACAAGTCTTTTCGCCCCTTTAGAGGAGCTTCGGGTAATTCAAGATTCTCTTCTGGAGACAGATCCTTTGCCAGATCGGCTTACCCTTCCCAGGGATACCGACGTGCCTCACAATCGGCTAACCGTCGACGAAACTTCCAGTCTTCCAGAAAACGACCATCATATCCATCGTCGGCGAGAGACAAGCAAACTAAAGATCAGCAGTAACGTTCCACAACCCGTTCTGGGGGGAGGAGTTTCAGCATATGTCGACGAATGGGAAAGGATAACGACGGACCGATGGGTGTTAGACACTATAAGACACGGACACTCTCTTCAATTCAAACACAGCCCTCCGCAAATTCCACCTGCGTTCACCGCTCAGTCCCATATGAAGGCACTGCAACAAGAGGTTACACTCATGTTAGCGAAGGGAGTGATAGAATTAGTTCCAACATCACAGAGAGGCCAAGGAGTCTAATCAAGATACTTCGTCGTAAAAAAGCCGAACGGCAAATGGCGTCCCATTCTAGACTTGCGCGATCTCAACAAGTCCTTAAAGAGCCTGAAATTCAAGATGCTCACTCTGCAGGAAGTGATCCGCGCAGTTCAAAAGGGAGATTTCCTGGCGTCCCTGGATCTACAGGACGCGTATTTCCACAACCTCAAGACAGAACTCGCACACTATTTCACACCTCACACCAATGTGGATTACGAACGGCACGTGTTCCGCACGACTAAGCAACAAAATGGGGAGTCAATGGACTTCTACGTCATGCGTCTCCGTGTTCGTCTAAAACACTGTGATTTCAACAATTACTCAAATGATGAAGCACTAAGATCCCATATCCTTGCAGGGTGTGAGTACACTGATTTTAGAAAGAGGCTGTTTAAGAAACCCCGATCCCTAGAAGAGATCCTACATCTGGCACGGTCAGACGTGGCCCTAGCACTTCAAGTGGAGGGTCGGAGCGACATCAAGATCTCGCATAGGAAGACTGAGAAGGTCCACAAACTGGACACAATGTAACAGTAACCGTTCTGCTACTGGTGTGGATATGAGTTTCCTCACAAAGACACCTGCCCGGCCATAGGACAACTTGTGGGGGGGACAACCATTTCAAAGCCGCGTGTCGCATGTACCGCAGTCAGGCACGAGGCGAAGGAAATGCCGGGAGAGCAACACAGTGCAGGGATAGATGGATGCAGAGTCCCCCGGGGACAGCACGCCAACCCTATGAGCCACCTAATCGATGGCAGAGAGACAGAAGGGAAGAAGGAACACAAGAGAGAGCACCAGTAGAATGGCGATCGAGTAAGACAACGACATTCAGATCCAGGAGAAGGCCCAAAAGGTACGTTTGCTACCTGGTTGAGCAGTCACAGACAGATAGCAGATCCAGTGCATCATGGGAAGAAGACCCCGGACCCGGAGAAAAGGACAGCCCTCACTGAGGCAGACCCACCAGCAAACGCTTTAGATCTACAATCCTTTATAGGACTCGCTAGCTATTGTTCCCAATACATCCAGGATTTCGCATCAGCAAGTGAACCCCTGGGAGCCTTGACGAATCAGCAAGCAACATTTTGTGTGGACAAGCGCATGCCAACGGGCGTCGATAATGCATAGCTGACGCCAACAACATGGCGTACTTTAACATGGCAAGAAGGCCGGAATTGATTGTGGACGCTAGCCCCTTAGGGTTGGGCGCCATTCTGACACAGATTGATCCCAGGGACAGTGGGAATGAGTCACATTGTCTCACATGCCAGCAGAAGTCTATTGAGCATACTCACAGGCTGAAAAAGAAGGCCTAGTTGTGGTATGGGCCTGTGAACATTTTCATCTTTCTTTATGGGAAACCTTTCACAGTGGTCACTGACCACCAAGCCCTGCTTTTTATTTATGGGAACCCTCAATTAAAAATGCCCCCCAGAATTGCACAGTGGGCTCTGAGACGGAAGATCTACAGTTTCTGTATTATTCATCGCCCAGGGAAGGATGACCACCCTGCTGATTTCCTATCAAGATATCCTTGTAAGAGCCCCCTGCCTATGCCCTCTTTTGCAGATCAATATATACACTGTCGTGCATGCAGCCACCACAGAGGGAATTGAAATGGCGCACATCGCACAAGAAACTGAAAATGACCAGGCCATGCAAATCCTCTTCAGATGCATGGAGTCAGGTTGATGGAGGCCAGGCAAGCAGGTGAGTGCACCAATCAAGATATTCAACAAGATCTCAGTGGGTTAACTTAGTCATTCCCCCGGACATTACAAAGGAACATTCTGGAGCGTGCACATGAAGGACAACGTGGCATTGTGTCCACCAAGAGAATGCACAGTAGAAAATATGGTTTCCACAGCTGGATACGCAGGTGGAAATGTTGCTGCGACAATGCCACACGTGTGAAGTCAACTCTAACACACATCCTGAACCGTTCCGCATGATAGACCTTCCTGAGAAAGCATGGGACAAGATAGGAGTGGATTTCTCCGGGCCCCTGGAAGGGGGGGGAATACATACTCGTGGCAATGGATAAATACCCCAGATCTACAATTGGTGCCCTCCACCTCCGCCTGCCACACCATACTTGCGCTGGACAGGATTTTTGCCGCCTATGGGATACCGAGAGTAGTAAAGTCCGACAATGGACCCCTGTTCACGGGGCAGGATTTCAAGACAGTCGCAGAATACACAGGTTTCACCCACAGACGAGTCACGCCATTATGGCCGCAGGCTAATGGAACAGTAGAACGCTTTATGAGCAATATCAAGAGAAAGGTGCAAATTGCACATCTAACGGGAGAGCCTGTGGAGGAGATCTTATATCAGCTGCTGCTTGATTATCGTAACACGCCCCACACTACCACTGGAAAAGCACTATCGGAAGTGATGTTTGCGAAGAACATATGCACAAGAATCCTGCATGTTATGACTCCGGAGGAGAAATATACGGGAGACCCTGAGATGAGGGAACGAGACGTGAGTGCCAAGGAAACCATGAAGGAGCGAGCTGATGTGGCTAGGAGAGCTCGTGAGAATGATCTGGAGGTGGGGATGTCGTGAAAGTGCGCCAGCCCCTGACTCGCAAATATACCACCGCTTATGACAAGGAACCACTGACGATCACCCGGTAAAAGGGTCTCTCGTCGCCGCTGAAAGGGAAAGGAGAGAGGTGACCAGAAATTCCTCACACTTCAAGAGGATGCCTACAGTCATTATGACGGGGTCTTCAGCAGAGGATGCTGATCCGCAGGCGTCGGATGCTGAGAGAGAGAGAGAGAGAGAGAGAGACAGACCGACAGACAGACAGACAGGAACGAGCATCAAAATGAACCGAGAAATAATGTATGGTTAAGAAAGCGGGGGGGGGGGTGATGTTGTGTGAAGCCGGCCCCCCTGTCACGTGGGGAAGGGGCAGCCCGGATCACGTGGGTAGTAAGAAGAGTAGTAGTTCGGATGAGGAACACGTTGAATAAAGGTGTGTGTTAAGACCCTTTAATGGTGTCTTCCTTTTTTGCGCGTCGCAAGAACGGAAGCCGCTTGGGTTATTCAGGTTTAGACGGATGTCGTGGTAGACATCCGAAATCCCCAGTTCTGCTGTCATGGTGATGCTTCATGAAATCTGGCATCAAGACCTGCACTCATTCTGGTTTGCTGTGCCATAATGCTTGCCTGTAGATGGTGGGGCATGTCTTGTGAAAGCCAAATGATGATTGTAGGCTTGCATTGTATCAAAACCGGTAGCTCCTCTAGGGGTGGGGGTGATGGTTGGGTGGAATGCATTCATCCTTCTTGTGGAACTGTAGGAGGTCCTTTTCTCCACTCGCCCCCGTTTGATCTTGACACGCATAGCTACAGGCAACACAATTGGTGTAATCGGGCATTACCCTGCCAGCCACGCACAATCTGGTACAAAGTGAAGGTGATGAGCTGGGCAGCCAGCACCTTAACAACTGAACTGTGTTTACGTTTGTAAAGGCACTCCTTTTGTTATTAGCAGAGCCTTCATATGTGGTAACGTTCAGAAAATTGGCACCGTGACGGAAATTTCCAATTTCAAGCCCGCACACAGCTCCAGCTTCCGACAGAAAATCCATGCCAAATAATGTGACCAACACAGCAAAGCTCCCTTTTAAAGATGAGCTTATTTATTTATTTGGATTTGTAAAGCACGCCAGCAGCCCAAAGGCATCGAGGCGCTGTTGCACGAGAATGTCTTAGTTACAAGTTCTCTTAGGATAGTTTATATTCATTACGGAAAGTAAAATTTTCTAAACATCATGCATAAGAGCAATCTTAAAAATGTGTGTGACCATATTGAACAATATGTGTGTCTTGAACTGCTAAACGTACTGTGGTGCAAAGCAGGAGATTTGTTCAGGATCTCATTGTTTTTGCATTCTGGGACTTGTAGTTTTGTACTCAGAAGGTGGAAAATAATGCTACAATTATATTACTTTGTCTCCAATTTTTTATATAAGGATTTTCATATTGTCCGGTTGCTTTACTATGTGATGTGTGTGTTTTGAAATTGTTGTAAGCCTTAAAATCTCAAAACGAAATATTTGTACCAAGTGGAGCTTGGAAGGTATGTGGTCAAGGGCCTGGATAGCAGAGTGTGTTAACATCGTTGCTTCACAGAGTAAGCAAAGTGTGTGAATCTAGGAAAACTGTTTCATTCTCACTTTGACTTAACTGCAAATATAACTCCGTGGGAGTGATTAAGTCTACACTAGTAAAGATGCACATTCTTTACAATCAGGCAACATTTCATTATATTGCAGAGGACATCTCGTGCTCCTCTGTCAGTGTCTTCCGAAGCAATCACTTAAAATTGTGCTATGAAACACTGTGTATAGGCGCGTTATAAATGCCATTTCATATCGCACCGCCCCTCCCTCAGTCCCATATCACTTGAGCTGATAAGAATCTGATGTATATTCTTACCAGCCCAGGAATGTAGCAAACCACCAGCAGCAGCAGAACCAACCTTCAGTCCCTCCCCTGTTGCTGCCACTCCCCGACGTTGCTTGGGCCGCCCAGAGTACTACGCCCCCGCAGGGGAATGGGTGCAACTCTCTGCTCTGCTCCGTTATGGGATGTTATTGAGACTTGCATAGTGTGCCACGGTTTCGTGGTGCTTCAAGATTTGCAAGCAGTGTATTGGCAGGCAGCGCTGGTCATTGGGACAGAAAAAATCTCTCCCCGGGTCTCGGATCCCAGAAAACGCCTTGTGGCCGTCCTGTGACTGGGATTCGAACTTCGATCCCCAGAATGAAAGTCGAGTGACTTATCCCCGATGCTACAGCAACTTCTGGTTACACTGCATGTGAATATTCCTGCCAGGATTGTACAGCTTTGTAAAGATGGGAACCTTTTCTAATTTGCTTGCAACATTACAGGAGACTCCCCCTTTCTTTAATAATGTATTGACCTCCTGAAATGTAAATGTTTAATTCTGGGGTTGCTGAGAACAGTCTCGTGAGTTCTTCTCCACCTTAACTTGCAACCCCTGCGCGTGCTCCCCCGCATCCCCCCCGCCCTTTCCCCGAGGAGGGTGGGATCCCACAGTTCATTTCCATTTCCTGTGGAGTAATGTAGGAGCAGGGTGAGGTTTCGTTGCAATGTAGATTTGTGGAGATCTGAAACGACAGGGCTTCCTATGGTGTGGACGTTTTTCAGATGTGTTGCGAGTTGTTTGGAGATCCGTGGTTATCTCTGGTGTCTGTCAGAGTGGTGTTCTAAGGAGCGTGGTGAGCTGCCTGTGCATCTGTGGTGGGATAGTGTGGTGGTTAGGGAAATGTAGTGTCGACACATGTCTTGGGCTGGTGTACATTTGATGCTCTGTGTGCTGGAAATGTCTGTCGAGATGTGTTTTCGGCTAGGAGTTGGAATTAGAATGTTCTTTTGATGTGGTTATTGTGACCATACCTTACCCAGCAGTCCACCCAATAACAACCGGGGACAACCTTTTTCACTTTGGAACCATTGCAGGTGGTTGCATTTATTCGTTTCTGTCCATGCAAACCATTCTCTCTCCAGCGTGTATGCCTTTATTATGCCATATTAAGTTATGTTGGGATGTGCCAGGTGACGCTAATGTCATGGCACAAATTCAGAGCCCAGAGTTTCTGGTCAGGTGCCACGGACTTCCCCCTGATTGCCCACTGACACCTCAAAGACACTCCAACCTACAACCGTAGTGTCACTAAGTCATACCTGGCCTCATGGTGCAAAGCAACTGAATGTCTAGCCAACCACTCTCTACAGCCCACACACGACATGCCCATGCTGCCAACCACTCACCGCCTCACACGCATGGCATGCTGATGATGCCAACCACTCTCCACATCAACCACTCGTTCCATCCCAACCATGGCACGCTCATGCTGCCAACCACTCGCCACACCACACTCACGGCATGCTCATACCTCCAACCACTCTCTACAGCCCACACACGGCATGCCCATGCTGCCAACCACTCTCCACATCAACCACTTGCTACATCACATGCACAGCATGCCTGTGCTGCCAACCACTTGCTCCATCATACACACAGCATGCCCAGGCTGCTAACCACTCACCTCCTCACACACCCGGCATGCTCATGCTGCTAACTACTCGCCCCATCCCAAGCACGGCACGCTCATGCTGCCAACCACTCTTCCCATCATACGCACAGCATGGCCATGCTGCCAACCACTCTCCACACCCACGGCATGCTCATGCTGCCAACCACTCACCCCATCACACGCACGGCATGCTCATGCTGCCAACCACTTGCCCCATCACAAGCACGGCATGCTCATGCTGCCACCCACTCACCCATCACACTTACGCCATGCCCATGCTGCCAACCACTCTCCGCCTCACACGCATGGCATGCTGATGATGCCAACCACTCTCCACATCAACCACTCGTTCCATCCCAACCATGGCACACTCATGCTGCCAACCACTCACCCCCTCACACGCACGGCATGCTCATGCTGCCAACCACTTGCCCCATCACATGCACGGCATGCTCATGCTGCCACCCACTCACCCATCACACTCACACCATGCCGCCAACCACTCACCGCCTCACACGCATGGCATGCCGATGATGCCAACCACTCTCCACATCAACCACTCGTTCCATCCCAACCATGGCACGCTCATACTGCCAACCACTCGCCACACCACACTCACGGCATGCTCATACCTCCAACCACTCTCTACAGCCCACACACGGCATGCCCATGCTGCCAACCACTCTCCACATCAACCACTTGCTACATCACATGCACGGCATGCCTGTGCTGCCAACCACTTGCTCCATCATACACACAGCATGCCCAGGCTGCTAACCACTCACCTCCTCACACACCCGGCATGCTCATGCTGCTAACTACTCGCCCCATCCCAAGCACGGCACGCTCATGCTGCCAACCACTCTTCCCATCATACGCACAGCATGGCCATGCTGCCAACCACTCTCCACACCCACGGCATGGTCATGCTGCCAACCACTCACCCCATCACACGCATGGCATGCTCATGCTGCCAACCACTTGCCCCATCACAAGCACGGTATGCTCATGCTGCCACCCACTCACCCATCACACTCACGCCATGCCCATGCTGCCAACCACTCACCGCCTCACACGCATGGCATGCTGATGATGCCAACCACTCTCCACATCAACCACTCGTTCCATCCCAACCATGGCATGCTCATGCTGCCAACCACTCACCCCCTCACACGCACGGCATGCTCATGCTGCCAACCACTTGCCCCATCACATGCACGGCATGCTCATGCTGCCACCCACTCACCCATCACACTCACACCATGCCCATGCTGCCAACCACTCACCGCCTCACACGCATGGCATGCTGATGATGCCAGCCACTCTCCACATCAACCACCCGTTCCATCCCAACCATGGCACGCTCATGCTGCCAACCACTCACCCCCTCACACGCACGGTATGCTCATGCTGCCAACCACTTGCCCCATCACATGCACGGCATGCTCATGCTGCCACCCACTCACCCATCACACTCACACCATGCCCATGCTGCCAACCACTCACCCCCTCACACGCACGGCATGCTCATGCTGCCAACCACTTGCCCCATCACATGCACGGCATGCTCATGCTGCCACCCACTCACCCATCACACTCACACCATGCCCATGCTGCCAACCACTCACCGCCTCACACGCATGGCATGCTGATGATGTCAACCACTCTCCACATCAACCACTCGTCCCATCCCAACCACGGCATGCCCATGCTGCCACCCACTCGCTACAATCGCACCTTTTGGCATGTTCATGCTGACGGTTACCAGCAAGATGTGCAGTTTCTTTAAATCCTGTCCTGTTTCTGAGCCATGCCACTGCCCCAATGTGCTGTACATTGCATTGTTTTGCCGCTAATTTGACACTAGTTCCTACAAACGGGTAGTACCTGAAGATGGCCTTATGCAAGTGGGTTTGCTGCCACTCGACCAAGGTCTCTGGAGCTAGCCCCCCTCCACTGCCATTTTAGGTGTTAACGCCCCTCCCCCCTGCCGCCCACCCACTCCACCCCTGTGATTGCACAGGGAAGGCAGGGTCGAACTGGGGTTGAAAATTGTCTCGGGCACCAATGAAAAAGTGTCGCACAGCTGCAAATGGCAATTTATTTATTTCATTTATAAAGCGCACCAACAACCCGAAGGCATTGAGGCGCTGTTACTAAGACCAGTTACTTGCATATCACAGAGACAATAGGCAGGCAGTTCAAATCCAGGAACATAAAACAGAAAGGGGAGAATGAAACCAAAATAAAATACCGAACAGTCTATTCAAACAACCAGATGTTGAGGGCTCTTCGGAATACCCAGTAGAACGGTTCAACTCTCAAAGTGGGGGTCAGGGAGTGCCACTGTTTGTCTGCGATATAGGGGAAGCTTGAGCCTCCAGCTCCAGCGCGTCTGACTTTAGGTTGGATGAGTCGATGAACATATGGGGTCCTAATTGGTCTGGAAGAGTGGGCTCTGGAGATCTTCTGAGTGAGGTAGGGGGGCCGTGTTCGAGAGGCCCTTATGGGTGATGGGGAGGGTTTTGAAGATGATGCATTCCCGGATGGGCAGCCAGCACACTGCTCTCCTGGCTGGAATATTAAGGGCTGCATTCTCTTGTATGACTTCCAGCTTCTGAATGTTTTTGGACGAGGTACCAGGGAAGAGGACGTTACAATAGCGCAGCCTAGAGCCAATGACTGCTTGAGCGATGGTGAGGCAACTATCTGTGGATAGAAAAGGTCTGGAAGCATTTAGTAGTTTGTCCGCATAGGCTGCAGAGGAGGCGATAGTGTTGACTTGGCGGCACAGTCGGAGGGTGGCATCAAGGTAAACCCCTATGGTCTTCACTGAGGATGAGACAGGGACCAGGATGTCGTCAATATAGAAGGCTTAGTATTGGTCATTGAGATTTATAAGTAGCGCAGTGGACCCTTCCAGCAGGATTTCAGTCTTATCCCCATTCAGGCAAAATTGGTTTGCCACCATCCAGGCCTGAAAAGTGGAATATGTAGCATTGAGGGTATTTGAGTCTTCCCCCATAGTTGCCAGTGAGCGGGCAGAGAATTTGAGTGTCATCGGCATAGTTCGTCTAGGCTATGCCGATGGAGTCCAGGATGTGAAAGAGGGATCTGGTGAATATGTTATAGAGCGGGGATATGCAAGAGCCTTGAGGTACCCCACGTGGGATAGGTGTTGACGAGGTATTGGTATTCTCCGCAAACTCTCATGACTCCCTTCGAGGAAGGAGGCAATCCAGGATGTAGCTTCTGGGGAGAAGTTAGCCGAGGTAGTCGGGTGGTGACAAATAATTGGAGAAGGGCAGGCTTTCCTTTGTCCCTGATCTCGTCCAGCAATGCTGATTCTGTACCATGGCCCATGCAGAATCCAGATTGGCGCAATCCCAGGATATGATTGGTTTCTAGGAAATGCTGAACTTGCAGATGGGCAGCTGTATCTAGGATTCTCTGTAAGAAGAGGACTGTGGTGATGGGGCTGCAGTTATTCGGGACTGTGGGGTCTAGGGAAGGTTTCATTAGAAGGGGAAGTGCCCAGGCTTCCTTGAGGCTGGAAGGCACTAATCCTGCAGAGAAGGAGGCGTTTATGAAGACGGTGATGCAGGGTTGTAGGACTTCTGACCTGTCCTTCATGATGGTGGCAGTACATAAATCCCATTTGCACCTAGAGGTTTTAGGCTTTTGAGAATGGCTAAGACTTCAGACTCTGTGATCTCTTTGAAGCGAAACTGAGAGACCCCAAGGCTCGGGGGATCAAGGGTGCTGACGGAGGGGTATGTGCTGGCAAGCTTGATTAGTAGGATTTTGTTGAGCATCGCTGCTTGAATATTTGAAGCTTCGTCCTTGGTGAGCGAGTGGGGGAGGGTGGCTGGGGTCTCAAGTTCCCCAAAGATCTGTCTGGTATCAGACTTCGCATTGGCGATTCTGGAGTTGAAGGAGATGGATTTTGTACAGATAATAACTTGCTTATAGAGTTTGGATACTTTGGTGTACTCCAATTTAGTGGTGTCGGATGTTTTTTTTGCCAGGCTGATTCAGCAATCCGTTTTTTGATGCAGTGTTCTAGAAGGTCTGGGATGAACCAGGAGTTCGAGTGTCTGGCGGGTTTGGTTCTGAGAGGAGTTAAAGGTGCAATAGTGTCTACAGCTGTGGCTAAGGATGAGGCATGCAAGTCTGCTGGAATATTGGATCATTTCAGTAGGGAGGCTTAAGATTGGGCGTGTCCAGCAAGGGCAGGATACGTGCTTTCGTGAGCTTATGCAAACTGCCCGCAAGCACAGGTGGTTGTGTCAAGGCAGTAAGCTTGTGTCTCTTGGGGTGGGGGATGGCGAAGTCCATAATATGGTGGTCAGACCCAAGGGAATGGGGTGTTGGAACGGATCGAAATCAGATAGTTGAGGTCTGCGATCCAGTCCAAAGTGCGGCCCTTGGAGTGGGTGGAATTACTAATGCAAAGCCTAAAGTTTCAAGGGCGTGGGATAGTGAGGAGGCGTTAGAGTCCTGAGGATCATTAAGGCCCAGTAGGATGACTTTGGAGGAGGTCTTAATATTGTCTCCCAGGACGTGGAGGAGATTCTTTTCTAAACTTAGAAATAGGGCCAGGAGGGAGGTAAATGAGGTGGATAGAGATGATGGACAGCTTAAGGGAAAGAATGTCTCCATTCCCTTCTAGGGAGGTGTTGACCTGTCTAAAGAGAAGGGAGTCTTTGGCCTTCCCACCTCCTCTGGCGTTAAGCCGGTCTTTCCAGTAAATCGTGTAGCCAGCGGGGATGGCTAGGGAAAGGGCTGGTCCAGATGCATTGTGAAGCCAAGTTTTGGAAATGGTCAGGGCACCAAGGCTGCGAGAGGTGAGGAGGTCATTGATGCCGAGGGCATGTGCAGGTTGGGAGAGAGCGCTGATTAAGGCACAGTTCATATAAGGAGCCTTTCCTGAAGGGATCGACTGCTGCTCCTTGAGCCCGGTCGGGTTGGTGAAGGCTAGAGACACCGTGTTTAGAGGATCCAGTCTTGACGTGCGGCTGTGGGAAAGCTGCAATTTGCCGGGGTGTTTTTGGGAGGGCTGGTCTTTGGGAGAGCAGAGTCCATGCAGGAGGAAGCTAGGATGCGGCCCGGTACATGTTTGGTGCTGCCAACATTGGCAAAATATTTTTTACAGCAGCTGGCATTCGGAGTTTCAATGTCATTACAAGAGGCAGCATAGATGGGGCTATGAACATGATTGGAGCAGGTAGTATTAGCGGGAACATTTATGCAGGAGCTAAGATTCAAAGGTGTCAGCGCAGGAGGCGGTATGCAGGGGGGGGTTACAGGCACTATTTGCAACACAAAGCCTAGTGGGTCTCTCAGTCAAGATAGGGGGAATGTCAGAATTGTGCACGTTTTGGCAAAAATATTCCTCCGTATGTTTATAAAAGATGGCTTGAAAAGTACACAAACCATGGTAAGGCACGCACACACATATATAACTCCGTAAATATAGTTGTGTGCGTACCTTACTACGATTTGTGTACTTTCAGGCCATCTTTTATGGAGCA
The DNA here is from genome assembly GCF_040938575.1 of Ambystoma mexicanum. NCBI lineage: Eukaryota > Metazoa > Chordata > Amphibia > Caudata > Ambystomatidae > Ambystoma > Ambystoma mexicanum. The sequence goes on along the minus strand of NC_090933.1, from coordinate 1,264,509,105 downwards.
GAGCATTGTAGAAGGTTGAAAGCCAAACACTTGGGCGAGGAGGGATATGGTGAGAGGGCAAGGATGGGGAAAGAGAGGTTGCAATCCCAGAGAGTGGAGCAGCTCTTTTCCCAGATTGTGGCCCTGTGCTGCTTTTCAGGGCACAAGGAAAGGATAAATTTGGGTGGGCAGGGTCGCTTTTTTTTCAGAGGGCAGCCACAGCACCCCTTGGGTGTTTTTGCAGTCGGCAAGCTTGCTCAGGTGCTTGGCTACCAGGATTTCACCCAGGTTGTCACGCTCCCAGTGATGCTTACCCACGAGACCACACAAAATTGTTATCAAACCACATGTCCCATAATTGGATATTTTGTGTTCCTAGGAATGTTGCACTATAGATTGCTGGGTTTAAAAGGTGAGCACCTTTTATATTTTGCCGGTGTAGTTATTGGAAAGAAGCAGCATGAAGGAAATTGCACCATTTTTAAACTATTCATTTGGACATTTCTCTTGCACAGAGTTCAACTGCCAGCCCCGCCCCCTCGGAACACTGTCTCCTCGGAAATCCTCCCCCACCCTGGCCCTTGTGGGATTCCCAGTTCCACCACTGCTCCCCTCCTTGTTGCTGCTCTTTCGGGAGCGTGGACGTGAAGGTGACAACGGGGACCAGAGGGAATGGAGGAGGCACCCTGATAACCGGGGCAGGGGCCTTCCTCCTTCCGCTTTCTCGTTCCCCCCCCCTCCGGGGCAGGGAAGAGGGCGGCAAAAGGAGACAAGGAAGGAAAGGGCGCCAAAAAGCCCGCAAAAGCCCACGAAGGGCAACAAAAGAAGAGGGAGAAGCTCAGGGTACATAAGGGACGGGCGCCCGGCACACAAGCACTTGCAGCTCTTCCAGCAGCCGGGCGCCCGTCAACGTCGGAGGATTTCTTCCGAAGGCCTTGGGGGAGTTGTGCCTGCAATGGACATGGAGGTAAAGGGGGAAGCAGGGCGAGGAGCAGTCGCCACACTTTTTGGAACTATTTTTAATATCTATTTGCAGTGGTTGTGTATATGTAAAAATAAATCTGCGGCCTTGTTATGCCAAACTAAAAAAAAAATAAAAATAAAAAAAAAAGTTTCAGGTGGGGTTTTAAGATTCCTTTCAACGGGCAAATTGGACCAAGGGAGGCTTGTAATTTGAAGTCTGCTTTGTCAATGCCTGAGGTCTTGGCACTGAAGGTGGGAAAAGAAGTGCAGTTGGGGAGGGTGGCAGGTCCCTTCACTGCACCTCCACTAGAAAACTTGGTAGTGTCCCCTTTGGGTCTGGTGCCAAAAAAGGAAGTGGGGCAGTACAGATTGATACAGCACCTGTCTTTTCCGGAGGGGGAGTCAGTTAATGATGGCATTTCAGAAGACCAATGCAGGGTTCATTATGCGTCATTTGAGGATGCGGTCGAATTGGTGAAAGCGTTAGGTGAGGGGGCCCTCATGGGGAAGACCGACATCGAGTCGGCATTCCGCTTGCTGCCGATTCACAAGGACAGCCACCATTTGCTGGGGTTCAAGGTGTTACAGGAATACTTCTATGACAAATGTTTACCGATGGGGTGTGCAATTTCTTGTGCTTATTTTGAGAGGTTCAGCCGATTCCTTGAATTTTCAGTAAGGCAAAGAGCCAAGGTTGGGGGGGATACTCCATTACCTCGATGATTTCTTGTTTATTGGGAGAAGGGGAACACAGGATTGCCAGGAGCTCATGGGGGTGTTTCAAGGGTTGATGGAGGAGTTTGGGGTTCCACTGGCAAAAGAGAAAACTGTTGGTCCAGTCACAACATTGGTATTTTTGGGGATTGAAATTGACTCGGTGGCAGGAGAATGCAGGCTGCCTGGAGAGAAAGTAATGAGGTTGAAGGAGGTAATTGCAGGGATGTTGGGCAAGGAAAAAGCCACGTTGAAGGAACTTCAGTCCCTAGCAGGCAACCTGAATTTTGCTGGCAGAGTGATCCCGGCAGGTAAAGTGTTTGCTAGGAACATAGAGCTAAAAACTGTGGGCTTGAAGCATGCGGGCCAGCATATGCGCCTAGGAAAGGAGGTTAAAGAGGATCTTAAAATGTGGAATACCTTTTTGGACTACTTTAACGGGGTGTTGATTAGGAGAGATAACCTGGGGAACGGAAATGGCCAGAAGCTGGTCACCGACTCGTCAGGGGCCCTAGGGTTTGGGGCCATCGTGGGCAAGAGATGGTGCGGGCAGGCATGGCCGGCACAATGGCAGGCAGAAGGGATCACCAAGGACATTACAGTACTAGAGTTGTTCCCCATAGTGGTGGCATTCAAGCTCTGGCCAGAACAATTGCAAGACAAAAAGGTGATGGTTTGGTCTGACAACCTAGTGGTAGTTCAGATTATCAACCAGGGTACAAGTAGGAATGGCAGGGCACTGAGGCTACTCGGGGAACTAACCAGGTGCTTGCTGCAGCTGAATACAGAGGTCCGGGCACGACATATACCCGGGGTTAAGAATGTTGCCGCTGATTCTCTTTCTCGTTTACAGTGGGGAAAGTTCCGGGAGAATCACCCAGAGGCGAGCACAAAGATGACACCCTTCCAGACACAATGGTGGGGATTGGTTGGGGAGATCTGAACTCACTGATCGACACAGCGCTTGCACCAGGCACAATGCGAAGATATAGAGGGTGCTGGGAGCGCTTCATAGCCTTTCAAAACAACATCCTGCCCGAGAGCGAGAAGGAAAGGCCAGTGCGGGCCTTTGTAGGATGGTGTTGGCAACAAGGAAGGTCCAGAGCTTGGGTGGTCTATCACCTGGCAGCGGTTGCGCATTTCTCTAAATTGGGGGGCAGGCCCGATCCCACCAAAGAGCATTTCATTGTCATGGCAATGAGGGGCTGGGCCAAGCAGGTGACAAGTAAACCTGACGAGAGACGGCCCATAGATGTGGGCAAGTTGCGCAAAATAATCAGGAGCTTAGCAGTGGTGTGTAGGGATGAGTATGAAAAAGCATTGTTCACAGCAGCCTTCTCACTGGCATTTTTTGGGGCGTTAAGGGGAAGCGAGTTGGTACCAGCCAACAAGAAGGGTAAGGGTTTAAGTTTCCTTAGGAGTTGTGACATTGAGGTGCAAGGAGAGCGGTTATACATATTTCTGAGGAGATCCAAGACCGATCAGACAGGGAAAGGCAGAAGCATCATGTTAGGGGGTACCCAGGACAGCCCAGTTTGTCCAGTAGGATATGTAAACAGGTATTTGAAATGGAGGATTCGGACGGGGGAGGAAGACCCTTTTCTGGTACATAACGATGGGTCAGCGTTAAGCCTTTTTCGATTTAGAAAGGTGATGGACATGGCACTGGGGGAGGCAGGGTTCTCGAAGGGGGTCTACGGGACGCATTCCTTCAGGATAGGGGCAGCCACATCAGTGGCTGGAATGGGCCTGGGAGCAGAGGCAATCAAACGGATTGGGGGCTGGAGGTCTGGTTGTTTTAAGCGATACGTCAGGCCTGAAAAAATGTAAGACTAACGGTTCCTCCCTCCTCCCTCCTATCTCCTCGCAGTAGCATCGATGAAGGGAAGGCGACGGTCCGCCTGGGTGGTGGGCCATTCGTTTGTATCAAGGGCCAGGGCAAGCTGGACAGCCAAGCAGGAGGAGTTGACCGCCGGGGAATACCGGGTGCAATGGCATGGAGTGCCGGTTATGAAGTGGGCACAGCTACAGGGGCACATACGCAGACTCCTGAGGGAGCATCGGAGGCCCAATGTTTTGGTGGTGCTCCTTGGTGGCAATGACTTGGCTGGTCTGGGGAGAGGGATCTTGCTCAGGGAAATGATGTCTTCGTTACAGGAGTTATCGGCAGAAATGGGGGAGACCGAAATTGTGTGGTCAGAAATCATCTCGAGGCACGAATGGAGGGGCGCTGGGAGTCAGGCAGCCGTGGAGAATTCAAGGAGGAAGTTGAATTGGGCCATGGCTAAGTTTTGCAAAGGGAGAGGCTTTCAGCATATCAGACATGGTTTGATCAATCTTAAAAACAGGGAGTTCTACTTGAAAGACGGAGTTAATTTGTCTGAGCAGGGAATGGATTTGTTTTTCTGGAATATCTGCCCAAAATTGTTGGAATTATAAGCAAGGAAATGAGGGAGCCACGGTGGGCGGTAACCCACCTTTGGCGTGGCGGGTTGTGGCAACCTAATATAAGACAAAGACTCCAAATGAGCCATGGCTAACCCGGAAGCGGCTTCGCCCAGTCTAGACAGCGCCCCCCTGGGAGCCTAAACGGCGGGGGTGTCTGGCGGTTGCAATTGGGGCTCAACTTCCCCCCAACAAACGGCGCTCCCCCAGACCGCAAAGACCTGCAGGGGCAGGCGGTTCTCAGACGCGAAGGCCTTGGGGGAGTTGTGCCTGTAATGGACATGGAGGTAAAGGGGGAAGCAGGACGAGGAGCAGTCGCCACACCTTTTGGAACTATTTGTAATATCTGTTTGCAGTGGTTGTGTATATGTAAAAATAAATCTGCGGCCTTGTTATGCCAAACTAAAAGAAATGTCTCATGCGCACCTTACTGGAGGGGAAAAGAAAAGGGGCTTGCAAATGAGAAATGTTTTATACAAATGGCATAGCTAATGGACAAATGCCCAGGTTATGCCTCTGACTCTGGTTGTAAATGAATCTGAAATAATGCAAAACAATAGTGCAAAAGTGAACTGGGCATTTCTGGTGAAAGGGCACACCCCTATGTTGCAATGGGAATAATCGGCAGTTGATCCCTCCCCACCCCCCACCCCCCGGGGTTGGAAACTTGCCTCGGAAGGTTCAGCTCGGCTACACCCGGCAGCGACTGCATAGGCCTGTAATCAAAAGCGCCACTTCACTTTTCGGTCTGATGTTTGGGGCGCGCCCTGCCGCAGCTGGGCAGGGCCACCCTATGCACCGAGGGCAGTGTAAACTCAAAATAAGCTGCTCTCGCGGGCACAGATCCGCCACTTGGCAGGGGGGCAGGGTGCGGGAGCGCAGGGGGCGGTGGGCGCATTCCTGGCCCAGCTGCACGGGCGACCTCCTTCGCAGACCATCCTCGCTCTGGTTTATAAAAGGCTGCACGTTGGCTTTGTGCGGCCTTTGAACTTCCAAGTCGCTGGACTTTGTGCGATTGTGTTTGGCGGGCAGCCCCGTCCTGTATCAAAGGGTCGGTTAATGGCATGTGTGTTATATTTCTGAAACGCACCGCAGGCCCGTGTTGGCTTTGGAGAGATAGAAGCGGTGGGCTGAAGGAGTGGGAAGCAGTGTAGGGCAAGTGCTGAGTTCCGCTAGGGCATGGGGCTACAACATAGGGCTCTACACGGGTTTTTAAACTACCCATGATCTCTCAGGACTATGATGGCTAGGGCTGATGGGAGTTGTAGTCAAAAACATCTGCAGAGCCAAAGGTTGAAGACCTCTTGCGCCAGGGCATCACCCCACTTGCGCCCAAAAAAGTAGCAGCCCAATCGCCCACATTCTGATGCCCCTTTTCACCCCTTTGCACATTTGTGCAAATCAGAGGGCACTTTGTTGCATTTTAAAGTGCACCCTGTATCCACAAACTGGATGCCCTTTAAAATGCTCAGAAAACCAAGTCACCCGCTTGTGCCCGTTTGGAATAGGCACGGAAGTGGGTCTTCACTGACCTTGTCATGCTTTTTTTTTCTTTTTCTTTTATTGTGTGAAAGCTTGCATTTCTATCCCCCAAACTGGGATAGAAATGCTATTTTATTATTCTGGCATTTCACAGTAAAAGGCCCTTTAGGACCATGTCTCTGTAAAATGCACTCCCAGCAACCACATGCTTGCTCGGAGCGAGTGAGACACTAGCGACGTCAGTCGCTCTCCTGACACTAATGTGCTGTACAGTCCGATTGCATACATTTTTTGCCCTGCTGTCCAACCCCCCCCAAAAGGCAATCGAGTGATCTACACCATAAAAACAGACTGGCAGGTGCGGGAAGGGTTTCAGTGGCCAGCCCGAGCCTGCGTGCTCGCTTGCTGCCACGCCGGCATTGCCCTATAGGCCAGCCTGAGCCTACGTGCTTGCTGCCACGCCGGCCTTGTCCTATAGGCTAGCCACGCCGCTCTCCTACGTCCTTGGGCCATGCCTTCCCTTCTCAGCGAGATGGCTCAAAAATTGTGTTGTCATGAAAACAGCAATTGAAAATGCCTCCTACTGCCAGGACATATAAATGGAGGGGCCCTTTTCATTCTAGCAGCCGGTAGGTGATCAGTGAGGGCGAGGGGTGAATGTATTGGAAACTTTGAATGACTTCTGGCATTGTTGGGGCATTCTCTGTAGGGGTGGGGGGAGAAGAAGCCGACTTAAATCTCTGTGTTTAGACCGGCCAAAACTCTGGTTGGCTGAGGTTAACTAGCAAGGTATGGTGGTACCTGGCCATGGAGAGCTTCGTTGGACAATCACGCTAGTTTAAATTCAATGATCGCTTTTGTCAGGAGCCAATTCAGGGGTTATAGGGATCTGTCAATACCCAAGTCCAGATTCGGGTACAAGAACAAAATGTGCACTTACCTAAATTCTAGCGACCTTTGGATTGATCAGTCAGTAATGGGGGTGGGGTGGGGGAGAGGGGAGCTAGCATTCTGTGCCAAATTGGGCCATTTAATCGAGTTTGCATCGGTCATCGATGTCCGGGTCGGGAACATGGGTGCTTCTTACCAAACATTTCTAGGGAAATTGGCTTTGCTCGTCACTCTACTTTTTCTTACCTCCATGCATTTATGCAGTGCTTAATCTATTGCCCCTTAACAGTGGCACTCTCTTGCTGGTTGACCTCCTTTCTCACCGACCGACCCTCTCAGGTTCAACTGGGGTCTTTCCTCTCTTCTATATCTCTCTCTCTCTACTTGTAGTGTTCCCCAGGGGTCTAACCTCTCTCCCTGGCTCTTCAACCACTACCTGGCACATCTTGCCCACGCATCACTACTTTCTGCTTCAATTTTCAATGTTATGCGGATGACACCCAGGTCTCTTTCAGGCTCTCCTCAGCCACCTCCGCTCCTTTTCTCATTCCTGACTGTCTATCTGTGATTCAGGATTGGTGCGCCGCCAATGATCTCTGCCTTAATGCCAGTAAGACTGAGATCCTCCTCGTTGGGACACCCGCTCCCGTCTTTCCTCTCTCTCTCTGGCCGCCCACTCTGGGCCCTTTTCCTGCTCCTCCATCCTCTCCTTCTCTCCTCATATCTCTGACATCCCTAAGAAGTCACACTACCAGCTGCACCTCCTCAGAGGTATTATTCATTTTCTCACTTTCCCCCAGAAGCTCACTGTCTCCAGAGCTCTGGTCCTCTCTAGGCTGGACTATTGCAACAGCCTCTTTCTAAATCTTCCTGCCTCTATTCTTAGACCTTTACAACCCATCCAGAACAGGACCGCAAGGTTTGCCCTTGGTGGATCGTATCTCTCCAGCTCTGAAATCTCTTCACTGGCTCGCCGTGTCTGCAAGGATCAAGTTCAAGACCCTCTGCATTGTCTTTAAGGCTTTCTGTGGCCTGGCACCACTCTACCTCCAACTTTCTCTTCCAAAACAACTTCCTTCTTGAGCTCTCCGCTCATCTACTTCCAACTCTTTGCGGGTCAGATGCTTCTCCAAGCAGAGAGTTGGGGTAGATCTATCTCCTCGGCTGGGACCTTCCTCTGGAACAGCCGCCCTGCTTCTCTCAAACTTGAGCAGAACTACCTCTGGTTCTGGAAGCAGCTTAAGACCATCCTTTTCGCTTCCGCTTTCTCTCTTCCTCTCCCCTGCTGACGCACCTGACTTCTCTGCGCTGGGTCACCTGGTCACCCTCTGAACTCGGGCCCAGGCTCCTGCATAGTCAGTTGCCCTCGCACTGCCTCTGGGCTCCCAAGCACTTAAGGGCCTGTATCTGCAACTCTACAGTCCCTTCTCTCTGCACTTATGAGCCACCCGCTGGCTGCACTTGAGTTAACTGCACTCCCCCCCCCCCTCCCCCTGGCACTTCTCCCCTTCTCTCTTCCCCGCACTTGCAAGATCTGAATGACAAGGTCTAGTAAGATCGTTATTTTGTCCTCACTTTGTTTCCCCATCCTAGTCTTGTGGCTCCTAGAATCACTTGTGCACAGGTGCGTTATAAATGCCTTATCACATTAACCACAAAAAGTCATGGTTTAATCCCTTCTCTGAAAGATTGCAGAGACCCTTAAATTCAGGGACACTTGCACCGTGAGATATTGTGCAAAAAAGGTAGCGGGCACCCCTCTCCAGAAAGAAATGGCATGATAACCTGTTGTGTGGTTTTTTCCTTTTGAGAGTTCGCAGCACACACTTTTTGCTCACTGTACCTTTCACAGATGTCAGTCTTTGTCCCGCCCACATGGGCAGTCCGGCACCGAAATGCTATGGCAATTCCCTTCTGAACAAGAGTACCAGCAGCAACCCCCATACACGTGTTTCAGCCTTGTCGGGTAAAGGTACAGTGAGCAAAAAGCAATGGCTGCGAACTCTCAAAGTGGGAAAACACCACAGAACAGGTTATCATGCCATTGTCTTTCTGGAGAGGGGCGCCTGGCTGCTACCTTTTTTGAAAAACATGAAATATTGTGTGTTGACGATTAGATGGGTAAAAGCACCAGCATGCTAGGCCAAGGCTCCGTGAGCACCGCATTGTGGAGGAGGCTCCCCGAGTAATTCCGCTAACGTAGGGGTGTGCAACCTGCGGCTCTCTGGATGTTTTGTGTTGTGGTCTAGTGAACAGGCAGCTTTTGGGTGATATTCTTTACCTGGGCATTCAAGCCCATGATTTAGTTGCTAGGCAACAGAAGGAGGATCTCCCCTGGCATTGCTGGTTGAAGCGTGGCGCTGCCAGTAATGCTGTGTGCCTGTGGTAAAGCCTTCAGACTGGTTTGTAGAGGATGAATTTCTTCCTGGTGGATGTTGTATCCCTCCCATTGAAGCCATGGTGGTTGGTACAGAGGCATTCAATTGTAGCTTGCGTCTGTCTGGAGAGTGCTCGGAGAGCTGGGCTGATGGGCTCCCATGTGTGCAGTCTTGGGAGGAGTATGGATGCAGCGCTGTACGCTCTTTGATGGTGGTTGTGGACATTTTTCAGTAGGCCCCATAGAGGCAACTAGTGTATTCTAGCCTGTGCCAGGGCAATGATTTGAGATGCTAGAAAGTAATGCTGATGCTGGAAAGTAATGCTTATGCTGGAAAGTAATGCTTATGCTGGAAAGTAGCGCAGATGCTGGAAAGTAGCGCAGATGCTGGAAAGTAGCGCATGCGGATGCTGGAAAGTAATGCATGCGGATGCTGGAAAGTAATGCATGCGGATGCTGGAAAGTAATGCGGATGCTGGAAAGTAGCGCAGATGCTGGAAAGTAGCGCAGATGCTGGAAAGTAGTGCATGCAGATGCTGGAAAGTAATGCATGCGGATACTGGAAAGTAATGCATGCGGATGCTGGAAAGTAATGCGGATGCTGGAAAGTAATGCGGATGCTGGAAAGTAGCGCAGATGCTGGAAAGTAGCGCAGATGCTGGAAAGTAGCGCAGATGCTGGAAAGTAGCGCATGCGGATGCTGGAAAGTAATGCATGCGGATGCTGGAAAGTAATGCATGCGGATGCTGGAAAGTAATGCGGATGCTGGAAAGTAGCGCGGATGCTGGAAAGTAGTGCATGCAGATGCTGGAAAGTAATGCATGCAGATGCTGGAAAGTAATGCATGCGGATACTGGAAAGTAATGCATGCGGATGCTGGAAAGTAATGCGGATGCTGGAAAGTAATGCGGATGCTGGAAAGTAGCGGAGATGAGCTGGAGGCTTGACATATTCACCAGATGATGCTGCAGGTGTGTGACCTGGCCTGGGGGCGTGGCAGGGAAATGTAGCATGGGAGTAGTCAGTCCTGTCTGGAACAAAAAAAAACGTGTTCTAGAGTAGAGCACCCCCCGTCCCCCTCTAATTCGACGCCCACAAGTCTTTCCAGCAGGACTTTTGGCTAATGGTGCTGAAGGCCACAGGGGTGTCCATGCCAATATGTGGACTTGGCGTGATTGTGTTGGTATTTTTTGGTGTGTCCCGCCTATACCGAGGGGTTGGGGTGCTTTCACTTCCCCTCATTGGTCTGAATCCAGGTTATTTATGCAGATACTGGCCCCCACCATCAATGGGCTCTCCTCGCTGACACGTGCGCAAGAACATGTCACGCGAGCAACACGCATGCTTATGGGAATGGAATTGCCATGTCAGACTCCCACCTCCCGCGTGAAACAGTTGCCTGTGATATGGACTCGGCTTGGGCATCTCGATGTGGCATCCCGACCAGGCATCCTTAGCCCTTCCTGCGCCCAATATCGACCGGGCATCCTTTGCCCTTCCTGTGCCCAATCCCGACCGGGCATCCTTAGCCCTTCCTGCGCCCAATCCCGACCAGGCATCCTTAACCCTTGTTGCGCCAATCCCGACCAGGCATCCTTAGCCCTTCCTGAGCCCAAGATCGTTAAACTGAGCACCATTCAAGAAGGGGTGGACTGGCCTATAAGGAACTCTGTAGATTTCCCAGTAGGCCTCTGCACCCTGGGCATGGGTGGACTGGCCTATGGGGAACTCTGGAGATTTCCTGGTAGGACTCTGCACCCCTGGGCAGGGGTGGACGGGCCTTTAGTGAACTCTGGAGATTTCCCGGTAGGCCTCTGCACCCTCAAGCGGGTAATGGAAACCGCTTTAAGGGCACGCCCATAGTTGTGCTTTTAAAGCACCGATAAACCCAAACCAGAGGCAGCAGCACCCAACACACCCCTATGATGTGGTTCAGCCAGCACGTGCCGCAGGGCAGTGTGGGTGTTTTGCAGCCTGCCTCTAGCTGTCTTGCTGTTTTACGTCTCTGCTTGCAAGAAGCTGCAGGGCCGACTGAGCACGTGTCCACTTCCAAATGATGCGTAACACTCCGCCTCCCCCCGCCCGCCCCCACTGACTGGATAGCGTTTGTCGGGGAAAAGACAGGGATACCTACAACTAGTGCTTTTTTTTTCATTGCATGACCTGGGACATGACGGCAGGGGTGCAGTGGCTCACCAATGTAATTACAATTTGCATCATTTAGCTAAAATCATGAGCCGCTTGCCATTTGTCGCAAGGCCCCTCGGTAGCTCGGTCTTCCCTGATGAAGCAACCTGTTGCAAGTTGGCAAAGCAAGATGCATGTTTCCTTGTTATCTGGCACTTTGGGGGCTTTTTTAAGGCATCTTTCATAAACCTCGAAATATGGCATGTAGTCCTCGGGTTCGCCGAGGGTCAAAGACGCCTCTGTGGCCTGGGGAGGGGGAAATAAAAGGGCTGTAACTTCCTCCTGTGACCCCTCGCTTAAAGGGTCACAGTAAGAAGTTAGAGTGACTGACAGAAGTGCCTAGCTTCCCGAACTCGAAAATGGGAGGCACATTTCCCGTCATGGCTGTGGCGGGATAATGTGTCCCGCCAATGTTGTAATGGGACCAGGAGGCCCCAGCAGTGCCCCGGCTCAGCCCAACTTTATGGAGACTACCGGGGCCTGGCCCCGGCCCACTTAAAGCACTGCTGCCTGCTCTCACACGTTAGTTGCTATGCAGAGTTTGTGTTCTTTTTTAGGGGTTGGTGCTGCTTATTGGCGCCAAGCACAGCTTATCGCGTTCTTCTTTAGTGTTTGGTGCTTCTTATTGGTGCTATGCACAGGTTATCGTGCTGTTCTTTAGTGTTTCATTCTGTCTTTTGGAGCTATGCACAGTCTATTGTGTTCTTCTTTAGTGTTTGGTGCTGCTTATTGGAGCTATGCACAGTTTATCGTGTTCTTTCGTGTTTGGTTCTGTTTATTGGTGCTATGCACATCTTATGGAGTTCTTCTTTCGTGTTTGGTTCTGCTTATTATCGCTATGCACAGCTAAACGTGTTCTTCTTTAGTGTTTGGTGCTGCTTATTGGAGCTATGCATAGCTTATCGTGTTCATCTTTAGTGTTTGGTGCTGCTTATTTTCTCTATGCACAGCTTATTGTGTTCTTCTTTAGTGTTTGGTGCTGCTTATTGGAGCTATGCACAGTTTATCGTGCTCTTCTTTAGTGTTTGGTTCTGCTTATTGTCTCTATGCACAGCTTATTGAATTCTTCTTTAGTGTTTGGTGCTTCTTATCGGAGCTATGCACAGTTTATCGTGCTCTTCTTTAGTGTTTGGTTCTGCTTATTGTCTCTATGCACAGCTTATTGTGTTCTTCTTTAGTGTTTGGTGCTGCTTGTTGGCGCTATGCACAGCTTATCGTGTTCTTGTTTGGTGCTGCTTATTGGCGCTATGCAGAGTTTATCGAGTTCTTCTTTAGTGTTTGGTGCTTATTGGCGCTATGCACAGCTTATCGTGTTCTTCTTTAGTGTTTGGTGCTCCTTATGGGCGCTAAGCACAGCTTATCGTGTTCTTGGTGTTTGGTGCTGCTTATTGGTGCTATGCACAGTTTATCGTATTCTTCTTTAGTGTTTGGTGCTGCTTATTGGCGCTATGCACAGTTAATCGGTTCTTCTTGAGTGTTTGGTGCTGCTTATTGGCGCTGTGCACAGTTTGTCATGCTCTCCTTTAGTGTTTGGTGCTGCTTATTGGCGCTAAGCACAGCTTATTGTGTTCTTCTTTAGTGTTTGGTTTTGCTTATTGTCGCTAAGCACAGCTTATTGTGTTCTTCTTTAGTGTTTGGTGCTGCTTATTGGGGCTATGCACAGCTTATCGTGTTCTTCTTTAGTGTTTGGTGCTGCTTATTGGAGCTATGCACAGTTTATCGTGCTCTTCTTTAGTGTTTGGTTCTGCTTATTGTCTCTATGCACAGCTTATTGTGTTCTTCTTTAGTGTTTGGTGCTGCTTGTTGGCGCTATGCACAGCTTATCGTGTTCTTGTTTGGTGCTGCTTATTGGCGCTATGCAGAGTTTATCGAGTTCTTCTTTAGTGTTTGGTGCTTATTGGCGCTATGCACAGCTTATCGTGTTCTTCTTTAGTGTTTGGTGCTCCTTATGGGCGCTAAGCACAGCTTATCGTGTTCTTGGTGTTTGGTGCTGCTTATTGGTGCTATGCACAGTTTATCGTATTCTTCTTTAGTGTTTGGTGCTGCTTATTGGCGCTATGCACAGTTAATCGGTTCTTCTTGAGTGTTTGGTGCTGCTTATTGGCGCTGTGCACAGTTTGTCATGCTCTCCTTTAGTGTTTGGTGCTGCTTATTGGCGCTAAGCACAGCTTATTGTGTTCTTCTTTAGTGTTTGGTTTTGCTTATTGTCGCTAAGCACAGCTTATTGTGTTCTTCTTTAGTGTTTGGTGCTTCTTATCGGAGCTATGCACAACTTATCATTTTCTTCTTTAGTGTTTGGTGCTGCTTGTTGGCGCTATGCACAGCTTATCGTGTTCTTGTTTGGTGCTGCTTATTGGCGCTATGCAGAGCTTATCGAGTTCTTCTTTAGTGTTTGGTGCTTATTGGCGCTATGCACAGCTTATCGTGTTCTTCTTTAGTGTTTGGTGCTCCTTATGGGCGCTAAGCACAGCTTATCGTGTTCTTGGTGTTTGGTGCTGCTTATTGGAGCTGTGCATGGCTTATTGGTGCTATGCACAGTTTATCGTATTCTTCTTTAGTGTTTGGTGCTGCTTATTGGCGCTGTGCACAGTTTGTCATGCTCTTCTTTAGTGTTTGGTGCTGCTTATTGGCGCTATGCACAGCTAATCGGTTCTTCTTGAGTGTTTGGTGCTGCTTATTGGCGCTGTGCACAGTTTGTCATGCTCTCCTTTAGTGTTTGGTGCTGCTTATTGGCGCTAAGCACAGCTTATTGTGTTCTTCTTTAGTGTTTGGTTTTGCTTATTGTCGCTATGCACAGCCTATCGTGCTCTTCTTTAGTGTTTGGTGCTGCTTATTGGCGCTGTGCACAGTTTATCGTGCTCTTCTTTAGTGTTTGGTTCTGCTTATTGTCTCTATGCACATCTTATTGTGTTCTTCTTTAGTGTTTGGTGCTTCTTATCGGAGCTATGCACAATTTATCGTGTTCTTCTTTAGTGTTTGGTTCTGCTTATTGTCTCTATGCACAGCTTATTGTGTTCTTCTTTAGTGTTTGGTGCTTCTTATCGGAGCTATGCACAAATTATCGTGTTCTTCTTTAGTGTTTGGTGCTTATTGGCGCTAAGCACAGCTTATCGTGTTCTTGGTGTTTGGTGCTGCTTATTGGAGCTGTGCATGGTTTATTGGTGCTATGCACAGTTTATCGTATTCTTTAGTGTTTGGTGCTGCTTATTGGGGCTATTTTTTTTTTTTTTTTATTGTTGTATTATTAGTTTGCATGAAACCGTATACAACATATAACACAATTGAAAAACCTTAAACAACATATAATACATTTATATCTTTAATACAACCAATACATAAGCATATAAGAATGCACTGATATATAAGATGGTTATCATACCATACAAGAAAAGAAACAGAGAAAGAAATTTCATCTAAAACATCTAGGACATCAGCATTATATCAAATTCTTAAAAGATTCCTTCCCAGCCCTAAAATCAAATTACATAGTAGTTATATGCCTTGTTAATATCATTACCCGTTAGTATCCTATAAGTACCTACACAATTAATTCTTTATTTTTGGCTTCCAATTCCTCCGTTATATTTTGAAGCAATAAATTCAAAGCGAGAGTTAGGGAGATATTAGCACCCCACATGCAGCGACTCCAGAACAGATTTTTCGACATTTCTAAATCCTCATCAAATCTATCGGTGAGGAATAGAGCTCGTTTCGACCCAAAATGGACACATGTTAAGACGAGGTGTTTGAGAGTTTCTAACATGTCAGTTTCTCCACAAAAACGACATGTAAGGCTAGGTAAAATATAATTAAGCACCTTTTCTTTATGTATCCAATAGTGAATTATTTCTAGGGTCGGCATCTGGTTAAGTCTAAAACGCATAAAAGTGGTTCTCGCCCTATAACAGGGGAATCTAAGTAAATAAATGGGGATACATTCCCTTGCATGTACAAATTTAGCATATTCCTTATAGGTTGCATAGGACTCTATTTCCTTGACTGTATCCACCCAATCCGCCTTGAATAACAGTTTCTTAACTAGGCCGGGTCGTTGCACCAAGTCGTCTAAACTAGAGCCTAAAATATATAACAGAGCATTCATTCTGTCGCTGAATCCCTTGATTGATTGAACTGACCCAGATTTAATCACCCTATTCATACGAGGATCATTCATTTTTCTAAAAAAGGAAAGCTGTCTCCACAAATATCTGGTTTTAAGTGAGATAAGACATAGTTCGTGCCGGATAATGGCATTGGGGATTGCCATGGAAAGGCCCATTACTTCCTTCCATAATTTTCCCTGAACCACATTTAAATAGGAACTCATATCCTTGGTGCAAATATCCAGACCATATAAGAGAACCGGCTCACATTTAGAAAGGTAGAAACGTCTAATGGGTAGGAGCGAAAATTTACATACCCGAACCCTCAGAAATTTCATTTGAGTCTTTAATTTAGACGCTTTTTCTGCAAGACTCAATTTCCACCTCTTTAGGCTAGAATTGTTGGAAAAATTATAGCCCAAGTATGTTATGGCCTGCACCTGTTCCACCGGATTGTCCCCCATCTTCCAGACATAAGATTTAACAACTCTCTTCTTAGAGATTACAATCGTTTGAGATTTCGATGCATTGGGGGTAAGATTATTCATCATGGCATATTGATAGAAAATATCCATCCTTCTACGAAGACCCCGTGGGGTACGATCGAAAAGAATGAAATCATCCGCAAAGGCCATCCACTCAATAACCAAACTTCCCATCCTAACGGGAGCGATGGAAGGACCCCGCCACATATCCTCCACATCGCTGACGTACAGGTTGAAGAGCGTGGGTGCAAGTGAACAGCCCTGCTTAACCCCCACCTCAGTCTCTATAGGATCAGAAAGGGAGCCTTCGTAAAATAAGCGCACCCTGACCGAGGTATTTCTATGTAATAGAGCCAAGAGTTGAACAATCTTACGTGGAAAATTCATTGCTAACATTTTGGTCCACAGTCTATCTCTAATGACCCCGTCAAAAGCGTTAGAGAGATCCAAGGAAGCCATATAGACTTCGCCCATTTTAGTTTGATGGACTGTATCTCTTAAATGAGCCAAAATATTTCCGTTCAGGTCTGTTCCCAAACCTTCTCTAAAACCAACCTGAAATTTACTGAAGCAGGCATTCCTTCTAGTAAATTTATTGATGTCCCTTAAGAGTAGAATGCCAAAGACCTTACTAGCTGCATCTAAAAGGGCTATAGGCCTATAATTCTGGGGATTAGGAACGTCCCCTTTTTTAAATATAGGGACAATAATACTCTGGGCCCAGGTTTTAGGAATAGTATGGTACTTGAAGATATCATCAAATATAGGTTTGAGCAGATCAGCCCATATTCCAGGGGATGTCTTTATGACGAAGGGGGGAATGCCATCCGGGCCTGGTGCTCTAGAAGGTTTAAGTTTGTTAATGGCCCATTTAATGTCCTCTAAATCCCACCCACAGTCTTCCACCACGGGGGGACCTAAATCCAAAACCTGATCCCTTATAAGGTGAACAGGTAAAGCAAACTTTTGCTTATAGAAGGCACTCCACACTTCTGCTTGGATCGGGCAATCAAGTTTGTCTTTTGCAGGCATGAGCATAGAGTTAATAGTAGCCCAAGGTTTAACATCTCTGCCCTTACAAAGATTATGCATCATCGATTGATGTGCTTCGTGATATTGATCCATTCTCAGTGATTTGATCAGATTTTTGTGTTTCAATATAATTTTTTTCTTTCTAAGCTGAAATTCGAAAAAGGGAATGGGCATTTTCTTCAAGGCTTTAATTTCACTGTATTTATTACGCTTGGAGGTTTGAATTCTGGGGTCGCCCACCCTCATCCTAGGTTTTATGACCTCCCTATCACTGGTGCTACTAATTTTATAAACACATGACAATATAATATTGTAGTAGAATCCCCCCAAATCGGTATCTTCACCTCTAGTAATATGAGGCAACCTTTTAGATAGGTTACCCAAAACCAGGTTATTGAATTTCGTAATTATTTTCTTATTCCATACAACCCTTCTCCCATTATTTCCAGCCTTTAAACCACACAACGTGGGATTAATATAATTACCCACATTGGGAATGGAAAGAGAAAAACATAAGGGAATATGGTCACCCAATTCCACCTCCATAAGTATCAATTTTCCACAGGCTTGCTTCCAGCTATTTGAAACATAGAAAAAGTCGATTCTAGAATTATTACTTCCTCTTATCCAAGTAAATTTCGGTAAATTCCAATCCCAGGCATGATCTAAAAGACCCAAGTCCGAATGATCGAGATAATTATCCCACCATATGCCTCTTTTAATATGTGGTGGGAGCAATTTAGGAATCACCCCCCTTTCATTTAATGTGGAACCCTCAGCACAGGCCGAATTAAAGTCCCCTCCCAAGATAATACGATTACCAAACCCTTTCTCGAACCATCCTCCCAGGATCATATTGAGTGTATCTTCCACTTCATCAATCGCCACTTTTACCGGGTTCCAATAGAGATTCAGCATGAGGATCGGCTCTACCCCATTCTCCGAAGTGAGAATAATACCCAAAATCCAATCACTCCTAAAGATCACCTCCCCGTGAAACCCCAAATTACGATCAAAGGCAATAATCAGACCACCACTAGGTCTGCCCAAAGGTCCACGCGATGCTAAAGAAGAAAAAGTATAGAAACCTTCTATATATATATCAGACAGCATCATGGTTTCCTGAAAAAAATAAATACGGGGGTGCACGTAATTATCCCTTATATTCAAAAACGTGTTGAGGTGTGCTCCCCCGCATGAATTCCAGGAAATCACATCTATATTAGAGCTGTTAGGAACGCCCACTATCTTGTCTGAATGTCTCCAAGGTTTTAAGTGCTGGCTGTAACCATGACCAATCCTGGCCACTATTTTGAAGGCTTGAAATTAATGCCAACCCTGGACCAAAGTTTTCTAGTTTATTATTACCTAATTGTGGGGTTTGTTGGGTTTGGTTATCATCTGTTTCCTTATATTGAAGAAACCTATCAACCTCTTTGTCATCTACTAAAGTAGTTAGATCATAACCCAAAGAGTTAAGATTCTTTTCTTGAGCACGTACCATATCTGCTACCATCGCTGAATGAAAACAACTTACCATACGATGGTTATTATGATTAGGTAGAGAGATGGCGTCTATATCATCTGTTGTTATTGCTCGTAATAAGGGAATCTTTTTAAACAGGCTTAGAAGGTAAGTTCTATTTAAATAAACCTGCGAGTCTGTTTTATTATTATTGATCCAACCCAGTATCTTCCCTGTACAGATTTTTATAGGGGGCTGGGCCGGAATAGATTGTTTCTTTATGTGATCCACACTAGATTTGAACACAGCCTTTTCTTGAGGTTCTTGGGTTTTGGAAAAATATATATCTTGGGGGTATCTCCCGTATTATTACTAGTAAATTCAGTCCCCTTCTCAGCTAACGCCATCAGCCCTTGTAAGGGGGTGATACTGGGACATGCTACTACTGGAATTTCTTGGGACATAATAGGGAGCCCAATTTGTTGTGTGCCTACAGATGTTCTAGCATGTTTAGTACTAATTATTTTACCAAAAGCTGTCATCTTTGTTTGTTTAGTTTGTATGCGCTCGAGGCCAACTTTTAGTATATTATTCTCCTCCGTATTTAGGTCAGTATTATTTTCCCCCCTGGGCAGGGAGTCTTTATTACTAGGCTCCCCCCGAACCTGACCCTCTTCCTTATTAGAAGCCTTATGGCTCCCCCTATCATCTGGCTCTTCCTGAAGCGGGATATTTCTAATTCCTTTGAGATTCGCATTTCTGCCTTTAATTTTTATGTTAGGCATGTTTTTGCTTTTTTTGGGCATCCTAACCTTGCTTTTTTGTTTTTTTTCCATCTACCGACAGGGGAATGGGGCATCTCATTTATATCGTAATCCGAGCTATTTACTGGAGCTATTACATCATTATTCATGTTAGAACCTATTTCTAATACCTGGACTGCTAATTTTTCCTCTCTGTATTTTGTCTTTTGTTTACATTTTTGCCCTTTTTTAGAGGAATTATGTTGGGAGATTATTGAGCCCTCACTACTAATGTTTAGATATTCCCCCTCTTTTATCATTTCTCTCACCTGCATCTGAGCGCTGGACTTTTCCATGTCCTGTTCCTGAGTAGGCCCTTCTGTTGCCATAATTATGGCATCCAGAAGGACCGAAGGACTATCTGGACAGCACAGTTCCTTTCCATAGTTTTCATTATTGATTTTGTTATCTCCTGTTCCCAGGGAGACTCGATCCTCTACCACTATATTTGACGAGGTGGGGCGATCTCTTGTGAGCATAACTTCCAGCAAAGTAGTAATCTTAGCATCCATGGTCATTAACCTGGTATCTTGTTCCTCTCTATATTTTTCAAATAGACTCTTTTCTTTAGTAATCTGTTCATTAATGTTCTTAACCTCCACTATACCCTCTAAGAAAGCCAGACGGGTCACCAATTGGTTAAAGGCCGCTTGTTGCCCTACCATAGAGCAACCAATAGTCTCTTGGGATTCACCTAGGGTTTTCAAAGCCAAATTCAAACTAATGTGTAAATTGGATAAAAGTGGCATCAGGTAATCTCCTCGCTCCTCCCTTCTCAAACCAGGAGACTCTGTAACGCTCACCTGATTCCCGTAGAGGCGCCGGTCTTGACTGGGCGTATACCGTATCTTCAAAGGTGATGTGTAACACACGGCTGGCTCTTTGGGCTGGACCTCTGTGCACTGTATGTCTGACTCGAAGGGTAAGATGTTTTAGGTAAGTGAACGCCGTGCTCTCCATCTGCCTCGGGGCAGGGTGCTGTAACCAGTTTCTTCACTGGATAAGGGGAGCAGGCCTCTAGACTTCAGAGGACTGCTGTCCGTCGTTTACTGCACGAACGGTAAGTTTCGAGTAATTCTAATGTCTTTAAAAGTCTTTAGTAATGATGTCTCTTGTTTTGCAGGGTTCCGGCGATGGCGGATGACGGGCTGAAGTGAGTTGAAGATGGAGCCCGTGTGATGAATAGAAGCGCCTGGAAGCACGTAAGTAAGCGCTTGTTGCCTGCTTCACGATGCGCTCTAACTGTCTTTTTATTTTGCAGGTACAAGTTCGGAGCGGCTGCAGGGTGCCGGAATACCCACTGGGTTAGATGTGGAAAGGAGTAATGGCACGTGAGTATTAAAGTTCCCCAATGTCTTTAAACGCACCTCGTTTTGTCTTTCAGATGCGGGATGCAGCGCCGAAGGCCTCCGGAGCGTGCGAAGAGTTGGTAAGCTTTTGTCTTTCAGATGCCGGAATGCAGCGCGAGGCGTTGGTGACAGCCGATGGACCAGGTAAGTGAAGAGCTGTCACTGAAGACCGTAATGCTAACCTGTTCTTTCTTGTCTTTATAGGTGTTGCTGAAGACTGGATTCAGGATGGTAAGCCTTTTTCCTTAGGCCCAGGATCAGATGCAGAAGACACGATGAGCGTTCTGCTGCAGAGGATGCAGAATAACGCAAAGCAAGATTCATCCATCGGGTGTGGTTTAAATAGCCTCCTGTAGTGCTTAGGTGTCTCCTTCCACAGCCACGCCTAGGTAAGAAAAGAGTTCCTGCTTTCCAGAAGAGTTCCAGTGTTCTGAACCTAGGGAGTGGCTCCTGCCCCACCCAACAGGAAAAGTAGTTCCAAACAGAAGAGGATCAGAGGCTCAACTGGCAGGCAAGTAAGCAGCATGGTCTGCTGCAGGTAAGTCCACCCAAGCATTATGAGCCCGGCGCTTCCAGCGCTGGGACTGGGCATATTTATGAGCCTGGTGCCACTGGCGCCAGGACTGGGTCCAAAAGGTCCCAATTGGGACTGGTTGGCACTCGGAACCTGGGTTATGGATCTGCTTCCAGCCTGCTTAGAGCTCCCCGACTGAGGAGAATCGAGGGCACATTGCACCTTATCCTTATTATCCTTCCCAAAGATAAATGTTGCCGGCGAAATGTGCGTGAATTGCAAAGTTCCACATGGTTGTTTCCCCTTCCATGTCAGAGACTCCAAGCCTTGATTATCCCCTGCCTGTAATTTCCCAGTAGTAATCCTCTTCTGAAGAGGAGTGGACGCATGATACCGAACTACCCTTTTAGTATCAATTCGACTTTGTTGAAGACATTCCTCATCTGTAAGTTCCTGTCTGGAGTCTGGTATGTCCCTATTAGCCCCCGTAACCTCTATGTCTGGTATGTCCACATTTACCTCAGTCAAGGCTACAACATTCAAGGTTGCAGGATCTGTGGTGGGATATCCCTTCGGGCTCCCTTCAGCTCTAGTATTAGAGTTTTCATTGATATTCTCAACCAATAAAATCGAGGCAGCCATATTTTCAATGTGGTCAATACTAGTGAGCGCCTCACAATGAGACAGAGAGCCTAATTGGTCCTCTACTATCTTAGTAGCTTGACTCACAGCAGTTTCAAACCCGCTTCTAAGTGCGGGCATATTATAAAAAGGAAAGAAACCAGAAATGAAATATATTAGAAAATATTAGATTAGAAAAAAGAACACCCTGAGGGGAGATCAGCTCGCAACCTCTAAGGTGCAAAGACACAAAAAATTGTTTTTTTTTTTTGTTTTTTTTTAATTTTATTTTATTCTTTTTTTTTTTTTAAAGGCTGGGAACAAGACTAATATAAAAACCAAATCATTCTGTACTGTAGGTGTGCCAAAAGGAATGTGTTTGAATTAAACCCAGAGGGGAGGACAACTCGCAACCTCTGATATAATTATGATTACGTCAGCTTAAAAGCATAATTATTTAAAATATCCACATTTAAGAAATAGGTTTAAAGAAAACACTCGGTTGCAGGGTTGGGAACGCCCGGCGGCTAGTGGAGCTGCCAGAGTCCGACTCTCCACCCCGTACCCTGGTAGCTTCAGAAGGACGTAGACCAAAATGTTAGTAGCAGTAAACCAAATTACTCACAGCCGAACAGCCAAACAGCGGCTCATGCCCTTACTGCCTCCAGGGTGGTTGTGCCGGCAATATGAGGAGGGAGATAATCACGTGATCCGTCACGTGATGGGAATAGACCCCGCCCCCTCCAGGAAGCGGCCAGGCAGCAAGAGCAGCGCTCGCAGTGCTGCGTTCAGGAGGAAATGGCAGTTAAAGGATCAAACTTGCAAAGTACCAAGCACTCCTTCCCAGTAGTAAAGAACACCTTATTGTAGCTATGCACAGTTTATCGTGTTCTTGTTTGGTGCTGCTTATTGGTGGTATGCAAAGCGTATTGAGTTCTTCTTTAGTGTTCGGTGCTGTTTATTGGTGCTAAGTACAGCTTATCTTGTTCTTTAATGTTTGGTGCTTATTGGAGCTATGCACAGCTTATCGTGTTCTTAGTGTTTGGTGCTGCTTATTGGTGCTATGCACAGTTTATCATGTTATTCTTTAGTGTTTAGTGCTGCTTATTGTCTCTATGCACAGCGTATCGTGCTCTTCTTTAGTGTTTGGTTGCTTTATAGTTGAGTTGAAAGAAGCCACAAGTTCGCCAAGATTACCTGTTCAGAATGCCAGAATCGGCCTAGCTTGCTAGTATTGTGCCAAAGCCTGACATACATGTGAGCACGTGGCAGGAGTTTTGTGATGAACATTTGGGGAGCTGTATCTTCTCTAAGCACTCTATGCCCACCCGCCCTCACAGTACCCCAGGTCTTCCACCCACACAGCACGTCGTAAAATAGATTCCCCTCCCCCGCCCCCCATATCCAGTCCACGCTGGAAATGGAATATAAAAATGTTAGCATGTTGAAAGCCCTGTCAGGGCCTAGCAGACCCTGGCTGAACCCCAAACCTTTGCGGCTGACTTTCTGGAAAAGTTTGAAAGTTTGCAGCACAGCGAAGCATTTGAATTCAGCCTGGCGTAATAAAAGCCCCGTAGACTAGTCTTGGATCAGAGGAGGAACCCTGCCTTCCTGTCCCTAAATATTCTTTTGAGGTGAGCCATAATTATTGTCTGTAGTAGAAATATGTCCATCGCTGAAGTGAAGCCTCTCGGCTTTGTAAATATTGGCTGGTTCAGCAAGGACTGGATCGCCGTGGAACAGATGCTGTAATGTGCCATTTGCCTGCCTGTAAATAAAGGAAGCCTCTTCTGGCCGCGTGCGTACTTTCTTCCAGCCTCCAGGCTTTCCATGAGCTCAATGCATTGGCTTTTTAAGTGAGTGAGCTTGGAAATGAGTAAAGCCGGTTTTGTGGCATGAACTGCCCACTGTTGGTGGTGGGACTGTACTAGTTTCAAGGCTAAATTCTGATATGACCTCTTTTACTGTTTTTCTGGTTAACTCTTTCCTTGTTTTTTAAATCCGTAAGGCAGCTCAGCGGGTTGAGCGTTCACCCCTGTGATCTGCAGGTCGCAGGTTCGAATCCCGCCAGGGCCAACTCAGCTTTCATCTTTCCGAGGTTGATAAATGTGCACCAACTTCGATTGCTGATAATTGTATTTAAATATGTTCTCTCTACCTAACTTTGGCCAAAGTGCTTTATAAATAAGGAAATGCCCACTAAGACTGAATACAAAACAAAAACGGATGGCATATTTGACCGAATTTAGGCTGTATGAAAATCTCGTATAGCCTAAAATTTCAAACAAATATGCCACACTAACCATTACAGCGAAGAAGGACAACAGGGGCTTTGGGGGTGTCCCCCACACCCTTATTCACTGTAATGTGAGCAGGGGTTGTGCGTTTGTCTCCCACCTCAATAAAGTTTGAGAAAGCGGACCCTGATCCCATACTCGCAACTGAAGGGATGCTGGAGACGGTGGCACACAAGGGGTAAGTAAGGGGGTGGGGATTCAAGGGGATAGTCTGAAATGTTTGGGGGAGAGAAAACCACAAGTTTTTTTCGGTAAAAGTAACTTTTGTCTTTTCTCCTTCGAACATTTCAGCTTCGGGAAAATCACGGTAAATCATAAATAACAAAACATTATCATTTTGAAACCATTAAATCTGATTTCAGTGATTCCTATTGTTTTGGAAACTCTTGTGCTGGAGATGTGTAAATTGGAACGGTGTGTGGATAACCAAACTTGCCACTGGGGCTGGAAGTGCAATGGTTGCTTCTGCTCAGATGCAAAGAGTTCTAACCAAGCTTCTAGTCTGCCCTGGCCCCTGGGAGGTCTCAACGCAGATCTGAAGAGCACACCAAGAGTTCTCAGTGGGTAGGGGCCAGATTTGCTGTTGTGCCCAGATTGCGTTTTTCATCAGTAGCGCCATGCGATGCGGAACGAAGGAGTGTAGCCTAGCGCAGAAACGACTGTGCACATCTGCAGGGATTAAATGAAGGCGCTTATGTCTCGGGAGGATAGCACAGGGGCCACGTGCTCGCCTGGGAAGCAAGGATGTACGTAGTAACGCAGGTTCGATCCCCGGGTCTGTGCTTAGAAACCTCTGGGTATTAAGCGTGTTATAAATAACCTATCATATCATATCATATGATATAGAAATGTCATGGAAATTGGAGACCAATCACGGCCAACTCGCTCAGGGTGGCCCGTTTTGCCCACATCCGATCAATGGTGGGAAAACTTAATGCCACCTGGGTTGAGAATCCGTTGCCAATCACTGGTTCAAGCTCTCCACGGAAAACATCTGCAGCCTGTTTGACACCACATGGCTTTGTGGGAAGCCTGTCGTTGCCCATGAGCATCGTGTGGTGGTCTTACAAGCCATCTGGCATGACCATAACCTGTAATTTAGTTTTTATCCTGTTCCCAGTAGTCCTTTGTTCTCTTCGATATGCCTACAAGTAGGAATAGAAATGTATTTATATATCGCATCTATGTAACGCCCACCCCCAGGAGTATCACAGCGTGTGTGCATAAGGAGCAGAGAGTCAACAAGTAACACAAGTACGAGGTAGGGTTCGACGTGCTCATCGGACAGCCAGGTGTACACAAAATTCTGACGGCTATGCAAGGCCTCGAGTAACACCAAGAGCGCGTGGTAAGGTTAATCGTATTTGTCGAACATCCATGTATTAACAAGTCTCTTGAAGGCTGGGTAAGAGGGTTAATTTCTGATGTTTGGTGGTAAGGAGTTCCAGAGGGTAAGGACTGTGAGGCAGAAACTCGCACCTCCTGCTCTAGCAAGTTTGAATCGAGGAGTGACCAGCACGATGGAGTTGGAAGATCGAAGAGACTTCCTCTGGTGTCTCATAGTGATGCTATTGAGGTAGAGAGGGCAACGTGGGCAATTCATAGGGTTTTAAGGTAGATACAGGCGTTAATGTGCAGCTAGTGGGCCTCCCGCCGTGCTGCAGTGATGTAGTCAGAACGACGAAGCCCCAGTGCGGTGTGAGCCTATAATACTTTATTTTGGAGGAGCTAAAGCTTAGCGAGGTTGGATGCCGACTTGCCCTTGAGGAGACCGTTGTAGTTGTCCAGTTTGCCGAGTAGAATGGCTCTTGCGAGCGTGAGGCATTTGCTAGGTAAGAGAAATTTTCTGCCCAAGGAGATGAGCTTGGAGGTGTAGGCTGTAGATGAGGCATTGATGTGCTTGTTCATGGTTAGCTCTGCATTGAGGTAAACCACTAGGGTTTTAACTTTCTTGATGACCGGTATTGCAGAGTGTTGTCAAGGGTTTTTAGGCGGTGGGGTGAGCCCACGAAGAGTAACTCTATCATCATTAAGACTGAGGTTATGAGTGGTCATCCAGTTCTGAATGGAGCTGTATACGTTGGTTATGGTAGCAGTGTCTTTAGGGTAATTGCCAGAGATGGGGATGAGGATTTGAGTGTCATCTGCAAAGTTGGTGTAAATGATGCCAAGCGTCTAGTCTAGTATGTCGAAAAGAGGTTTGGTGTAGGTGTTGTATAATGTGGGTGACAGGCAGGAACCTTGAGGGACACCGAAGGGAACAGGGATGGGGTCAGCTGCAGCATTTTCAATAAAGACTCCCGAAGTTTGTTTGCTAGGAATGATTTGACGTAAGTGATGGCATCTGTGGAGAAATGGAAATGGGAGCTACGGTGCAGACAAAGCGTGGCATGATCCAGAAGATCAAAAGCTGCAGAGAGGTCAAGGAGGAGAAGGATGGATGGCTAAATTGCCTGAGTCACGAATACTGTCGAGCTGCATTTTGAGGTCAAGTATGGCTGTTTTGGTGCTATGTTTTGGGTGGAAACCTGACTGTCTCGTTCCAAGGAGAACGTGGTGTCCGAGGAATTGTTGTACTTGCGAGTAGGCTATGCGGTCTAAGGTTTTGAGCAAGAAAGGAACGGTGGTGATGGGGTGGTAATTGGTAGGCAAGGCAGGGCCCAAAGAGGGTTTTGTAAGGAGTGGGGTGACCCAGGCTGATTTAATACTGAGGGGAACAGCGCAGACCATAAAGGATGTATTGACAAAGTCAATGATGATCGGGGTCACGGTGGTGGCGCAGAGCTTAACAATATGTGCAGGTGCAAAAGTGTCCTTTACAGTTGGAGGGTTTTAAAGGTTGGATGGTATCCAGGACAGTTGTTTGGGTTACTTGTGAGAAGGAGAATAGGGATGGCATATCATTTATGGTGGAAATAGCCAGGGGTAGGGGCCCGAGGGTGGCCAGAGGTGGGGATTTGGCAGAACATTGTATTTGCTTGGCATTGATTTTTCTTGCGTAGCGGGTCCATTTGTTCGGCGAGGGCATCTCGAATAATAGTGCACTAAGCTTCGTCAGACCTAGTCTGGCTGTTTGAAGAGCCATGGTTTTCCAATTCCCTTAAGATGGAGAACAATTCCTTAGTGTTGGAGCCTGCATTAGAGTTTCTGCTGTCATAGGAGATGGCTTTATTACAAATGATCACTTTCTTGTATGCCTTAGTGGCATTAGCTAGGTTTAACAGTGACAGAAGAAAACTGGGTGGAAACCACACAGTTACCCAGATGCTCGCATACAGCTCTCCCTGAGGAGTTACCCAGATGCTCGCATACAGCTCTCCCTGAGGAGTTACCCAGATGCTCGCATACAGCTCTCCCTGAGGAGTAACCCAGACGCTCACATACAGCTCTCTCTGAGGAGTTACCCAGACGCTCGCACACAGCTCTCCCTGAGGAGTTACCCAGACGCTCGCATACAGCTCTCCCTGAGGAGTAACCCAGACGCTCGCATACAGCTCTCCCTGAGGAGTTACCCAGATGCTCGCATACAGCTCTCCCTGAGGAGTAACCCAGACGCTCACATACAGCTCTCCCTGAGGAGTTACCCAGACGCTCGCATACAGCTCTCCCTGAGGAGTTACCCAGATGCTCGCATACAGCTCTCCCTGAGGAGTAACCCAGACGCTCACATACAGCTCTCCCGGAGGAGTTACCCAGATGCTCACATACAGCTCTCCCTGAGGAGTAACCCAGACGCTTGCATACAGCTCTCCCTGAGGAGTAACCCAGACGCTCACATACAGCTCTCCCTGGGAAGTTACCCAGACGCTCACATACAGCTCTCTGTGATGAGTTACCCAGATGCTCACATACAGCTCTCCCTGAGGAGTTACCCAGACGCTCACATACAGTTCTCCTCCAGATGCTCACATACAGCTCTCCTCCAGATGCTCACATACAGCTCTCTGTGATGAGTTACCCAGACGCTGGCATACAGCTCTCCCTGAGGAGTTACCCAGACGCTGGCATACAGCTCTCCCTGAGGAGTTACCCAGACGCTCACATACAGCTCTCCCGGAGGAGTTACCCCCACGCTCACATACAGCTCTCTGTGATGAGTTACCCCCCCGCTCACATACAGCTCTCTGATGAGTTACCCCCACGCTCACATACAGCTCTCTGTGATGAGTTACCCCGACGCTCACATACAGCTCTCTGTGATGTTACCCCGACGCTCACATACAGCTCTCCGTGATGCGTTACCCAGACGCTCACATACAGCTCTCCGTGATGCGTTACCCAGACGCTCACATACAGCTCTCTGTGATGAGTTACCCAGACGCTCACATACAGCTCTCCCCGAGGAGTTACCCAGACACTCACATACACCTCTCCCTGAGTTGCTCAATAATTTTGAATATGTTTCTTAAGATTTACACACTTCGCAAAATCCTCTGCATGACGATGTTCTGCGCAAGGATTGTATAGAACATCCAAAAATGTACACTTCTCTTCACCCAATGACAAAGGCTGGACGACTTCCTTACTACCCCCATCTAATGCTACAGAGGAAGATCTCATTAAGGACACTGTCCAGCTTTAAGCAGTCATAGTTTGCAACTGGTTCGTAAATGGCATCCTCTATAACTTGCGGAATGTAAAAGGCAACGTGTACGAAGAGAGATTTTCAAGCAAATCCTGCACTGGTACTTTAATAGTGTGTTCTATATTTGGAGCTATAGGCCCCTCAAGCTTTAACAGAGAAACACAGGAAGGCCTCCTGCAGTATTTATTTGCATTGCCTTGTGTAACACTTGCTCATGATATCATTTTAGAGCTTCAACGTTGTGCAAGAAAATATGTGATTAGGTCTTCTCGGGAAGATAGCTCAGGGGCAACGTGCTCGCCTTGGAAGCAAGACGACACGGAGCACCACAGGTTCGATTCCCGGGTCCACGCTTAGAAACCTATGGGAATTAAGCGCGTTATAAATAACCTGTCATATCATATCTTCTAACAGACAGGCTCGTCAAGAAATATCAGTACTGTCGCTGCTTTCCTGTAAGAAAATGAGGGAGACTGACACCGCTCTCAAAAGCAGAGCTGAAGGAAAAACACTCTAAAGTGTACACATTTTAAATGCTAGGAAGGCAAGTGTCACTTGTGCACGACCTGTTTCTACAATGTATATATTTTCCTGGTGTGTGATTGGGCTCTGCTGGCACACTTGCCCAGTTTTAGGTAGAAGTCATCTTTGTCTTGCGTCATGGGTGAAGCTGACACGGGTGCTGTATGCATGTTCCCATGGATTCTAAGTGATCCGACCGCAGCTGATTTTGCTGCGGCTGGAATGTTCGCATGAGAAAGGTGCGAACTACCAAATGTTTGCACCTTTGTCATGCGAACACACTGACATACTACGGGGGCTGCAGGGGTTTCCCCCGCAACCCCCGCTCACTATACTGTAAAGAATAGTGAGCGGGGGTTGCGGAGGAAACCGCTGCAGCCCCCGCTTTTTTCTTGTTTTTTGTGGGTGTGCTTCGGGGGTGTCCCCCGCAACAACCCGCTCACTATGCCATACAGTATAGTGAGCGGGGTGTTGCGTGGGACACCCCCGCAGCCCACGCAGTCTTTTATTTTTTCTTACTTACCTGCAATGCTACCACCAAAGGTTCGAACTTTTGGTGTTCGAACTTTTGGTGTTAGCATTTTTCAGTCGTTTTGTACGGTCAGACCTTTTTTTTTCGGTCCGATTGTACAAAACCGTTCCCAGGAGGCGTATTCAGCAGGGACTGAAACCAGCGCCTGCCATGGCTTTCAAACCTGTTACCAGGCACACTCTGATCTCTGCCAGGAACTGCACAGCGCCGAGCGCCCCTCACTTTGGGTCCTGTGGGGATGGAGCAGGAGAGTGGTCTCTGGTGGGAGCTGAAGGGCTGTTGACTGTGAGGGGGGCTTGGAGATGGTATGGGAGTGCGGTCTGTGGATAGGGTAGGAGCACCGACTGCACAGGGAGAAGCAAGGGAACGGATTGTGGGGAACGGTGTAGGTATGTTGACTGTGGCGATTGTGAGGAGTGCATTCTGTCCTGGGCCAGTGTTTGGCTGGCATCTGGAGGCGACGATATGCCTTGCCAATGAATAGGAAAACTTCAGAAAATGCAGGCAGCACCAGGGTCAGACTGGGACAAGAAATAGGCCCGGTCACCCAAAAAAAGTGGCCCACCCCTTGCCTCACCACCCTTGACATCTGATGACATCACCGGAAGTGGTGTCATTTGACCCCACCCCAAGTGACCTCCCGGGAAGCGAAGAAACATGACCTTTAACCCTGTGACTAAACAGGAAGTGGCATCAAATAGCATTGTTCCTAAGTACACTAAATTGCTGTGAATCCAAGCAGACGTCCAAGGCCAAATGATATGTTATTGTATAGCACTTACGCTTAAGCTCTTTTTAAAATATGCATACAATATCACCCAACCTGTGTTGGTAGTCATTTGGTAGTCATTTATCGACCTAAAAAGGATGAAAGGCTTTTTGGAAAAAAAATGGAATATATATATATATATTTCTGAGGCTTGTGGAATCTGCTTAGATCACATGCTGTGCATAGGCCGACATCTAGTGGAAGCTGCGGAGTATTACAGTTTGTTTTTCGAAAATCGAAAAAGGGCGTCGACACAGGGCGTGCCAGTAATACTATCCCTAGTGTGACGTCCACTGTACCCATGATCCCTCACGCGTCTAGGATCCCCAGATTGTTTTTTTCCGCCATTCTGGTCGGAAGCACTTCATCAGAGTTCCCTGGCTTTGCCATATTTACACTTAAAACTAATTCTAATTTGCTCCGTTTTGTCACCCTTACGTCGATCAGCATCTCGACGCCGAACCGGGGAGGAGATCAACGTCGAAACCCGACGGATTGGGCCTTGAGGCTTCCGCCTCGGCTCGGGCCTGGGCCGCTGGCCTCGGCCCTACAAGTAGGGAGAGTGGGGGGTGGTACACTTCCACACTCGGTTATAGACACCTTCTTACCTACACACACTTGCCCGCTGCCCACAGGCGCGTATGGAGGGTACGCCCTTTCAGTTTTGCCCCAAGTGTAACAAGAAATACCCTTGGGTAGATAAGCACGCTACGTGCAACCTTTGCCTGCCCAGAGACCACCCCGAGGCGGGTTGCAGGGCCTGTAGCAGGTTTAAGACCAAAACTCTTAAGGACCGCTCCACCAAGCGTTGGGCCCATGCGTCCCATGCAGGAATGGTTGGCGAAACAGTGGTCTCAGGCAAGTGGTCAGTGGGACGATCTAGTGGTCGTTTCGCCAACACTCGTACAGAGCCTACACTGGTGGACAAGAGAGAATCTCGCAAAGGGGAAACCCTTTTACGATCCCGAAGTACAGGCAGTGGTTACTACAGATGCATGCCTGACTGGGTGGGGAGCTCACCATCTCCACCACACAGCTCAGGGTCTCTGGTCTCACTCAGTAGCCAAGAACCACATCAATCTGCTAGAGCTTCTGGCAGTATACCGAGCGCTGCGGGCGTTCGAGCCCCATCTACTGAACTTGTCGGTGCAGATCAGGACGGACAGCACGACAGCCATGTTCTATCTGAACAAGCAAGGAGGGACTCGTTCGCCAAATCTGTCCAAGCTTGCCCAGAAAATATGGATATGGGCACTCAGACGGAACATCTTCCTGTCATCGCAACATGTTCCAGGGGAGCTCAATTCCCTAGCGGATGCTCTAAGCAGAGACCCCCTCCCAGAAGAACACGAATGGGTCCTTCACAGAGACGTAGTAGAAGATCTCTTCTCTCAGTGGGGTTTCCCCACTATAGACCTATTCGCCACAAGCGAAAACAAACAATGCCCAGGATTTGCATCCAGGTTCCCCCAAACGGACTCCCAGGGGAATGCCCTGTGGATGAACTGGTCAGGGATGTTTGCGTACGCTTTTCCACCAACTCCTCTCATCAGGAAGGTGGTGTACAAGATGAACAAGGAATCAATGACGCTCATCCTAGTTGCTCCCATGTGGGCGAGACAACCATGGTTTCCACACCTACGCAGGATGGCGGTGTGCGAGCCCATCAGACTCCCAGCCTGGTACAACCTTCTGTCCCAGCAACAAGGTCAAACACTGCATCAGGAACCCAACTCTATGAACCTAGCAGCATGGCTCCTGAAGTCATAGAGTTTGGACATCTCAAATTACCACAGAGGTGTATGGACATTCTAAAAGAGTCCAGGAAACCAAATACAAGACACTGTTACTTTGACAAGTGGAAAAGATTCGTTATCTGGTGCCAGAATAAACAAATCAACCCGGTTGATTGCACTCCTTCCAACGTTGTAACATACATGCTCCACCTGCTGGATGCAGGGTTGGTTTTTAACACTCTGAAAGTACACCTGGCAGCCCTCTCGGCTTACACCACATCCCATAACAGGGTCTCGTGGTGGAAAGTACCAGTGGTTAAAGCCTTCATGGAAGGAGTAAAGAGACTTCACCCTCCTATTTCGAACCCACCGCCAGGATGGGGCCTCAACGTGGTGCTAGCTAAGCTCATGGGGCCCCCCTTCGAACCCATGCATAAAAGTAGTCTCAAACACCTGACTTGTAAAACGGCCTTCTTAGTAGCCATTACCTCCATAAGAAGGGTCAGTGAAATTCAGGCTCTGTCAGTGCAAGATCCTTTCTTTACTATCCACAAGGACAAACTGGTTTTACGCACACACCCTAGGTTCTCACCAAAATTCATATCCAAGTTCCATGTAAACCAGTCCATCGAGCTTCCGGCTTTCTTCCAAAACCCACAAAGCTCGGCTGAGGTGAAACTACACACCCTAGATGTGCGTAGGGCGGTCTTATACTATGTAAATAAAACCAGACCGCTAAGGAAAACAGATCAACTGTTTGTCTCCGTAGCTACAGGCAGAGAGGGGGATCGCGTCTCTAAGGGCGCTATCTCTAAGTGGATTATCAACTGTATACAGCTGTGTTACTCTCTTTCTAAAAAGACTCTGCCGTTTACACCAAGGGCCCACTCTACTAGAGGCATTGGGGCCACTCTGGCTTTCATTGCAAATGTTCCCCTCGACACCATTTGCAAAGCAGCTACTTGGAGCTCTATTCACACTTTTACTCAGCATTACTGCATTGACACTCATTCCAAGACAGATACACAAGTGGGACAAGCGGTTCTAAGACACCTGTTTGCTCATGACCCTTCTCACATCCCACCTCCTTCTTCTGGTACTGCTCGCTAATCTATGCACAGCATGTGATCTAAGCAGATTCCACAAGCCTCAGAAGGGATACATTACTCACCGTAATCGTATTTCTGATGCTTGTATCTGCTTAGATTCACATGCGACCCACCCTTCCTCCCCTCCGAGAGAAGGCGCATGGTTGCTTGTAGTCTTACCTTTCTGTCTATCTGCTTGGACTATCTGTACTCACGCTACTCCTCATGCTACCTCATGTCAGGAAAAACACAATCTGGGGATCCTAGACGCGTGAGGGATCATGGGTACAGTGGACGTCACACTAGGGATAGTATTACTGGCACGCCCTGTGTCGACGCCCTTTTTCGATTTTCGAAAAACAAACTGTAATACTCCGCAGCTTCCACTAGATGTCGGCCTATGCACAGCATGTGAATCTAAGCAGATACAAGCATCAGAAATACGATTACGGTGAGTAATGTATCCCATATATATATACATATATACATACATATATATATATATATATATATATTTTTTTTTTTTTTAATTTTGTTTTCTTCCAAACCGGCCCCCACTCCCCGGGATGATTTCGGCCCGGCCACGGGCTGAAAGGCCCAGGGGCCAATCCGACCCTGGGCAGCACACAGAGGCTCTGAGTGGACTCTGAGCCTGTAACATGGTGGCTCTGGAGATGTTTTGGTTCCTGCCTCCATGGTCTCTCACTGCTGACTATGCCGACTAGGGCTGTGGAGAGCCAAAGGTTGCAGACCCCTGCTGCACTGTCTTAACGCCCCTTCAGCGCTACAGAGTGCTTTAAGTGGGCTGGGGCCGGGCCCCAGCAGTTTCCAAAAAGTGGGGCTGAGCCGGGGCACTGCTGGGTCCCCGGTCCCACACAACATTGGCGGGACGCATTATCCCGTCGCAGTTGCAGCCATGACGCGTGATGCGCCCGCCATTTTAATGTCAGGCGAGCTCACAGAAGTGCCAGCCAGGCACAGTGTTGCTGTGACTGGTTGGCACTTCCATCAGTCACTGTACATTACTATGGTGACCCCTTGGGTCTCCAAAGGAAGTTACAGTCCCTTTGTTTCCCCAGGTCGCCGAGGAATCTTTCACCCTCGGCAAACCTGGGTATTCCTATGGTTCTGTCTTTATAAAAGATGGGCTGAAAAGTAAACAATTCAATCCATCTTTTATAAAGCTTTGCCGACGGACAAAGACGCCTCGGGCTTTCTCGGTCGTCAAAGCTTTATAAAAAATGGCTTGAATTGTGCACTTTTCAAGCCATCTTTTATAAACAGAGAAATGTTTAAAAAAACATGGTTCGAAAAGTACACAAACCATAAGGTACACACACACATATATAAATGTTATATATCTGTGTGCATATCTTACTGTGGTTTGTGTACTTTTCAAGCCATCTTGAAGTACACAAACCATAGTAAGGCACCATAACAAATCTATAAATGTATGCATTTTTATATTAATTTGCGTGCCTTACTATGGCTTGCGTACTTTTCAAGCTACATACTACACAGACCATAGTAAGGTAAGCATACAGATAAATACATGCTTACATGCATTAATATATTAATCTGCGTACCTTACTATGGCTTGCGTACTTTTCAAGCTACATACTACACAGACCATAGTAAGGTAAGCATACAGATAAATACATGCTTACATGCATTAATATATTAATTTGCGTACCTTACTATGGCTTGCGTACATTTCAAGCTACATACTACACAGACCATAGTAAGGTAAGCATACAGATAAATACATGCTTACATGCATTAATATATTAATTTGCGTGCCTTACTATGGCTTGCGTACTTTTCAAGCTACATACTACACAGACCATAGTAAGGTAAGCATACAGATAAATACATGCTTACATGCATTAATATATTAATTTGCGTGCCTTACTATTGTTTTTGTACTTTGTACCATCCCACAAGCCACGCCCCCAAACGAGGGCTCCCCTTCTCGAGTTCTTAACCCACTTAAAGCCCTGCCGCTACCAAAAAGAAAATGCAACGCCCCTGCCAGGCCACCAGCAGTGGGGGAGGGGGCAGTGCTTTAAGTGGGCCAGGGCTAGCGGGGGCCGAGCCTCTGCAGGCTCAGAACTCTTGTTCTGAGGCGGGTTCTTGCCGGGGCTCACTAATCTCACCGGGCAGCCCCAGCCGCTAGAGGCTTTTTTTTTTCTAAAACCTGAAGCTCTTGCTCATGTGCGAGAGATTCAGTAGTTTGAGCAAAAATACCTCTGCTTCCAGGGGCCTCCCCTTTCATCCATAAGGGAGACGCCGGCACCTGCGAGGCATCCCTTCAAGCAAGAGGGTGCCTGTAGCCCATTGAGCCGGTGCACGTCAAGGGGGCATGGCTTAACAAGCCCACAGGTGACTCCCTCCGTTAGGGCACGACCCTTAATGAACCCGGCTCATTTTACAGTGCCACTTAAGGCACTGGGGCCGGGGGTG
This sequence comes from Ambystoma mexicanum, assembly GCF_040938575.1. Lineage (NCBI taxonomy): Eukaryota > Metazoa > Chordata > Amphibia > Caudata > Ambystomatidae > Ambystoma > Ambystoma mexicanum. The sequence goes on along the minus strand of NC_090933.1, from coordinate 1,264,473,703 downwards.
GTAGGGCTATATGATCTAGAGATGGAGCCCTCATTAGTTCAACCCTGCCCGCCTCCAAAGGTCCCCTCTACCGGCCTTCAAATGCTCACCAATGCTAGGTCACTCCTCACTGCCCCCATCCGCCCCTCCCCAGCTCACACCTGACTGGCAGTTCCTAACCTGCCTGCCCACACCCTCCCCAAGCACACCTCTGCCCTCCCCGTGCCCGCAAGTAAATGTTTGCCATGACACAACGTTTTGCAATAGACCAACTAAGACGACTTCCGTATAGCACAGTTAACGGAGCTCTTTTCACAATGTCTATCAATAAGGGTATGTGTCTGCAAACCCCAATATGCCCCGAATTACTGGCACTGGGCACGTAGGGCCTATGTTTGACTGTAGTCTAGTCTTGCCTACACATGAAAAATGTAATACAAATCTGAAAACTCCAAAACTAGTAGCTTTGCCAATGCTTGCTTAGTTTTTAGCACTTTGCCTTTTTGCGCCTTTTCTCTTAGCTCGTGCTTTGTTGCAATACTGTGCTGTTTTGCAGTGAGCTGTCTTGCGTTTAACTGTACTGCTCTTGCAAGGTCTGGAAAACATCCAGGGCTACGGTAATTACAGGACTGGTAGGACTCGGAGCTAGCTAGCCCCTTTGGTTGTTGCCACTGAGATTCTATCCGGGGCTACAACCAAAAGACCCGGGGCTATACCCCTCTCCTATCCCTCCCCCCTCGCTAGCAGTGCAGGCTGGGTTTGAATTGCGGCACGAGCGGTCCTGGTGTCTGACGTCTTTCAGATTTCATATTGACGTATCCAGGATTCACTGCGTGCGCGCACGTGATCTCCCGGGATTGGGCCTGCTTTCCATTTCAAAATAAACGATTCACTTGCAAGTCTCCAAAAAGAAAGCATTCAAGCACCCATTCATGCGCAGCAAGAGCCGCACCGGGCCCGATTTCGGATTTCCTGGCAAAAACCGGGGCCGTAGACACCCACCCACCCACCCTTGCAATCCCGGGATGGGGTTTATAAAATAAAAAAACTCCCGGGATCATAGGACGGAGGGCGATTTCCCGGGACTGTCCCTGGAAAACCGAACGTCTGGTCACTTTATAACCGCGTCAACTGAAAAAAACAGTTACTCCGTGGCATCCAGAAAGGGGGGGCGGAGTGGTAAAGCAAGACAAAAGTGGGAATGGAGTGATCTGATTGGTGCATTCAGATCAGTGTAAGAGGTGCACGAGGGCGGGTCAGGGGGCAAGTGCAAGCCAGTAAGGGCAAGTAAGGCCAGGACTGGAAGCTTAGTGGACACAGGCAGTGCAGTGGAGAAGTAGCATGCGGGCAGGCAGGGGGACCAAGTACTGTGGTCAAGCGGGAAGACTGGGCGGCAGGAATCCCAAATCACCAATGTCTTGCTGTCTTTGGAACCACATGGCAGCATCCTTTCTGCCACCATGTATGTAATTCTGGCGTAAACACCTGTTTAAATAAGTGCATTGTCAGTATTTTCCTGAATCGCAAAGGCTTTGTCCGTGCTGGACATCGGTGAGAGGTGGCTTCAAATGAAGGCGTCAAGGCTCTTCCAAGTAATTGCTAATAGTTTTTCTGCTGGATAATCCACGTATCTCAGGTTGGAATCCTGGCAGCTATAACTCGACCATTCATTCCCCGGAGATCCTGAACGTATGAACCCTTATTTAGTTGGTCAGATGACCCCTGCGATACACTGCGTCTTGGGTCATGTAGCGCCTGATGCAGAGGACCGTATCATCCATATCTCAGGTTGGAATCCTGGCAGGTATAACTCGACCATTCATTCCCCGGAGATCCTGAACGTATGAACCCTTATTTAGTTGGTCAGATGACCCCTGCGATACACTGCGTCTAAGGTCATGTAGCGCCTGATGCAGAGGACCGTATAATCCATATCTCAGGTTGGAATCCTGGCAGGTATAACTCCACCATTAATTCCCTGGAGATCCTGAACGTATGAACCCTTATTTAGTTGGTCAGATAACCCCTGCGATACACTGCGTCTTGGGTCATGTAGCGCCTGATGCAGAGGACCGTATCATCCATATCTCAGGTTGGAATCCTGGCAGGTATAACTCGACCATTAATTCCCTGGAGATCCTGAACGTATGAACCCTTATTTAGTTGGTCAGATAACCCCTGCGATACACTGCGTCTTGGGTCATGTAGCGCCTGATGCAGAGGACCGTATCATCCATATCTCAGGTTGGAATCCTGGCAGGTATAACTTCACCATTAATTCCCTGGTGATCCTGAACCTATGAACCCTTATGTAGTTGGTTGGCAGCTCCTGCAATAGACTTTGGCTGGAGTCATGTAGCGCCTGATGCAGAGGACCGTATAATCCATATCTCAGGTTGGAATCCTGGCAGGTATAACTCCACCATTAATTCCCTGGAGATCCCTAACGTATGAACCCTTATTTAGTTGGTCAGATGACCCCTGCGATACACTGTGGCTTGGGTCATGTAGCGCCTAATGCAGAGGACTGGATAATCCATGCATCTCCGGTTGGAATCCTGGCAGGTATAACTCGACCATTAATTCCCCCGAGCTCCTGAACGCATGAACCCTTATTTCGTTGGTCAGATGACCCCTGCGATACACTGTGGCTTGGGTCATGTAGCGCCTGTAGCAAACATCTTGGTATCTAGTATATTCAACTCCTGCACCATAAACCCATGTTCTAGTCTTATCCAAAAGAGCAGCCAGAGTTACTTTCAAAACCTTGCCCAATATGTTCACCTGGAAAAAAAGACTGCAGCAGGAACGTGAACAAGGTGGTAGCAGAGAAAGGGGCAGCAGCAGAAAGGAGCACGTGGCAGTCAGTGATTGGACAGCAAAAGCAATAGATCGAGCAACAGAGACCGTGATCTAGTGCTGGGTGCAGCCGGAGACCTGTATCATGACCAGGTGAGGAGGTAGTGACGAGAGAGAGGGAGAGGAAGAAATATGAAGCGACATGGCCTGACACCCTGATAACAAGATGAAATACAGACTAGCATTGCAACAGAAAGAGGGACAGTGCAGTGCATGCAATGTCCAGTGCTTATCACAGATTGTAAATAAAAGCACATTCCACCATTTTCCAGGCACTCCATAGTGAATAGTGGGACATCCTATAGCTGCAAAGCTGTTTTTCTGAGCACTTTCTTTTGATCTACTCCATACCTTTTTAGTTAATTAATTGTTTATGCGTACACCATCCCCTAAGAAAACACTTAAGAGATTTGAGTAGTTCCTGGGTCAGGCCCTCTTCCCCCCCCCCCAGGATCTACTTTTAGCTCTTGCTTCTTGAGTCTGAATTTGAACCCCTGGACCACTTGCTCACTGTGCTCAGAGAAGCACAGCTCTACCTCACTGATGAGGCCCAACTAGGCTGAAACACGTGTATGGGGTTGCTGTTGGTACTCTTGTTCAAAGGAGGTTTGCCTGGCATTTCGCGCTTCAGACCGATATGCAAATGGATATTCATCGTTTGTGAAAAGTACAATGAGCTAAAAGCGATAGCTGCAGACTCTCAAAGTGGGGAAAAAACCATAGAACAGGTTATCATGCCATGTTCTTTCTAGAGAGGGGCGCCTGCTACCTTTTATTAAAAACAGTTTCTGTGCTTTGCCTAGGGCGGAAAACAGATTTGCTGAGCAAATGGTTGCTTTCTAAGAATTTCTGAATTTGGGCATATGCTAGGCTGGTAGTACCTCAGTTGCAAGCAAAGATCTGGTTCTCGGACTGGTTCCTCTGCCAACCGGCCAAGCTCTCCTCCTTCCTGAGGGAGAGGATCTTCTGAGTCAAGGATTGAAAGAGGGAGGAGGGGGGAGTGCTACACCCCAGTCCTTCGATCACAGAACCTAATGGTTTATTTCCTTAGGGACTGACATCGGGTCACCTGGACATACCCAAGAACATCATGGACAGCAAGCAGGCCTTCAACTAGAGCGACATATCACAGTAAATAGGCTAGATCTTTGCTGGTGGTACCTCTAGATGCAGGTGAATTTGCTTGCCTGCTCTCTATAGCTCAGCTATGGCCTGATCAGGAGACCAGGCTGTCCGCTTTCGTTCATACTTTGGAAGCCTATCATTGCCCAGAATCTGAATCGTTGTGCTCCTCAGACCCAATAGTGAAGAGGCATTTGGAGGGGCTCCTCAGCCTTTTTATCTTGGTCCAGGCTCCTCGCTCTTATGCAGACCTGAATATAGTTCCTGCTCACAGACCTTTTTAACGCTTGACAACAGTTGATCACAGTTTAGTTTCAAGTTGTCTGAAGTTCATGCCAACAGGCAAGTGGCATTCACTTAGGCTCATGGGAGAGGTGAGCACCGGCCTTATCGGCAAGGGACTCAGTGAAAGAAAGGTGCTGGGGCTGGCCCTGTTAGTGCCGAATGGGATTGTTGGGCATGAACTTAACTTGATCTTATTACAGGCTAGATTCCAATGGAGACAGTTATCGTCTTACTTCAAGTTTCTTAGCCCGCCAACAAACTCATTGTATACGGATTTCAATCAGATTATGTTCCAATGTTCTGTTCCATCTGTGAAAGGGTTCAGGACAGTATGGACACCTTACTGGCAGGAATTGGCTTGAATGTGTTGGAACTACGATGCAGTTATGGCCAAGTTGTTCAGGGATGACTGGAGAATTGCTCTAGAATCCATGAACAACTATTCTACCTACCAAGAGTATTCTAGGTTTCCCCACAGGTTGGGCCAGCTTCAGGCCCATCTCAAATGGTTTCCTTGCCTTAAGTCCTGCATGGTATATCTTAGATTTAGGTTGAATCAATTCTATACTCGTGAACAAACTAGAAATTGGCATGTATCAGAAGGGGCAGGTACAGTGGCGGTTTGTCGTTTCTGTAAAGTAAAATCTACAGTGGAGAATTTGAGACACTGGATTCTAGATTGCTATTCTTTGAGTATGATCAGAATAAAGTGCTTCGGTAAAGAACTGCCTAGTTTTGCCACAGAGTTTTCCAAAGAATTGTTCTGGTCTCGTCTTATGTGGGGTGACAATCTATCCCTAACCAATTTGCTTGTCCGTTTCTTAAATGAAATTGAATTGATGTTTTAAGAAATGGATGTTTTAGATATTTATTGAGCAAATTAATGAATCAAAGGAAAGACTTTATGTAATGTATTGAATGGTTTTACTTATGATGCTTTTTTCATCTTTTGTGTAAGGTTTTCTTGTTACCAAATAACACCAAAAAACCAACAAAAAAACCAGGGCCTTTTATTTATTTCCTCATATGGCTAAATTGGTTTTGACGCATACTTCCTTCCTTCCTACTGAAACTCCTGTCGACTTTTTAGATGAATCAGAATATTATTCTCCCCATCTTATTTTGAATTCTAGATACTGAGGCCCAGTAAACTCTCTTTGGCCTCGAACTGCACTGAGCCGTGAAGTTTTACATGGACAGGAAAAGGATATGGAGTCTAAGGATTCTGTAGGTCCCTGCTGGTTAGACAATCTTCCATAACCTGCACCGTGCATTGGATCGTTCACTGCACTTCGGAGCATCTCTCTGTTGAGAGCCTCCTTCCTCTGAATGGCCGTCTCGCACATTTTGTGTTCCCTGTAGCAACCTCAACCACATGACCATTTTCATGTGGTCTGCAAAACGAGGTACCTGGGTGTTTCCCTTGACTTTCCACAGGAAGTACCGCAGGGATTCTACCTCCAAAACTGAAGCTAATTTTTGACCGGTTGCTTTTGAAAAATAACTTGTGGTTAAGGGTATGTCAGGAGCACCAGTCATGAGACTTTATCTTCCACTAGTATGTAGCCAAGGGGACAGGTCATTGAAGTCATTAAGTTAACTCAGAGCAATGACCAAAGTACTCCTAGTCCACAGAACTCTTTCCTCCATAGGCCCTCACTTCATCTCCACAAAATTGGATCAGCCAGCCACTCCCCTAAGGGAATGGAAAAGGCTGCCAGGCAAAGCCGAGGATGGGCGCCAGGCAGGCCAGAGCTGGCAAAGGCTGGCAGGCATAGCCGAGTATGGTGCTAGGCAGGCTAGAGCTGGAAAAGGCTGACAGGCAAAGTGGAGGATGGCTGGTAGGCAAAGCGGAGGATGGGTGCCAGGCAGGTCAGAGCTGGACAAGGCTGGCAGGCAAAGCAGAGGGTGGGCGCTGAGCAGGCCAGAGCTGGCAAAGGCTGGCAGGCAAAGCAGAGGATGGGCGCCGGGCAGGCCAGAGCTGGCAAAGGCTGCCAGGCAAAGCCGGGGATGGGTGCCAGGCAGGCTAGAGCTGGAAAAGGCTGGCAGGCATAGCCGAGTATTGGTGCCAGGAAGGCTAGAGCTGGAAAAGGCTGGTAGGCAAAGCGGAGGATGGGTGCCAGGCAGGTCAGAGCTGGACAAGGCTGGCAAGCAAAGCAGAGGGTGGGCGCCAGGCGGGCCACAGCTGGCAAAGGCTGGCAGGCAAAGCGGAGGATGGGCGCCGGGCAGGCCAGAGCTGGCAAAGGCTGCCAGGCAAAGCCGGGGATGGGTGCCAGGCAGGCTAGAGCTGGAAAAGGCTGGCAGGCATAGCCGAGTATTGGTGCCAGGAAGGCTAGAGCTGGAAAAGGCTGGTAGGCAAAGCGGAGGATGGGTGCCAGGCAGGTCAGAGCTGGACAAGGCTGGCAAGCAAAGCAGAGGGTGGGCGCCAGGCGGGCCACAGCTGGCAAAGGCTGGCAGGCAAAGCGGAGGATGGGCGCCGGGCAGGCCAGAGCTGGCAAAGGCTGCCAGGCAAAGCCGGGGATGGGTGCCAGGCAGGCTAGAGCTGGAAAAGGCTGACAGGCAAAGTGGAGAATGGCTGGCAGGCAAAGCGGAGGATGGGTGCCAGGCAGGTCAGAGCTGGAAAAGGCTGGCAGGCAAAGCAGGGGGTGGGCACCAGGCAAGCCACAGCTGGAAAAGGCTCACAGGCAAAGTCGAGGATGGGCGCCGAGCAGGCCTGAGCTGGCAAAGGCTGGCAGGCAAAGCAGAGGATGGGCGCCGAGCAGGCCAGAGCTGGCAAAGGCTGGCAGGCAGAGCAGAGGATGGGCACCAGGCAGGCCAGAGCTGGCAAAGGCTGGCAGGCATAGCCGAGTATTGGCGTCAGGCAGGCCAGAGCTGGAAAAGGATGCCAGGCAAAGCCGGGGATGGGTGCCAGGCAGGCTAGAGCTGGAAAAGGCTGACAGGCAAAGTGGAGGATGGCTGGCAGGCAAAGCGGAGGATGGGTGCCAGGCACATCAGAGCTGGAAAAGGCTGGCAGGCAAAGCAGAGGGTGGGTGCCAGGCAGGCCACAGCTGGAAAAGACTGACGGGCAAAGTGGAGGATGGGCGCTGAGCAGGCCTGACCTGGCAAAGGCTGGCAGGCAAAGCAGAGGATGGGCACTGAGCAGGCCAGAGCTGGCAAAGGCTAGTAAGCAGAGCGGAGGATGGGCACCAGGCAGGCCAGAGCTGGCAAAGGCTGGCAGGCATAGCCAAGTATTGGCGCCAGGCAGGCCAGAGCTGGAAAAGGCTGCCAGGCAAAGCCGGGGATGGGTGCCAAGCAGGCTAGAGCTGGAAAAGGCTGACAGGCAAAGTGGAGGATGGCTGGCAGGCAAAGCGGAGGATGGGTGCCAGGCAGGTCAGAGCTGGAAAAGGCTTGCAGGCAAAGCAGAGGATGGGCGCCGAGCAGGCCAGAGCTGGCAAAGGCTGGCAGGCAAAGTAGAGCGTGGGTGCCAGGCAGGCCAGAGCTGGAAAAGGCTGGCAGGCAAAGCAGAGGATGGGCACCAGGCAGGCCAGAGCTGGCAAAGGCTGGCAGGCAAAGTAGAGCATGGGTGCCAGGCAGGCCAGAGCTGGAAAAGGCTGACAGGCAAAGTGGAGGAGGGCTGGCAGGCAAAGCGGAGGATGGGTGCTGAGCAGGCCTGAGCTGGAAAAGGCTGGCAGGCAGAGCGGAGAATGGGCACCAAGCAGGCCAGAGCTGACAAAGGCTGGCAGGCAAAGCGGAGGATGGGCGCCAAGCAGGCCAGACCTGGAAAAGCTGGCAGGCAAAGCAGAGGGTGGGCACTGGGCAGGCCAGAGCTGGAAAAGGCTGACAGGCAATGTGGAGGATGGCTGGCAGGCAAAGCGGAGGATGGCCGCAAAGCAGGTCAGAGCTGGAAAAGGCTGGCAGGCGAAGCAGAGGATGGATCGCCGAGCAGGCCAGAGCTGGCAAAGGCTGGCAGGCAGAGCGGAGGATGGGCGCCAGGCAGGCCAGAGCTGGCAAAGGCTGGCAGGCAAAGCGGAGGATGTGCGCCAGGCAGGCCAGAGCTGGAAAAGGCTGGCAGGCAAAGCGGAGGATGGGCGCAAGGTGGCTAGAGCCTGGTGAACAGACACTGCACCTTGGCCCTCAGTTTGCTTTTTATGGAGACGTTCTTTGCATGACAAAAGCGCCCGTTCCCAGCAAGAACAACATTCTACAATGCTGGAGGAAACGGTACTATGGACTAGGAGTATGTAAGTTACTAAATTACCCAGTGCAACATCATTTTTGGGAGCAAGTAGCGCCATGTATTGCATCAAAAGTCAATGAAGGGTGCAAATCCTTATGGGCTACTATTAAAACCACCCCTCAGACATCTTTAAACATGCTTACTATCTATCGGCCACTTGATAGCACACATCTCGAAATCAAGAAGTCCTCTTATAATGGGTGATTTCAATCTCTGGGCAGACAATCAGTTTGACAAAGTTGGCACCAGGCTACGAGACACCATCTGCTCCATAGGCTTAAAACAATGGGTCAACACACCCACACAGAAAAGTGTTCATATACTTGACTGGCTTATCTCGCAAAATGCGGACATCCCCCAATTGACAGTGGTCCCATGTATTTGGTCTGACCATTCCTTAATCCAGGCAAAATTCACCCTGCCCAACCCCCCTCTTAAACTCAATACCTGCCCGCGTATTCGTCAACTGACAAGGAACCTAAAGAAATATTACCGCTGGTAAGTTCTCCAGTATGTTGTTATCTGACCTGCAGCCTATGGCTAATTTTACTGATTCCTCTACATGAATCGACCACCTCACTCAAGCCATCAAGCGAGTAATAAATGAAGTAGCTCCACTGAGAATGAAAGAGACCAAACCTGAAGCCATTAAAAACACATGGTTTTCAGAAGAAATTATTTCGGCCAGCAATCCAAAAGGGCCCTGGAAAGATCCTGGCGGAAAAACCCCAATGTAGATACCCTCTCTGCTAACAGAAAATCTATACACGAGTTTAAAGCACTCATCATCTCCAGCAAGTGACTAATTATAACAAAAGAATTATAAATGTCCAGTACAATGTAGTTGAACTGTTTAAAATCTTGGCAGAATTCCAAGATCGACCTACGCCCTCAAACAATCTTATCAAGGACTCAGCATGGTGTCAAAATATCCATAATGGGTTTCTATCTAAAATTTCAGTTCACAAGGAAAACATCAATAACTCCCTTAAAAACCTGGACCCTTTGCTCTTGCCCTAGACAGCAAAGTCACCTACCAACCATCTAGACAGAATCCCGCAATGTTCATTCTCCCACTACTCAGAGAAACAGGTGCTCAAAGTGATTCAGGATCTAAAATCCACATCTTGTCCTGGGGACGATTGTCCCACCAGCATTTTCAAAGAATCATCTGATCTTCCCGTTCCATGGCTTACTAAGTTAATCAATCTTTCCCTTGATGAGGGCATGGTTCCAGATGTCTTGAAATCAGCATGGATAACTCCCTTGCTGAAAAAAAAACCTTGACCCTAATAATAAAGTCCATTATCGACCCATTACTAATGTTCCGTTTATTTTGAAGATTTTAGATAAGCTAGCTTACATTCAGCTTCAAGATCATGTCGAAAAGCATAATATTTTAGGCACACGTCAATCTGGGTATAGGGCCCGTCATGGCACTGAAACTGCCATGCTTGGCCTGAAGTCCACTGTAGCTGGCATAGCGGACAAAAACCAAGCCCCTCTGTTGATGCTACGAGACCTCTCTGCAGCCTTTGATCTTGTTGATCACACCTTACTAGTGACAAGGCTCGGAGAGGTCGCAAACTGCTCTACGCTGGCATCCAAATGGATTGCCTCCTTCTTGGGACTACACATGGTAAGGGTCTGTGTGGGCAAAAACCACTCCACTCCGATCGCTCAAACATGCGGCGTTCCACAGGGCTCTTGCCTGTCGCTGTTACTCTTCAACTTGTACATCCGACCACTACTTGATCTTCTGAACAGCCTGGGTGTCCAGTATACAAACTACGCAGATGACACTCAGGTTGTGATTCAGCTCAGTGGCCAATACAAGAATGATGTCAATGCCCATAAAAGCATCTACAGAGCTATACAGAATTGGATGGACTGTAACTCCCTGGCTCTCAACAATAATAAAACCGTGTTCATGATTGTCACTACCAAGAACACTTGGAGCAAGCTTCCTTCAGACTACTCCTATTTCCTGGTTGCAGACAACGTCATAACTGTCCCAAAGAAAGTGAAAACACTGGGTGTTATTCTGGATGACGAACTCTCCATGAAGCCTTATGTTTCAAATATCCGGTCATGCTGTGGACTCATCAACAAACGAATACAATATATTCAACCTTTTTTCACAACTGATAACTCTGCTCTTCTGTGCACAGCATTGATAAACTCCAGACTGGACTATAGTAACAGCGTGTTGACCGGCACCACTTCTGCAAACATACACACTCTTCAAGTCACACAAAATAATGCTGTGCGCAAACAATCGCGTGGCACCCACATCTCCTCCTTCAGGAAAAAGCTACACTGGCTTCCTGTAAAACAGAGAATAATGCACAAAATGCTCCCACTAGCGCACAAATGCCTGACTCTTACAAGTCCCACATACCTATAAGAGCTCATTAAGATGAAGCCGAAGAGCAGAAACCTCTGCTCTACTTTGGCTACTGTTCTTAACCAGCCTCGATCCCAACTTACCAGGTTTGGAGGCACTAGTTTTGACTGTCAGGCCCCCATGCTTTGGAACTTACTACCAGCAGCCATATGCCAAATTCAGAATAACTCTCTTTTCAAAAAGGCTGTAAAAACCCATCTTTTCAACCTTGACTAAGAACTTCTGTTCTCACCCCTTTCTGCAGGTTCATGTCAGTATGCCTTGTCTCTTGTTCTGTGTGCGCCCTGAGGGCTGCGGGCATGTTGGCGTGTTACAAAAATTAAAATAAATAAATAAATAAATAAAAGGTATGAGAGCCCAGATCCCTAGGTTTCGAGTCCATCAACGGAGACCAAATCTCCCCCACAGCGCGCAGAGAAGCCTCTTGCAGGGAAATGGTACATCCAGACTGAGCGGCAACAGGAGAAGATGGAATGGGGGGAGAAGAGGGAGCGGGGCTCATGCACAGTATCAGGAAATGTTTTTACGGAGCTGATAGTGGGGGTGCCAAACCCACCGAATCATGTAAATGTGAGTGGCACCATCACCGCAGGACCCCCCCCACCTGCTTAGAAGGTCAGCGTGTGTGTGTTTTGATGGTGCATGTTTAATACCTTGAAGTTGTCTTGTCATTGGAACGGAGAGATAACGATGTAACACGATTAGGGCTATTAAATATTAATCTTAATTCCTTCCAGTTATGCTTTTTTCTCTGGAGAGGGCCAGACCATGTGCCATCCTTGCGCTGCTATTGTTTCGGCTGATATTAAACCCACTAGGCCGCCGTATACAGCATTATTGTTGTTGTGATATTTGAGGCGGGTCAGTGAAACTGCCAGCAACGTATTAAATTCATATTAGAAGCAATAACTAGCTCTGCCAATGAAGTTGTTATCCAATAGGCTGATCCTTCTTGGAAAGGAGGCGTACAGGATATTCTATTATGCACACTGCCTGTCCAGACTAATCGCGGTCATCGCTGGCATAACACCAATGCTGTCCACCTCTTGCACCAAAATACCTGCTGCTAGTCTTACATGGCCACTGGCCTCAGGAACCATTATGCAGCTGGCTATGTCATTCACAGACTTCCAAGTGGCAGGTTTCATGCACTATTTAATCCATATATGGGATAGGCCTTCTTCAGGCCTGGGGCCAGATGGCTCTGGGGTGGAACAAACGCCCCCAAACCTTCTCCCAGGCCAGTGCCTGCCAGTTATACTTAAGAAGGTGAGGAATGACTTGTGTGTTATTATTGTTTTTATTTGAATTTGTGTGTAGCGCTGGCACTACACAGAGGGTCTCGGAGCGCCTTACATGGTTCAAGGGTTGGAAAGGTGGGCGTGGAAAGAAGTAGTTAAATGTTTTCAGGAAAGTATAGGAAGATTAGGATAGACAAGTGGTGGCAGTGGAGGAGGGCATGGTTATGTGTGGGGAAACGGGTATGTTTTGAGGCTCTTTCGGAAAGTGGTAATGGAGGATGCACTGCGTATGTGGAGAGGCAGGGTGTTCCGTGTCCTTGGTGCCCAGTGTGTAAATGCTTGTTTTTGTGTGCATGTGTGTTTGCAGAGTGGAATGTGTAGAAGGTGTTGGCTGGCTTGCCTGGTGTTTGTGTGGCTGATGGGTTTGAGTTTGTCATGAAGGTAAGATGGAGTTTTGAGGTGGATGGCTTTGAATATAATGCACATGTGTGTGAAGCCAATTCTGTGGGCTATGAGGAGCCAGTGGAGCTTGCCAAGAGCCGGGGTGATGCGTGAATGTTTGGCTAGGTAGAGGATCAGTCGGGCTGATGTTTTGTATGGCTTGGAAGGGGGTGAGAGGGTTGTTGTGGAGTCCAGTGAGGAGGGCATTTCCAGCTTAGAGAGAACCAGTGCTTGGATGGTGGCGCAGAAGACGTCGGGTGGAAGGATTTGTCTGATTTGTCTCGGGAGGATAGATCAGTGGCAACATGCTTGCCTTGGAAGCAAGACGACACGGAGCAACACAGGTTCGATCCCAGGGTCTGCGCTTAAAAACCTCTGGGTATTAAGCACTTTATAAATAACCTATCATATCCTGCCTGGGAGGTGTAGTTGTAGATTGCTTGTTTTGGAGACAGCGGCTATGTGGTGTTTGAAGGAAAGGTGTGGAATGACCATGAAGCCCAGGCATATGACAGGTGTGGAGAAGGATATGTGTGGGTTGTCCGTGGTGAGTTGTTGTTTCTAGGGGTGAGGTTGGATATGTCCCTTGGGGAGGGTGGGGGGGGGTTCAGATGAGGATGTATTCTGTTTTGGAAGGGTTGAGTTTGAGGAAGTGGTGGCCATCCAATAGGTAATGGTGGAGAGAAAGGTCTTGAGGGTGTGGATTTGTAATTAAGTATATTTTTAGTTTAGTTTATTTATAATGCGCACCAGACCCAGGGGGATTAGGGTGCAGAAGATAAGGATATGTTCAGCTTAGTTACAGGGTACATGGGTACATGAAATGCAGGTAGAAATATACAATAGAGCATCAGTATATACAGTGTAAATTACATAATCTAGTAGCATAGAATTAAAGTGAGCGCAATACATCAGGAAAGGAATCCAAGTGGACTAGCACATAGTAAGCGAATCAGTAAGCAGAAGGGTAGGCGTCCAGAGAGGGTTAGTCGGAGTGATTATTTATCATTTTATTTAAGCCAGTTGGTCAGATTCTGTCTAAATTTAGAGAAGGGCTGGGGTTCTCTAATACCAGGTGGTAGGGAGTTCCACAATTGTGCAGCCTTAACTGGGAAACTGTGTCCTCCGATAGTAGAGAGTCTGAATCGTGGTACTTGGAGGCAGTTGGAGTTGGCTGTTGTAGTCGGTCTGGACGAAGTTATTTTACAGATTCTGTCCGTAAGGTATGGCGGTGCATTATTAAGGCACTTCTGGGTAAGGGAGGCAATCTTAAATTGGATTTTATCAGAGGTGGATAGCCATTTGTGTTCTCTTCTTGTAGAGGAAATATGCTCATTTCTATTGATCTTAAGTGCTGCTCTCAGGGCATTGTTCTGGAGAACCTGTATTTTATGGATAGTCTGTTTATTCGCTCCAATGTAGAGCGCGTTACAGTAATCCAATTTGGAAAGTATGAGGGCTCTGGCGAGCGTAAGGCAGCTGTCGGTAGAGAGGAATTGTTTACTGGCTCTGATAAGTTGGCACGTATATGCGGAAGCAGAGCCTAGGGAGTTGACTTGTTTAGAGAAGTTCAGGGTGGCGTCTAGGTAAAAGCCTAGGGTATTCACTTCCTTTACTACTTTTATGTTATTACCATCAATAGTGAAGTTGGCATAATCTGGGCTAAGTCTGGATATGTAGGACGGGGTGCCCAGGATAATAAGCTAAGTTTTGTCGTCTTTCAGGCATAGTCCATGGGTGGCCATCCATGCTTGAATGATGCTGTAAAATCTATTCACCAAAGCCAGATCACGGCGTAATCTCCTGAAAGCGGAAGGAGGATTTGGGTATCATCTGCATAGTTCGTGTAGGCGATACCCAAATGGTCCATTTCGTCAAAGAGGGGCTTAGTGAATACATTGTAGAGTGTAGGTGACACACAGGATCCCTGTGGTACACCGCAGGTTATAGGGATAGGGTCTGCTGAGGCCGATGGGGGGGAAGTCTCTCATGGTCCGGTTGCTCAGGAAAGACTCTATCCAGGTTATGGCCTCCTTAGAGAAGTGAGCTGCGGAGTCTAGGTGGCTGCATAAGACTTTGTGGTCCACCAAGTCGAATGCAGCTGAGAGGTCTAGAAGGAGGAGTAAGGCTGCTTGGCCTTTATCTCTACGCTCAACTATTTGGGCCTTAGGATCAATTAAGGCAGTCTCCGTTCCATGTTGGGGGCGGAATCCGGATTGACGAGAACCTAGTAGGAGGTTAGATTCCAGGAAGTTCTGTATTTGAATATAGGCCACTTTAATCTAAAATGTTTAGAAGAAATGGCCCAGTCGTGATGGGCCTGACGTTCGTGGGAATGGCAGGGTCAAGGCTTTGCTTCTTCAGTAATGGCAGAACCCAGGATTCTTTCAGGTTGTTCAGGACAGTACCGGTAGTGAATGAGGAGTTGATAAATTTAGTTGTGAAAGGCGAGAGTTCTCTCGCGGCATCCTTAATAAGTTGTGCCGGGCATTGGTCACCTTTGCAATTGGACAGTAAGTCCCAGTATGACCTTCTCCACCTCAATGGTCGATACTTTAGAGAAGCTAAAGCGTGTTTCTTGTTTATAATGTGGTGGGGGAGCTATGCTCTGAGGAGTTTGAGGTGCTAGAGGGGCTTTCTTGTGGGCAATTTTGGTTTGTAAGTTGGCGACTTTGTTGGTTAAGGGGTGTTGGATACTGGAGCACCACTTTTTGTCTTTGATGCAGTTTTCTTGTGGTACAATGGGTGTTTCCAGTTCTTTCAGAATACTGAACAATTCTTTGACACTAGATTTAGATTGAGATATTCTGCTATTATAAGTCTCCTGTTTGGCTAAGAGGATGTCTTTCTTATATTGGGTTGAGACCTTAGTAAGGTTTAGTTTGTTTTCTGCTGAAGGGGAGAGTCTCCAAGCAGTTTCAAGCTTTCTTTTAAGTAGTCTAAGGATTTTTTAAGTGAGGGGTGAACCAAGAGTTAAGGTGTTTTTTTTGGTTTGCTATTCCTTAATTTGAGCGGTGCGATATTGTCAAGGGCTGAGTTCATGACTTTGTTGTACTGTTCGACTAGGAAGTTTGGGTCCATATTGTCCGGTACAGAATTAAGTTTAGGTATTATGTGGGGCAGCAGTTTTGCAACTGTCATGAGTTTTTTGTTCCTCGTAAGTGAAGGTAGGGGTAAGCAAGGACTGGACCGTGGCTAGGTTAGTTGCCAATGTGAATACTAGGGGATGGTCTGTCCAGATCTGAGGAGCAATAGACGTGATATTTACCTCGCAGTTATATTCTGTTATCCAGTCGAGGATTCGACCTTTGTCGTGTGTAGGTGAGTTAACTTTCTGGGAGAAGCCAAGCTCTTTCAGAGTCATAGCAATGGCAGTAGAGTGGGTATCCTTAGTATCATTGTAACCTAGGTTAAAATCACCTAGCACTAATGTTTGGGAGGTGTTTTTTTAGATTATTGGACAAGGCCGTAGAAATATCTTCCGAGAAGGTTCCAGTGGGACCTGGTGGTCTATAAATAAGAAAGATATTTAGTCTTTGTGTATTGGCAGTGGCGATTTTGACTGTAAGGCATTCATCTACGTATTTGTGGAAATGTACATTGTGTTTGCTAAGGGCCTGTCCAAGGGATTCAACATCGATGTTGAAGAGGAGTGGAGATGGGCAGGAGCCTTGTAGGACCCCATACTTGACCAGGGTGGGGGTCTGATCGATAAAGGGGCATGGAGACAAAGTATGTCCTGCCAGTGAGAAAGGAGGTGAACCAGTCGAGTATGGTGCTAGACAGATTTGTCCTGTGGACTAGGATTTCAGGTAGAATGGTATGGTTGATGGTGTTAAAGGCTGCAGAGAGATCGAGGAGTACGAGTAGTGCTGTGTCTCCTTTGCCTGTGATGCTGTGGAAGCCATCGAGGATGTGAAGAGTAGTGGTGTCAGTGCTGTGTCCGGGTTGAAAGTCAGATTGGAAAAGGTTGAATAGGTTGTTTGTGATGTGTTGTTGCAGTTGGGTATTTACAAAGTGTTGCATTATGGTAGGATAGTAATGGGACAGTAATTTTCAGGCAGCGTGGCGTCGGGAGAGGGTATTTTGAGGAGGGATAAGGTTTGTCCCATTTGAGTGCAATGGGGATAGTACCATGTGAGAGATGGGAGTTGATGTTGAACCGGTGAACCGGTGGTGATGCAATTGGATGTAGCTTTTGGTGGGCATCCATCCTCCAGGAAGTGTGCAGGTTTTGTTTGGCAGTGAAAGTGATGAGGGTGTCTGTGTCGATGGGGTGGAAGATGACCCATTTGTTGGAATGTTTGGGAGTGGACGTTGTGAGGGCTGCCTTGATGTTGTGTATTCACTCTCCATACAGAGAGTGGGTGGCAGGTCTCTCTCTTCGGCTGATGCCTCTCTATGGAACCACCTCCCTGTCCCCATAAGACTTGAGCCGGACCTCCTTACATTTCTGGAAATGTCCCTACCTCTTGACCTTCCCTTCTAATCCTTCCACTGCAATTGAGACTGGCGGCCTAGTTCCTCAGGAATCTCGCAGGTTACCAGGCCTTCTACCTAGTCGACACCGGCCCCCTCCCCGCTTCAGCACTGCCCTTGCAGGCCCATTCCTGGGGGCTCTGCATCCCACCCCTGGGATTCCTCTGCCCTAGCACTTAGCCATTGGCATTCCACCTTGGTACCCCTTGGCACTCCCCTCGTGGACTCCCATCAGCACTTGCCTTACCCTGCTCCCCCTCCCCTCCCTTCCATTCCTGCACTTCTCTTCACTGCACTTGCACGCACGATTGCCACAAAGCCTAGTAGGACCACGATTCTCACTGTTTTTCTTTTTTGTCACTGTTATTTACTCCCCTTGCTCCCTCCACACCTTTGCCTGTGGCACCTGGAAACACTGTTTTGTTGTATAGCTGCCTAACAAATGGTCAATAATTAAATGAAATAAATATTTTGGAGTTGAAATAGTTCATGAGAGCGTTGCATACGGCAGTGGATGAGGGGGCGGAAGGTGTGGATGGTGGTTTAGAGAGGGACTTGACTATGTTGAATAGTTTCTGGGTACGAATGGTGGTGGATTGGAGTTCTTGGAGGTAATGGGTGGTGTTGCCATTGTTTTAATTGCAGCAGTGTGTGGGGGGGGTGTCTTGGTTGAGGGGGATGGGAGGCTTTGGCAGGTTCTTTCTAGGCATCTGCCTTCCTGCTTGATGGAGAGGAGGGAACTGTTGAACCATGATTTTCTACTACTTGATGTCTGGAGGTGGTCCTATTTGTAGAGTCTTCCAGGTCTGACATTCCATCAGTCTTGGTTATTTTTGTGCCATGCTTGTCCAAGCGCAGCTGTAACAAGTGGACCTTGTTTGCAAGGGCATCAAGCTTTGTGTCCAGTTGGCCAATGCCTGTCTTGAGGTGTATGAGGCGACTGTTCACCTCCATCTCTACTTCAATTGAGTAGGCCCCCTCTTCTCCCATGTGAGGGTGGTCGCAATTGGCATCTTGGGTTGTTTCACAATAGAACCCCCATCAAATGACGGCTCACGCTGATTTTCTTCACCTTTCCCCATAATGGCAGATGTACTGCAGAGACGTGTAATGCAGGAGCCGTCAACGCCTGATAGCTTCACTGTGTGCAGGTAGGTTTCTCAGGCTGTCAAATTGCTCCACCACAAGACCGAGAGAAACTTCACCCCGTGGAAGAACTGATCCCCAGTACGTTGTCTGCCAAAAGCCAAACTCTAAAGCATTCCTGCGGCTGGAGCGCCACTACAGTCGCTCATCGTGCTTCTGTCATTCATGGTGGCAACCTCATCCACTTCCAGAACCCCCGGCTTCCACGTTATTCAGGCCTGCCCCTTGATTCCACCCACCCAAGGCACCAATTGACCAGGCTGCCGGGCCGGGATGTCGCAGCTTTAGGGCTTTGGCTTCCAAACCCTGGGTCCACCACCAAGGAGCACATAACAGCACAGTCCAGCACAGGGACGATCCGCACTCCCCCTGCAGCGCCACAACAATCTCCTCAGTGAGCTATAAGGCTGATGCCTGTCAGCTCCAGACAGGCCTAAGTGGCCCCCGTGACATAGGGCCCCCTCACCTCAGCTGAGACCGGGATTTGAAGTCGGGTCACCACCGATCACCCGGGCAGGTGGCTCAGTCCCCTCAGTTGCTTCCTCGACTCTGGCAGACATCGCCTAGTCTGTCTGTCCGAAGTGGGGCTGTGATACTTCATCATTGTTGTGGCAGTGCAAGGCTATCTGCTGTAGCTGCTGCTGTCCTGGGGGCATATGATTTTCGCTGCATTCTACGTTCCCAGAAAGCTCAAACCAGCAATGGGGGCCACTGAACCCTGCGCAGGCCACGGGATATCCCGCAACTGAGTTTTGCTCAGGGACAGCAGGATCTTGCCTGGATATCTGGCTGACTCTTATGTAATTTATAATGCCTCCTACATACTGTGAGGAGTCAGAGATGTGAGGCAGACACAAATGTAAGGTGTATTCACAAGAAGCCATTTTATTAAATAAAAAGGGGTGAGACAAACACATATCTTTCCCTAGCATAATAAGGAGGTCCCTGCCTAACAAAATAGACTAAAGAAAAATGCCCTAGTGTCCAAAAGATATGTGGCCCTCACACTAATATACATGTAGAGGAGCAGCCAAATGCCTCTGCAGGAAGTCCCACGCCCTACTGCCTGTATGTTGGAAGCCTGAAATTGTGCCATGCTCGACACTAGCGGTTGTGACTATTCCGCAGAGAATCTTCGAGAAAAGGTATCCATTGAGAAAGCCGTACCAGATGTATGCCCGAAGAAATGACAATCTCTTGGAAGAGGTCCCCAGAGGAATATGAAAACAAGAGAAAGAGAGGCTGGTGACGTCACAAGAATTGGGAGTCATTGAGAAGATGATGATGTATGGACCTTATAGAAACTGATGACGAAATAAGGAACTAAGTGACTGTTCTTATGCAGAAAGAAGATTGTGTTTGGCGCTCTGTAGAAAATGCAAGCCATTCAATAAATGTACAGATGCAGTAACGCAAGTAGACTCGGTGATCATAGAAGCTGGCTATACGTAGTGAATAGACTGCAGGTGAAGCTGCCATTATATAGAAGCTGGACATCGGTGTCACAAACTTTAGTAAGTTCAGACCCACAGAGAAAGGAGGATCAAGAGCTGTGTGTCGCAACAAAGAATTAGCTGAACATCGCAGACTCAAATAATGAAGCTGTTTGGCCAGGTATCAAAGTTAGAGCAAGCCAAGGTCGGTTATCTATTCCGGAAGGCAGCAAACATGAGAATCTGAATCGCTCCTTGTCAAGGTGCAAAGAATAGAACACGATAAGTGCCAAGTTGTATTCATTTAAGACAATTAAATGCTGCAAATCATGCCAAAGTACGGTCTCCTGTCACGTGAGCTGAGGTTGGAAATAGCGTTGGCCATTCAGTTCCAGAACTATGATAAGAGCGTGCCCTCACTCCCTTATATTCCCAGAGACAAGAGTACACTGCAAGGCAAAGTCCAAAGACAATCTTCATTGGCAGAAGGCATGGGTGATGAGAGACCTTGGGCTAATTGGGTGGGGAGGTAAAGTCAAGTACACCTCCTGGCACCTGGGTCTGACCTCACGTGCTACTAAGTGAACCGAATGTTCCAGACATGGCACGAGTATGCCAACCAATTGTAGTGGGCCATATAACAAAAGGCCTTATAGTTTGAGAACCAATAGTATTCTGCGTACTTAGTGTTGAGGATGACTTGCACTAGAGGCGGACTTAAGTTGTCGACCTGACAGTAGATGTCCTATCGCAACCTGACCCCTTATAGAAAGTATACTTATATGTTCCCCTTGAGCCAACCACAACACCCCGTAGGTTTTTCTTATTTGCCGCGTAAAGATGTGATTGTTTGTGAAATGCTAAGAGAGAAATTGCTGGCGACATTTGTTGATGTCTGTTGTAACTCCCTGTTTTAGACAATTGATATTAAAACAGTAAATTGGACTTTAACAATTTACCAAGTCAGTCTGATTATTTGGTGTAAGAGTTACTCTGCATCCCATCCACTGCATGACATGTTACCTATTATGGCCCTTCTGTTCATACACAACAAATGCATACAAGGTTTGTTTGGCTGTCTTAATTAAGGTCCACAAAATAACATATTCATTCAAACTCAAAAGCTTCAGAAAGTACTCCTTGTGACAAGGATCGGACTCTCTTCCCCTTGATCAAGTCAGGAATACCTTGAGTAAGGTTCCAGTTCAAGAACTTTCTGTACAATAACAAAGTTCCATTCAATGTAGCATCAAAAGTCTCTTCCCTCCATGCAATATCCTTCCACTTGACAAAGTGATTATTTTTCTTTCAAAGGCTTATTCACAACTAGGAACAAATATTAATCTTCCACAGTTTCCTGCTTGACAAGATAAGTCAAGTTCATAACAAGTCAAGCAATCATTAGCACATCATCCTGGCAGATGCGGAGCAGGTGCAATTGGATCTAGGTCACATGGCCTAAGCCCCACCCACCCGGTGCCTTCCTTGTTGCCGCTCTTTTCCCCACTTAGCAAGCCCCACCCACCTGGTGCCTTCCTGGTTGCCACTCTTTTTCCCTACTTAATGAGGCCTCTAGCCTCTTTTCCTTTGCAGATGGGGAGCAGGTAGGTGCAAGTGGATGTAGGTCACCAGGCCTAAGCACCACCCACCTTCTTAGCCCTGCCTCTTCCTTCCTGCTTTTAACTCCTAGATCAAGGGTGTCTCTCTCGCCCGGCGTCCAAAGTGAAGGGCAGGCAAAGAAAAGGGCAATTCCTCTTTGGACCTGTTCGGACCAGGAGGACCCAGGGCCTGACCCCTGCTCAGACAGCAGCTAAGCATGCACCAACATGTGTTTACTCCCTCTGTCCCCACAGGCCATCCCCACCCCCTCCGGTCCCCCTGTGAGTTCTCTTGTGCCTCCCCCTTCTCGCACACAGGTGTTGCCTGTTTTGCTTGATTCTTCTACCCTTCTCCTGCTCCCCCTCTCCCTCTCCAGCCTACCTCTGCAGGAGTCTGTTGACAAAATCTCCCCTCACCAAGCCACGGCACCCCAAAGCGGTCCAAAGCAGCCGTGGACACCTGCAGGACTCGAGGATGCAGCTGTGCTGAAAAGAGAACCGGGGTCTATGCCGAGTCCTCGTCGCCAATGACAAAATCTCCCCACACAGAGGTAAGTATTACGTCTCTTTTATTCGCATAGACCCCACAAGCAGCTGCCTCCTCCAGAGTCACTTCTAACTGGCCTCTTGGAATGTTGATTCACAAACTGGCATCAACATTCCAATAGAGTCCGTGCACAGTACGACATCTGTCCTGATGCATTCTGGTTTCACCATCACCGTCTTGTGGCCAATGCTGGATTTGACTTTTATGGACTTCATTGATTCACGGTGCGTTACCCTTTCTCAACTCTCATGCTGGACTTCATTTGCATCTTGTACTCATGGTGGCCCTGAATCATGCTGTTCCCATCTTCATCTTGTATCCTGGCTTGCAACATTATGTGTTACTACTGACTTCTGCAATTGTATTCGCTTTCTTCTCTTGCTTCTCCAATCTTTTTGTCTGCTTACTCTTTTCTCTCCTCTCCTCCCTTTCTCCCTTTTCCTATCTCCTCCCCTCCTCCCCTTACTTTCTTCTATGCACTTATTCTATCAGAATTATCCTTGAACCTAATATGATGGCAACCTCGTCGGTCTCCTCCCCCAACCCATCCCCCCCTCCAGCACTATCTGAAATGTCGTCAGACCTTGTACCATAGTCGCTCATTTTGTTCCTCCCCTCCCTTTCTGCACCCCTCTCCATCACCTTTTGTTTTCCTCTGGCTCTACCAGAAATGTCATCAGGCCTAGTACGGTAGTCACCTGTCTGTTTCCATTTTCTTCACACTCTCCCCTTCCCTTCCTTATCTATTTCTTAGCTCTTGCACTATCTGAAATGTTGTCGGGCTGAGTAAGATAGTTAATTTCACATCCTTACTGTTCATTGCCTGTAAGAATGTCATTGTATTTTCTCCTGTTCCCTCCCCGCCTTGAAGCGCTGTGTATAGGTGCTATATAAATAAACTATCATATCATATCCTTTTTCAAAAGAAATGCTTTAATCCGGATAGCTTCATAATCCTACTTCTTCAAAGTGGAAACACTTTCTGAAACACAACAGTTCAACAAGATATTGGGCCTCATTATGAGTCCGGCGGTAACCGAGCCAGAAAAACCAGCAGGTTACCGCTGGACTCGTATTACCATTCCTCCTCTGTGATTCCCGGAATTACCGGGGCATTATGACCCCGGTGATCCGGGAATTCCGGAGGCGGAATTGTGTAAATCCCCATTCCCATGGAGTCCGTGGGGATGGCGACAATGGAAACACCCGTTCCGTCTATGACAGAGCTGGTGTTTCCATGTCTGCCTGCAGGCGGGTGGTGTTAAACCCGCCCGGTCAGACCTGCCGGGAGTGACACCACCGGCCTGCAGGACTCTTAATCAGCCGTTCCGGAAAGAACGGTGGTGGCGGTTTTACCACCACCGTTCTTTCCGGACCGGCAGGGTCGTAATGAGGCCCATTGTGTTGGATTTAACCTTTCCTTTTCCAACACAACTCTTTACAACAACCATAGTACTTTAAATCACCATCTTCTTTCCTTGTATACTCACCTGCCAGGATAACACGCCTACTACAACAATTGTACTCTGTGGTAATACTTGTTCCAGAATTCTCCACACCAGGTTTCGAAGTGGTGAGGTTTGAACAACTGCTTCTCTTGACTTTTCACAGTGATTTTTTATAGCTCTTCTGAATTTGATATTTCATAAAAGGGAATCTGCTCCCCTAATATCTCTGTGTTCATCTTTCACTGCCTCTTGGCTGTAGGCAGTGCAGGTTACAGTTCTCTCCCCCTTTTGACTTCTCATAAAAGGAGGGCTTTGGTCCTGCTGCCTTTGTATTAGGTTTCTGCCACCTCTTGGCAGCTGGCAATGTGGGTTAAAATTGTTCCCTAATTGGAATCCCTCATTAGGAGAGCTGCGCCCAGTTGGTCTTCATGTCACTCTTCTACGGCTTTGGCAATGCAGGTTACAATCACCCCCCAAGTGGTATCCCTTCTCAGGAGGGTTGGGCCCAGTCTGCGTTAATTTCTCTTCTGCTGCTTTGTCAATGCAGGTTACAATTACCCCCTATTTGGAATCCCTGGGTAGGAGAGTTGCACCTAGTTTGCCTTCATTTCACTCTTCTGAGGCTTTGGCAATGTGGGTTACAATCTCCTAATTGGTATCCCTGAGTAGGAGAGTTGTGCCCAATTTGCCTCAGTTCATTAGTTCGATATTCATCACCTGAATCAGGCCAACTCACTGGTATGCCTCAGCGTCTCCTTCTCTTCGGGCCTTCTGTGCTCTAGCTTGACTGTTGCGGTGCACGTATTCCTATACAAAGGGGCTTTGACAGCCCCTGTTGATATCCGGTGTAACTTCCACACTGGAACAGGCTATGGCGTGTCGGGAGCTCGTCTCCCACAAGGCATAGCTTCCTTCAGTGCTGCTTCCTGCAGCACATTTTCTGCAGGGCCATGCTGCCTTTGCATCTACGGCATCTCCTGCACAGCGTCCTGCTACTGCCTCTACTAAGTCATCAGCTTCTCCTTCTCCCTGCACCTGGAGCCCATTTTTAAAGGTCCCACTCAGGTTTTGTCTATTACAACAATTAGACCACTCACAACACTTCGACTCTAAGCCCCTCTTCCTCATCCCAGTACAACAATCATTCTTGAAGCCCTTAGTGTTTTTGTTCTTTTTATCATTAGTTAACTTAAGCTGATTTGTTAACTGATGTTGGTCAGATTTATGTGAGGTTATTAAGAGTAGGGGGTTTGCCCATGGGTTTTAAACCTCTACATAAAGCAGAATCATAACAATTAGAAGTTGTAATATTAATTTCCTGAACCCCCCAATGCACCACTTTTATGCTGGTTAAGAGTTTTCCGGTTCTGTACTTTGGATAGTTTTAGGAGAGGCAACTATACATTGACAGTCTGCCACTAGGTATTTAATTATTAGGGTTATCTGATCCTCAGAGGAGGATGAATACTGCGTCTCTCCTAATGGAGTCACCACTACTCCCTGACAGCCGTCTCCTCCCATGTGATTCTCCCTCGTGTTACCTTCATTTTAGTAACGAAAGGGTGTTCAAAATGTTCAACCTTGACGATCCATTTTGAAGGGAACAAGCTATTTTGTATTTGTATTTTATTGAATTTATAAAGCGGCTTTCACCAAAGACGCTGAACAATACGGTACAATTCAAACTGGTACAAATTGGGCATGAGTAAAAATTACATCAGCAGAGAGGGAGAGCAAGCCATTTTAGGAAGCAAGAGTCGATCACAGGTAGAGTTTAAGGTTTGTTTGGAAGATGGGAAGAGATGAGGAGCAAAGTGAGAGGGGAAGAGCTTTCCAATGTTTAGGAGCCAAAAAAAAGGAGTAGAAACAAGACGAGGCACAGGGGGACGGGGGCTTAGGATCAGTAAACGAAATAGATTCTGAGATCGTAAGGGACGCGAGGGGACATAGAACAAGAGTAGGGAGAAGAGTTAGGACAGGGCCAGGACATGAGTGCATTTGAAAACAATCGAGAGAAAGTGATACAGAAGACGGGATTCGAATGGAAGTAATGAAATTGAGAGCAGGGACGATGTGGTGGTGGCCCGAGGGAGCAAGGAGAAAAGAAGATGGACAGAAGAGTTGGAAATAGAGCAAAGAGGAAGAAGGTGGGAGGCAGGGAGACCAAGCAATAAAGAGGAACAATACTTGATACAGGAAAAGAAAAGAGAATACATTTAGTAGCATGAAAGGAAAGATGGGAGCGAGCACAGCGAATGTTAAAAAGAGCATAGTGACAGGAGCGGGCATTGGAGGAAATATGAAGGGAGGAAGAGTGGGAAGGTTCAAAGATAATGCCCAGGTTGCGCGCTTAAAGTGAAAAGGAAAGAGAGGCTGGGGGAAGAGAGAGGGAAGGGGGTTGGGGTGTCAGTAATAGTAGAGGAGGGAAGAATGGAACCTTTGTTTTATGAGGGAGTAAGATGTAGAAAATGAGAAGACATCCAGTTCTGGACAGTTGAAAAACCGTTTGAAATGGTGGAGTGCAAATCAGAATCAAAGGAGACGGAGAGAAAGATCTGTGTGTCATCGGCGTAAAAAGGTGAAAAGAAAGGTGAAAGGAGGAGATGAGGGCATATAGGGGAGCAGCGTAAAGGGAGAAAAGAGGGCAGAGTACCGAGCCTTGAGGGACACCATAGAGAAGAGGGAGAAGAGTGTGCAGCCCAGGTAACAGAGTAGACCTGTTGCAAAAGATAAGAGCAAACCATTTGAGAGCAGACCCAGAGATGCCCAAAGTGGAAAGAGAGGAAATAAGAAGAGTGGTCCACAGTGTCAAACACTGCAGACTGATCGAGAAGAGTAAGAATAGAAGAAAGCTTAGAGTGGTTGACTGTGCGGAGAGAATTCGAAACATCAAGAAGGCAGTTTCAGTGGAGTGAGACGGACAGAAACCAGGATGCAAAGGAGGAAGAAGAGAGTGAAGATTATAATTATGCGTTGCCAGGGTATAGGCAGCCCATTCAAGAATTTTAGAGCGAACGTGTAGAAGGGAAATAGGGCGGAAGTTAGCTGGGGAAGATGGATCAAGAGAAGGTTTTTTCAGGATAGGGAGAATAAGCGCATGTTTAAAAGGCACAGGAAAGCAAGAATGTACAAGGGAGGAGTTCATGAGAAAGGTAAGGTACGGAAGAAGATGGGGGTATGATTGGCAGATGAGAGAATAGGGGAGAGGGTCAGAAGGAGAGGCAGAAGCTATTTAGAGATTCCTTGGAGGAGATGATCCATGGTGTTTTTGTAACCAACAAACCTGCAGCCAAGTGAAGAAGGTGGGGCTCTTCATCTACTTCCAGACAATTGATTTCAGGGTACAAGACCAAGGCACATGCATAGGGAGGCAGAATCATGACTTTTTGTAATATGCAGGGATTTCGGTCAAAACAAGGAACTGCAAAATATCCTATACAGTCCCATAAGTCCTGACAACTACAGCAAGCCAGTGGGCGGAAGACTCCAGCACTTGTTTTCCAGTGAGGAAAAGGTGGTCTGCAGACCCCTGGGCTCTTCAGACTGTCCGATGGGGATGCCAAATAGCTTCTAGGCCCTCTTGTGCAATCAAACAAGGCCGTAACAACTATTCCAAGAAACGACTCGAGAGCAAAGCCATGTCCATGGTTATCTGGGAGCTGCTGGACAAGAAGGCAATTATGAGGGATACCCAGGATCTGTAGTGACCGGGGTTCTACCCTCTGATATTTTTGGTCCCAAAATCCATTGGGAAATTAAGGTTGATTCTAGATCTAAAATCGCTGAATGTGTATCTGGAGGAGGAAAGGTTCACAGTGGAAACCCTTCAGAAAATCATCCTGCTGGTAGCAGAGGGGGGCTGCTTGGTGTCTTTGGACATATTGAATGCCTACCACCATGTAGCCATTGGGTCTTCTCAACAGAATGTTCCCAGAGTTACTGTAGGGGAAGTCATATCAGTTCCAGGTTCTTCCCTTTGGTTGAAGACAGCACCAAGTGTATTTACAAAGTCAGTGGCTTTGTTGGTGGCTCGCCTCCATTTGCAGGGGATCCAGATTTACCCCCCCATCTAGGCGATTGGTTGTTCAAAGTAGAGTTAAGGGAAGTGGCAATACAGTCTCTCCTTCTCCAGGTCTGCAAGGCCCATCACGACAAAGGATTTCTGGCAGATGTTTCGGCTGGTCCCTTCCCAAGGTCTGGTCTTTATAGATGTTTGATTCTGCATCAGACAAGGGAAAGACTTTCTCCCTCGAGGAAGAGCTAATCACCTTCAGGACGTTTTGGCAGAATTCTGGGAAAGATTGGGTTTCGGCGCAGGAGCTCTGCTGGTTCAGGGTCACAAGACCACTTGTGTTTTCCTGGTCCTAAGGGCATGTTTCCACCTCAGACCCATGGTCCTCCATCTATAGAGCCATTGGCTCCCTGCTTCCAAGTCCTTTGAATCCCTGATCCCAGTGTCACAGGACCTGAGAAGAGCACTAGGTGGGATTGGTCTACAACACTCCATATAGGCCACTCTTTTCACAGATGCTAGAAACCTGGGTTGAGGACCCACTAAGGTTCCACATAAATTCATTATGTTGGGCCAAGGAGGATCCCCATCAAGTCCTCAAATTGGAGGGAATGTTTGGCCATTGACGGGCTCGTCGGAAATTCTCTTCACAGGGGTCAGGCAGTGTTAGTCAGCATGGACACCTCTCAGACATGGCATATCTGAACCGCCAGTGGGGGCTCAGGGTTGAGTTCCCTGAAGGTTGGCTTAAGAGATACAGTCCTGGGTGGAGAGTCATCTGAAGTCCTTGGAAGCAGTGCACATTTGAAGTGTAGAGAACTTCGAGGCAGACCTCCTCTATGGGAAATTGATCAGCTTTCGGGAGTTGCTCCCCTCAGACACGATCTACTCAGAGATTCAGGACTCCCATCTTGGACCCATGTATGTCTTCATCATCAGAGAAGGTCCACATATTCTGCTCTTGGTCCCAGACAGTCGCAGCCTGCCGGGTGGATGCTTTTGACTCTGGAATGGCCAAAGGGGTTACATTAAACACCTTACACTAAAGGTAGCTTTTTGGGTTGCCATTTCATCTGCTGTAACTTGGGAGAAAATGTGACCCTCTGGTGGAGACCTACTTTTCTTTGTGCTGTCTCGGTGGCACTGGTGTTGTAATGTGACCCTACATTTCTCCCTAAAGTGGTATAAAAATGTCACACTTCTCAAGAGGTAGTTCTCCCAAGATGTAGTTCTCCCTACTTTCCTTCAGGACAGACCCCAGAACAAGCGAAAAAGAAGCATGGCACTGCATCAAGAGCAAGGTGGTACTAGTCTACCTTGAAGACTTGAAGTCTTCAGGATATCAGACGAGCTATTTGTGACTATTGGTGCGGGTAGGGCAGACAGGAAGGCTTCAGTGGGGTCAATCGTTCGTCGTATGTGGACTGTTATTTCCATGGCCTATGTGGCATTGCCCATTTCTCAACATGCGCAGCGGCAATCTACTGGAGGCTTGGTGGCCTCTTGGGCGGACACTGGGGGTTTCCCCACAAGAGATATGTAGGGCTGCCAACTGGGCAGACCCAAATCTGTAGACATTCTAGATTGAAGGTGGAGAACCCCAGGGATGGCTCCTTTGGGGTGGGGGTCTTTTTAGTTGACAAAGATTGATTACCCTTGGTGTCGCTTAAATATTGCTGGTGATGGGATTGAATATTGCTCAGTCGTTGGGTATCTCATTGGGTCACTTCTGCAATGTGCTGCTTCGGTGCACCTCAAAGCTAAGTACTGGCACGAGGAAGAGGAATAAGGAAGTAATTTCCTGATTACTTATCAGTAATCTTCATTAATCCTAGTCCCACTCTTCCTCATCACAGTACTGACAACCCTTCTCACCTTCCCCATACATCCCCTGGACAGACCTGCGCCCCCCTCTGTATTTTTTATACAGGAAAATGATTACTTGTTTTATGCTTATTTACAGTTTCCATCGAGTTTTACAGTATGTTTACAGTATTTGTAGGGTTTGCTAAATGCATTAAAT